>NW_027466834.1:8610000-8800000 GCF_046128005.1 Genypterus blacodes
ACAACACATTCTGTGGTTCTGTGGTTTGAAGTTACACTAGAGATCTTTGCTGATCTTTGAGCTCCCTTGTCTCTCCTTTGTGCGCAGTGTTCAGTGACGTGTGGCATTGGAAGAACCACCAGACAGGCTGTTTGCACGAACTACCACCTGCCAGTAGACCAGTCTTTCTGTGACCCAGATGAGAGGCCTACAACGGAACAGGAGTGTGTGGCTCTACCCTGCTCCTCTATCTACCGGCAGCGCATCAACGACCAGCCCTACGGATACCCCAAGGACCCGGGTCACCATCCTGGACACAGCAGCTGGAATGTTCCCTCGTCAGACAACCAGTGGAGGACAGGACCCTGGGGCGCAGTATGTGCAGCATGTGATCTTAGAATATGTTGACGTGTTCCGTGTGGTCTTAGTCATCACAAATCTGTTAGGACATGCGTGAGTTACCTTACCTGCAAATCGGTGGTATAGTTTTGGTTCAATCACATTTAGATCTACTGAAGAATGATCAATCCAATCAAACAGATACTATGAAAGTTGTACCACATCAAGCTTACCTAACATCTCTTTCAATTCACATGTTGAAGGTTGTATTTGCTCGGCATGCATTGGCATTTTTCCTGCTCGACTGAAGGCAGAACGTCTTTTTTGCATGATTTGGCGTTCCTGGCATACCTTTACTTTGTATACGACCTAAATGATGGCAACAACTAACAACAACAACAAGAGGACAATGTCAACAATTATAAGGTTTTACTTAAGGCATTTTAAGAGAGATGGAATCAAAGCATTAGTTTAGGACTGGTCTAAACTACGCTTAAAGTGAGATCACTACATCACTTATTGGGGATTAAGTTTTGTTGTTTTCTCTTCTGAAAGCCATGATAAAAAAACACGTTCTATATTTTTAATCTTCCCACAAGGGTCATCAATCTCTGTACAGTATGAAGTCTCACATAATGAACTTGACTGAAACCACTGCTGTTCGGCCCCTTGTAGCCCTGTACTCCCTCACATATTTAGAGCTCTGATTGTACTCACCCACACAGACAGCAGGCATGTGTCATTTTAATTGGATGCAGAGTGCACCTACTCCTTTGTTCAAGGCTGTGTTGTTGAATGTCTTTCACAGGCGCATGTTTTCCATCTTTGGAAGAGCACTTTTACAGTACAGCTGGGTTTGGTCTTGGTTAAACTCAGGTGACTGTAGCTTAAAGGGTTGTGCATGTGTATGAAGTTGTGTATGTGGGGCTGTGTTGTTCCAGTTCTTGCAAAAGGTCAAACAGGGCAGGACAAAGGAAACATGTAGAATGTTGTATTGGATCTTTTAAACATCTTAGTATATGTTGTCATTGTCCTCATGTGACACGTTGTTTGTGCTCTGTAGTGTTCGAGCACATGTGCAGGAGGCTTCCAGAGGCGAGTGGTGGTCTGTCAGGACGCTGACGGCCGCAGCAACAGTTACTGCGATGAGAGAGTCAAACCTGCTGAGTCCAAGAGCTGCGACTCAGGTCCTTGTCCTCTGTGGAACTATGGAGTCTGGGGAGAGGTGAGGATTTTAGGACTAAGAACTCAGTTTTTCCAACGTATTCACTCCGAACCTCAGTATAGTTTCCCTCACCCCTTTCACCTCTTATATCTGTTTATGTGTCTCTTTCTTATTCTGTCTCACACCTTGAAGGACATTGGTGTTGTTGGACTTGTAAACACAGGAAACCTACCTGTGAGGCACGTTTCAAAAGTTATAGACATGTTTTCTTTACTCTTCCCCCTCAGTGCACCCAGACATGCAGTGGAGGCAGGAGGACTCGCCTGGTGGTGTGCCAAAGGCCCAGCGGCCAAAGGCTCAATGACTACAACTGTGACATCCTGGACAAGCCACCGGACATGGAGCAATGCAACCTGCAGCCCTGCCCAGGCTCAGCCTCCTGGCACCGCCGACCATGGAAGCCGGTACGATAGTGCTACCTTGTTCTCCTCCGACACTTATCTTCTCCACTGGGTCGTGTGTGTGTGTGGGGGGGTCACTGTGAGTAGACATGGTGTGTCCTTTAAAATGACAGGGAGAGTACAGGGAGATTATTGGCCAGGAAGCTCCAGCCACTCAGACAGGCCGTGCAGTGGCATGGTACAGATGAGAATCAGGCAAAAAACTAAACGAACAAACAAAATTCTGCTCCACTTCAGAAATCATTAGCAACACATAAATTCCATTTTGAGCCAAGGCTCTAAATTGAAACCTATAAATCAGACAGTGTTGACCAATACTGGTATGTATTTGTGAGGCATAACTCAAAAAGATATTTATTTCATATGTGAAGCGTGAAGTGAGTGTTTTTTGTTGTTATTGCCGTTTTCACCCTGTACCCCAAGTACACAAGTGTATATTTGTGTATAAGAGTTAATATTATGACCTATATTGAACAGCAACAAATGACTCTTAGTTTATTTTGTATATGTATCATTGTACAGTATGACTTTATTTTCTAGTAGCTAGTTTTCAATGCCGAATATTTAATATTTTTTACCGGTGCTATTGTCTGACCTCTCGTCTTTATTAATGAGAAAATACACTTTGTACAGAGGGAAATATTTTCTAAACAACATGTCTCAGTAGATTTTTGATATTGTGGAAGTGTTTTTCTTTATATGCAAGTTTAAGTTAAAATACAATTCAGAATGGCTTCTATCTCAATCAGGCTAAAGTACAAAATCCAACAATGACACACAACAAAGAAAACAATCTTTGAAAAATAAAATAGCAAAAGGGTAAATGCTTGACGGACACTCATTAAAATAATTTCATAAATGAAATAATAAGATTATAGGAAGTTATTACTGTTAAAATATTTTTTTACTTTAAGATGCAATGATAACTTGTGCATATTATTAAATAGGACGAAGACTTTCATCATAATCTTCCAGGGGTTATAAAATGTTTCTATGTGTGGTTCATAGTCTACACAGGGACACATTAGACAGAAAGCTGCTGTTTTTCTGTGATAAGAGTGTGTTTTGTTTTGTTTGGTTGGTGCTTCGGACTAAATCCTAACTTTAATATCTGTGAAATCAAACAATAACAGAAGATACAACTCTACTATACAGGAAAGGCCATTTGAAAACAAATTCAAAGTGTTTGAACTATGTACCAATTGCTTTTTCTTCCAGGTCATGATAAGGTGCTATAACAATTATCATTATATCACATTAAGTTGTTTGTGTCATAAAGATAGATTTTTTTTATATTTCCAGGCTTGGAATAATTTATTTATTGAGTCAGTGGTAGGCAGCATCAATACAGTTTATTAAATATACAAACTTTCAATGCAGGTTCATTCCCTCACTCATTGTTGTTCTTAAACATCCATAAAACAACTAAAGCACACAGATACCTCCTTCCTCCTTATCAGATTATTGTCATTTGTTGCTGTTTCACTTCTTCCCCTGCGCCAGTCTTTGTATATCTGAAGGACTTGTTTTTGATTTTCAAATTAAACTTATTTATTTGTTTACAGTAGATTTTTCATTGTTGCAGCTTTAATGGAATGTTCCAGATTAGATTGATGTAACGCTTTACTTGAATTATCTGTCATGTCACACGTCAACTGTGCCCTGACAACTGTTAGTAGGGACAGTCGTGTCCTTACTGATACTCTAAACGCAAAAAAGGTGACACATGCATAGACCAACAAGATGTCACATTCATATCTACATCAAATACTGACTCATTGTAGGCCAGCAACATGTCCAATTTGCCATCGCCCAGACCTTTCATCAATGATAGCCGTGATATATTTGTGCCAATGAGCCAGCTTGCACAATTGTAGGGCACCTCTAAATGCAATCCAGCCATTGTCAGTATCCATCAGAGTCCATTCTCATACCTTACACACTTTAACCACCTTAAAGCATATCCAGCGAGTATCCAGTAGAATTTGTGTTGAGGTGACTGCATGTTCAGCGACACACTGTCCAGTGGGTTCGCAGCTCCCCTCCAAACAATGTGTGGCCATTTTTAAAATGTGACATTACTCTGGATTTCATATTCAGACAAGACAGCATGAAGCTTTTGTGACTCATATTTCAGGTGAAGTGTTGCACTTCGGTCTGTATTGTTGTTGGTGTCCTCCCCTCCTGAGGATGTCTGCAGTCTGCTTCTTTTGTTGCTTTGCTTCTTTCGCTGAGTGTGTGTGTGTGTGTGTGTGTGTGTGTGTGAGTGTCATTCTATACCAAGGCATCCACTGCAACCATGATTCCTCAACCATGACAGTTTTCATTTCAGGGCTTCATTTCCTTTTTAAACCAGTGGAGCAAAGTTGCCGAACTCCAGAGGGGGGCAACTCTGCTTTGTTTTGCATTTTTGGTTCGTTGTTGTACTTTTTACTATTTATTTTATTCCCATGCAAAAATACCTAAACGTGTTGAATTAGCTTTTTTCTCAATGTAAAGATTATTAAAGAAACATAAACGTGAAAATTGTGTTGTTTCTCATGCAATATTTTATTGGTAAACTGAGCAAGGAATGCTTCTTTGGCAAAGCTCCAAGTCTTAATAAATTCTTTGTGCTCTTAAAGAGAAACACAATTTATGGTTAAGGTTACGAAGCCATACAAGTCCCACAAAATGTCACACTTGGGACACGATTCAAAAACAAAGCAAGACACAGGATATTATGAAACCAAAGTGAAAGTTTATTTCTTCAACATGATGTTATTTTATTGTACATGCTTCAACTTCTCTGGTTGTTCTGTTAGACACTGCAGCTATTACACATTTCTGATAACAAAATAGCAAGTAGTAGTGAGTCAAACCCATGGGATATTATACATGCATGTTTATAAATATTCTGTATAGAGTGAATCATTGATATACTACATAGAGCTTGTAGAAAAGATTTGACTTGTAGGTCATTTTGCAGTATTTGTATTTAACTAATCCCTTAAGTAGTAATATTTCTATAACACTGCCTTTGGTACCATACCTAACATCTGTTTCTACTACATTACCTCCAGTATAATGTAGTCTCAACAAAAGGGGCTATAGACCTTTAACATTTAAGTGATGGGATTGAACCTTTTATTTTGTAGTATCCCTTAAGGAAGAAACTACATAGTTCAAATCAAACTGGGTGGTACATCTGTTTACACTTGTATAACTGGAGCTTTGTGTAATGTGCTTGGCAGGGGACCAACTAAGTGTTAGTGTTACAACAATAATTAGTATTAATTCAAGCTGGTAATAATTGTTTAGTTGGTGAGATCAAAAATCAGACCCTGTAAATCTAATACATTTGAAATACTGCTGGCTGATTTGTACACAGTAGATCATAGTGTCCTGCATTGTTTTCGATGGGAAAGAACTAAACAAAGCTTATAGAAGAAAACACAAGTATTGGTGTTGTTTACCATCAGCTTCAGTTTACAAAGCAGTTCACATAAAGGAATTTTTCATTATATCCCATCAAATACTGATATCAAATACAATCAAGTGATGGTAGACTTTAAACTTAAAACTGAAGGTATCCTCTGTGATAGACTGTCTCTAAAACATTTAGATTTCCCAGTCATCAAATGAGTCCATGTCGTAGTGAAAAGGGTTCTTTTCTCAAACTGCTTGTCGTAGCTTTTCGATTCTTACCTTGTGTTGTCGCCTCTTCCACTTGCAAATCCACAGAATATTTATTTGAATGACTGTAATTCTTTATTTTGTGCAAGAGTGATAGCAGTGGCAATCAATTCATCAATCAATTAATTTAGTAGCAGCAACTGTGAATGGAATACACACACTTTTGTTCTATACTTAAGACAATAATGTCAAAAGCTATTTTACAGATGTACCAGTAAAGTCAACAGTCAGGCTTGTTGACAAAATCCACAAACGATCTCTCTCCCAGTCAGCCTCATTGAGTGACCCATATTTCAGATATTCAAAAGAAAGGACACAAAACAATTATCACATTTATTGCGCACAATTTGGAATAGGAGCAGCATAGGTACACATGAAATATCAAAAATAAAAATATCATTAACTAATGGTAATTGCTTTCAAAGCAAGCAGCAACAATAGGCTGTGTGTGATAAATTGGCATCCAAGGAACCATTTTAGTAATTTATGCCTGTTTGTTGCTAACAAAAACATACCATTTCCTGTGCAGAGTGGGTTTCCCATGGAGGGGGATTGTAGCTGGAGCGTCTGTGGGCCAAACACATTGGTTCAAATGAAATCCACATGCAGAACATTGACATACTTGACTTTGGCCTGAGGCCATTGGGTAGAAACATTCTCCAAACCTGTCACCCCAGGGTCAGTTGGTCGTGACATCACTGGGTTTGTGTTTCCTGATTCTGCCCATATGCCAGTCTGGTTTGAGCAATGGAAGCTGTGGCTGGAAGGTCTCTTGGTCCACATATGCACGCCTCATGTCATGGTTTTGAATTCAAATCCGGGGCTAATGTTACATTGGGCCTTTAAGAGCGAGCTGAATAATTGAATTGATGATTTGTTGGTTAAGATAAAGCACTTTGGCTCACAGATTTTGGCAGTGCATTAAGACTTGGGAGACAGATAGCCAGATGCTATGAGATGTTATCTGAAGCTTCAAAATATTTAAACCACAGCATGGCTCTTACATCAGGAATGGAAGTCTGTATCAGGTCACATAGTTGGATAAGGTGGAGATAAGTTGCAAAAACACATTTCTGCTGTGTTTTTACAGTATGATGATTATATTCCCCTCACTTATGTTCTGATCTGTTTCAAATCATGGTTTTGTCTCCAAATAACACACATTGCATGCTATGATAGTTATGTTATTCATTTTCTTGATTGCACTCATCACAGAAACATGAAATATGTCTTTTGCGCAAAGATAGAAACTGAGCGACCTTGTTTTAATAGACACAGTTTGGGTACAAATATAATGTTGCATTGCTGCTTGGTGAAATGCATTTGAAGTGAACAGTTAATACTACCAGTTTAAGAGCAATGACAGCCAGCTACCCCATCTGGAGAATAAGAGTTGACTCCAAACCACAATGACTTTGTGCAGGGCATTGGAGGACATTAAGTGAACAGCTCTTGCAGCATGGGTAGATTCTGTATTGTGGGCAATCCAGCTGGGAACAGATGCACTAGGACGAAATGAAAGGAGACAGAGTATGAAAATCTGGCAGCATTGGTCAGGATGGTCTACTTCAGGCTCACCGAATGATCGGGAACATGGCCTTACTTTGACACTGTTAAGAGATTGTCTGCTTTTCCTCAACTTGGTCAAGTAAAGTAGCCGTAAAGCCTGTAGGAGTCACTTCTCGTACTGCACTTAAAGCTGTATCCTGCTTGAATGAGTCGAGCGCTGCAGACTAGATGGGGCCTGCTCGTGTTTGGGCCTGTCGATGCTATCAAGTTGATGGAGTGAACTGGCGTTTGCAGAGCGTGCTATCTCTGTCGGAGAGCTTTTTGGCAGGGACAGTGATCGATTGGGTGTCTTGGAAAATAGTTCTAACCCAGTCAAAGTAACATGGAGCTGCTCGTCTATAATTTCACCCACAGCCACTGTTGTCTGCTGTGCTCTGTAGATGTCAGTATTCTTATTCTGTATGTGCTGCATTAGCTACCTGAGATGTGTGATTGTTTTCCATTGTTCTATAAGTCATCCTTATGTGATGTTTGGCATCTTCTGCTGTTGTAATTAACTTTCCTTAAGTTGTTAAATTTGTCTAAGTGTCAGGATTTGCTGTGCTGAAATGATGAAGTTACAGAAACCAGCTGTATAAACAAAACACAAAGTTCATTTTCTGCATAGGCATCAGTACAAACAATTAAAAACGGCCTTGGATGTTAGAACAGATGATTCCTAAAGGGTATCAAGGCTAGAAACATGACAGACCATCAGATTAAGTCACACAATCCATCTCATGTCAGTCTGAAACTTGAAGTGAACTCTGTAAATACATTCAGCAATCCAGTGTTGATTTAATATTTTATTATGGCGCAGTGACTAAGCATTCTAAATTTGCTGCAGCTTGGATTCAAGCCACTTGAGGCACATGATATGATAAAATGGTAATAATGCTGTAAATCTGCACGTATACATACATGGATAAACACAACAATGACCTGAAACCTCAAAATCGTCTGTAGCTGCACTGGAAATATCTCCAGTTCTCAATCTTTTGCTAGTTTGCAAGGGAATAGAAACAATTCCTCACCAAACAATGTTATTTTTATTAATTTATTTTTTGTTTACAGTTTTTCAAGATGGATTTTTACTTTAAGGCATGAGACATTACAAACATATCATCATTAGACTTGGTACGATCTAGAGACTTGGCTGAGACCAGGCAGAGAGTCAGTGATGTGTGTGGGGTGGCAGAATAAAAGAGAAGAAACAAACAGTTTTGGAAAACACAGTGATTTGCAAAAAAAACACAAATATCAACTGGATCACACACTGCTATAAAAAGGAATGAGTGTTAACAGAGTTACGCTTGGGGATATGTGGTAATGAGACACACAGCTGCCTCCATTAAAATAACTAGGTGATTCTGCTGTATCGTGTGTGTGTGCGCGTGTGTGTGTGTGCGTAAGGCAAGGTCAAGCTGTTCCACTTCTTGGAGCTTTTCTACACTTCCGCGTATGCTTGCTGTGACAAGCCTTTTACTATGACAGATTACAAAAACAGCTGGGTAACATTTAGCAGTTTGAGCTTGGATGTTTTGTGTCAAAGGTCGCCACTTTTTAACTTCTTGGCTGGCCTGCTGTTTATATTTTTCAAGTTCTGTCATCAAGGATTTCCTTTTATTCCGTCTTTTCTAAACTTATTTTGCCGCCGCAGCTGAATTGCAGCAGACCGCTCAGGGTCGTTCTGGATGTTTCTGTATAACACGGTAATGGAAAAAGCTCTCAGTGGAATGTTTAGACAGACGGAAAAAATCAGCTGTTTTGTCGTTCCGTTTTGACTTATGGAAGCTTGGTGTATCTTTTCTGAGTGGTGTTGACTTAAAAGGAAACCATGTGGAAGAAACTCTATATGCCCACTCGACTGGTTGTTTATTTAACTCTTTGGAGATGGCAAACTCATACTTTGGCATAGAGTGCAAACTATGCTGTTTAGTTTAGCTGACTGTTCATTTCCAATCACAAGCATGCCACAGCTCCTGCAGCCAGCAGTCTATCAGACAAGTATTGACAGGGCAGGAAATGAGCAAATCAGCATTACCCATCTGAAACCCAGCATTACACATTTTGCATACATTCCATTTTAGCTTCTATTTGCACATGTTTAATACTTTTCTTCTTAGTTTCTATTTCTTGTGGGACTGGGCACTGTGTAAGCCAGACTGCTCTTGCACTTGGTGGCTATTTTGGCTGGACGGATAAAAGATCTATGACTTTGGACATTCCTTTGCCCCATGACGCCGGTTTTACCAGCTGTTCCCATGTTGACAACATGTTATTTTGACTTCTGTCTTTGAAAATTCCCTGCAAAATAAGACCTTGAGCACAAAGACAAAGCTTGAGCATTCTTCGACAAGTTGTTGCTCCCTCTTTGTCTCTAATCAGCAGTATAATCCATGCACCAAAGAGATTCTGATAATGTTGTAACAAAATCCCCAAGAAGCGCTATCTTAAAGTGCATGCAGTTCCCAGCTGAGATTTGCCCTTTTGTTTGATTAGGTGTCAAGGATTTGCATTGTAACTTAAGATTCTACATATTGTTGTTTGTCTTTATTGAGGTGATACCGTGTGAAGATATCTTGTAGTACAGGCTATAATTCTAGAAGGACTTCACACTTCCTTTACCTGCAAGTTTGTTCTTGCTCCAGGTCAGCTTTGAGCGCCTTTGAAGAGCCTGTGTAACTACAGTTTAGCATGTGCTTAGTATTACCATCGTCTTGCATTGCGAGCGTGCTGCAATGTGATTGGAATTCCACCTTGGCGCTCACACTGTCTGATGGTCTCACTTAGAGGCATTAAATCTAAGAGCAAATCATTTGAACTACATTGCTTCCTGCAGCAGTCTAGCTTTGGTTAGGCATTAAAAGTCTTTCAACTGAAATGTATATTAATAAGCAAATCTAAAGTTGTGTTAATAATGTGACTTTAGTCCTATAAATCTCATTACACTGCAGGGATTCAATGTGGTATAGACACAAGCTGAAATGGAATAAACCAGCATGTCAAATAGTGTTAAGTACAACATTCAGTCAACAGTTTATCTTGATTTTAAACCGTTGTGTTCAGTCACTATTTCAAGAGTCGTCGGAGTTCCTACTTGGGGGCACTTCAAGTACCGCCAATGGTACACGTCTCACAGTTTGAGAACCATTGATCTAGTACGATCAAAGAGCAATTTGACATCGGGCAGAACTCCCATTATTAGTTTGTGAAGCACATTTCTGTTGTGTCAAACTGTTTTTACGCCTGTCACCAAATTAAGAAAAGCCATTTGTAAAGTTAAGTGTGTTTCTCACAGTAATAAATGATTTCATACACAACTTAGTTTTTGATTTAAGTACAGTATTAGCTGGTTTGATTTCCATATTAGCTGTGTGACAGAAATTGAAACTAGTAAACTATTTAAACCTTGTGCACCACGTGTATAATTGGCTCACCTGTCCACTGCGGGCGACGTCATCTTGCTGTTAGAGCTCGTCTGTCCTAGACAAAGGCACTGGTGCTCAGAGAAAGGATCCAAAATCAGTGTGATTGTATTCTCACAATAGATTTGTCACAAAAATGTTTGCTAAGTTAAGTAAATCATCAAACTCAGACATACATTTGCTGACCCCCCCTCCCCCCCTCCCCCCAGGCTTTCTGTAGTCAGGTCTGTGTAAGTGCAAATTTGCTGGATTTGGTTTAGCTCTCAATTATGTGATTTGTTCCAGAGCTGTGAAACACGATCAAGCCCAGGGTGTTGCTCAGAGGCACTAAGCAGAATAACTGAGAGGTGCTTAGTTTGGCTTTAAATGGATAGATACCAATTCTCTCTCTTCTCTGCAGCACTTCTGGAGACACAAATGAAATCAAAGCAGTTATGACTTGGCTGGTTTTTTCACTTTGTATCAGGTTTTATAAAGAGATTGTGTCGTTCCATTTTAAAGTCATCCACACACTGCCCAGACGAACCTCAGTGGATTATATTTGGATAAAACCCACCTGATCATGTGAAATTAATTGCTGGTACGTCTCGAGATTAGTTTCCCTCGTGACCCATGTTAAAGCAACCTCAATCATCTCTTCTCCTCTGTAATGTCACAATAACATCTCTATTTAACTTTTAAGACTGTATCATAGTTCTGATCAATGCTATACGCACTTCTGAGACATATTTCAAGTCCGAGAGCCTAGAACAGAAGCAGTATAGTCGTACCTGAGTGAAGTAAGCCAGTTGTCGGTGGTCTGCGAGTCCTTGCCCTCTTCTTGCTCTCTAAGGTGAAGCCGTCCTCTGCTCCCACACACTGTGCCAGCTCTCTGCACTCTGCATTACCAGCCCTGATTAACTAATGGCTGACAGATGAGGCTGGCAGGGTAGAGGGAGGAGCACTTTGTCACATAACGTCTTCTCTCCCGCCGTTAAAACGCAGATATAGTTCAGATGGGGGAGAATCGCCCGTATGGCTGCGATTTCCTTTCTTCCTCCCTTTTTTTTCTTTCCCATTTTTTCTCCCCCCTTCTTTTACAGCAGTAAGGAGGGGCCACCAGCCCCCTCCCCAACCCCCCCTCCGTCCCCCCACAGCATGCTTGCCTGTCCTCTGCTCCCGTCTGAGGTAGAGGGAGTTGTGTTATCATTTTTGAGTGTGTGTGTGTGTGTGTGTGTGTGTGTGTGTGTGTGTCTGTGCGCCGGGTATGTGAATCTGCTATGCTCAAGATCAGTCATTCAGCTCTGCCTCAGCTTTGATGTCCCCCCCCCACCCTGTCAGCTGAGCCTGCCCTGTGTTTAAAATGCCTCTGTAATTACAATGTGTATGATGCATGTGTATGTGCAGCGTCAACACACTAAAACAGAAAAAGGAGGAGGCGACTTTGTGTGAAGGGAAGAGGAGTTTGTTGCGTAGAAATCCAAGAAGAAGACTCAGAGCTGGTGTAACTTAGAGCCTCAAGACGTTTCATTCCAAAGCTCTGGTCTGTACCATGAGTACAGAGGGGTAGGGGGGGAGAGTGTTTGGTGTTATGCAACATTGTGAGGTCATAATTAGAGGACAGTGCAATATTATGTTTATTATCTGGACTGGAAAATATGCTAAGACCTAACACAACTCTCCCCATCTGGCGTATTCGATTCCAGCACCCCATTTTAGAGTGTCTTTGTAAAGGAGCGCTCACTCGTCAAGCAGAAATAGCGGGCACGCTAATTGCTGTCTGGCCTCATGAGGACTGAAGACTTTAGAGTATTTTCATCTCCCATCTTGGGCAGAAGGTCTTTTTCAACGCTTTCATCGGGGGTGTCTGGTTTTTATTCATTATGTTTTTTTTTCCTCCTTACTTTTCTCTCAAAGCTTTTGTAGCTTCTTTATTGGTACCAGATGATTGTCTAGCCGTGCACCCATGTGTCACTGTGCAGCCTCTCCTCCTCTTAACCCTGACTCTGCCGTTCACATGGGGCTCTAAATGTAATTCTACTGTTTACAGGTTAAATAGGCTGCATTCCACCAGTGTGTGAGTGTTTGGCAAAGGTTTTAACGAAATCCTTTTGATTTGTTTAGTGCAAATTTGTTTACGGTGTGTGTGCAGTTGGCCATGAGATGCAATGAGGAAGCTGTCGGATGCTCAACACATTGTTATATTCTTAAGTTTATAGTCTATTTTCTCCAGCTCACATGTATTTAAGCAAGACTGTAGACCTTGCTAACACTTCCCTCCCTCTTTTTGTCTTTCTCTCTAGTGCTCTGTGAGTTGTGGCCGTGGGACCAAACAGAGGGAGATCACCTGTGTTTATCAGAACCAAACCAAAATAGAGGAGGATTACTGCAGTGATCTTCCTCGTCCGCGTACACAGAAGTCCTGTCGGGAGAGGGGATGCCCCAGTTGGAAGGCCAACAAGTGGAGGGAGGTATGTGTCCTGTGGGAGGCAGTAGCTCAGTGGGTAGAACTTCCGCTTGGGAACCGGAGGGTTGCCGGTTCGAGCCCCTGCCGAGGTGCCCCTGAGCAAGACTCCGAACCCTCAATTGCTCCCCCCTCTGCGAAGGGTGGTAATGTAATGTAAGTCGCTTTGGATAAAAGCGTCTGCCAAAATGATCGTAATGATCGTAATGTCCTCCTTGATTTCCCCCATTGGCTCACAAAATAGCCTGCAGGCTGTGTCTCGCTCAAACACGCTTCCCAGGTTGCAGATGTTGGACATGTACAAACAAAGCACCTGTCCAATCACCGCACAGTTTATTCATGTTCAAGAGCAATGTGTCATTTCCTCCCGCCGCAGCTAAACACCACAGGCTGGATTTGCACATGTTTATGTAGCACAGTTGGACTGAATGCTCGAAGATGAAAATGTTCAGGCTGAAGGTTTTGATGACTTCTTTGAGCTTCACAATGATTCAAATTTAAATCAAGACCATGACATGAAATGTGATTATTAAAACACGAAAAGTGGCGATTTGACTTAGATTGCCAACTGCATTGCTTGTGCCAGAGAGGAAGAACATGCCATCTATGGACTTTGTCTTGTATAAATAATAGAGAGACTTCTGATCTATAAAAGGGGGCGCGCGAAAGAAAAGGTTTGGAGACCACTGGGTTAGAGCAATAGGTTATTCTCCTGTGGACAGTTTAGTAGTTACAAGAAACAGGGTTGTAAATGGAACCTACATTTCAATCCACAATCTCCTCCACCTGTGATTGAGTCCTAGTTTCTCGTGACAGAAGCCACTGATGCCAAACTGCTGTCAGGTCACAAAAGAACTCTTTGAAATGTTCATAGTTTCTAAAATAAAAAACTCAATCTTATTATTAATATTTTAAACTAGATGGACAAATCAGAGACAAAAAGAGAAAAAAAAGTTGTCACATGATACGTTGTTGTTCAAATGGAAGTCACAATATTTTTGAGAATATGCATCGCAATATGACTTTCATGAAATCACGCAGCTCTTGGTTTTTGCAGTGTAGTTTCTATAAACAGATCAGTGTTTGAAAAGAAACTCCTGCACTAGTGATACTTATCGTCAGCTGTCTGAATCATAGTAGTGCACAAAATGAACATGAAGAAGGAGAGTTGCAGTTTGTGCAGGCTTCCCCGTGTAGATAAAAGCGTGGCGTTGGAATGACACACGTCCCAACGCACAGCAGGCATCTAGCATGGTAGACTGATGAAAGCTGGCAGGGCAAAGGTCACATGGAGAGTCACCGCAGGGGTTGGGTCACAGTCGTCATGGAGCCGATCGCACAGCCATAATGGGTGAGCGAGCAGGCGTGAAATACTTTTGGGCGCCAAAGTGACATTGAGTTACCACAGGGAGGAAGATTCTCAAATCCAAATTCATCACAAAGTTATAGAGAGGAGGGAAGTTTGTTTTGTTTATCATGTTCAAAGACACGCAGTGTATACACAGGATCTGTATTTGTTCAGTCTCAAAGTGGGTGTTTCATCTCTTCTCACACTCCATGTCAGAACAGTGTGTAATGGCGGGGCCTTTTTAGATCTTCTCAAAAACAAGTCCTGTATGAAATCTAACAAACCCCTGCTTTCTGCTGAGTAGCTGTAAAACCTCAAAAGGTCCATAAAGACTCATGGCATCCTCCCTCTGCAATACTCATGCCACTCCCCAGATTAGTTTTTTTTTTTTTGGTGTGTGTGTGTGGGGGGTGGTGTCCTCCTCCCACTCACTCTCTCTCACTGGTGTCTGGAAGCAATCATCTTCCTCCACATACCAGCAGCAACCATGAAATCCTCAAGTAGAACATAAAGACATGTTTTATGTCTTAACATCCTTGCCTGTGACATCTTTGAAACCTCAGCACCCACCGTTTGAGTGATTCCACAGCTCCTCCAGTCCTCTCACTCACCTCTGGTTGGGGCTGGGGGACTGACCACTGAGTGTTATAATGTGGGTGTCCAAGAACATAAGAATTATTGTCTGTTTGGGCTTTTTTCCAGTGCAGAAAAACAGTTTAATTCGTTGTAAATCACTTTCATCTGAATGTAAATTAAATGTAAATATTTAAATAATTGTAAGCACCTTAAACAGATTATAATGTCATCATTTATTTACAAAAATAATCAGTGTAACCTCTCTCTGCATGTATTTCCTCAGCCGCCATTCCTGTGTGCTTTCAAAGAGGTTTCGATAGTCAGAATAACCCCAATGTTTAGGAAAATTTGAATGTTATTAATCTCGACTGAAGCGAGCTGGCAGTGACTTGCTCGAGTCATTATCACACCGCGAGCAGAATTTGCACTATTACGATATTCTTCCCCCATCCCCCCATACTGCAACACCATCCTCACCCCATCCCTGCATGTCCTAACAATGTCACAGTACAGCTGCAATGCTTATAATTCATTTCTTTTAATCTCATTTGATTTTAATATGACACTAATATTTATATGACCTGAGAAACAAGCTTGTATTGGATCGCTTACATTTCATTTCTGTTCCCACGGGAATACTGTCATCGCCACCCCTGCTGGGAACGTTTCAAATTCCATGTATGCTTCTTGAGGCAGCTAGCTGGCATCTTTAACATATTGTTTCATCAAAGCTGCATTTGCAAGCGTCTCCCATCTCAGGGCCGTAACAGAATAAAATGACTCGGGCAGCTATAGGCTAATTTGCATCTCCAGTTCTGTGTCGGATCAGATAGAATCAGGTTGCTCAAACCTTAACAGTTAACAGTCTCTAGAATGACTTTAACAGCAGTTTCTGTTTTCATGCTTTTTAAGAGTTGAAGGAATTACCCCCATTTTTGAGATATGATCATTGTCTAATGTCAGATTTCCTTTGGTTCCTTTTGTTCTCGTTCCAAACTTAAGTTCTTGACCCCTTAACCACACTCTTTACCATGAAAACAAGCAGTTCTAATGGGAAATTAACAATAGCATATACATGTTCCACACATAGAAATTGGATACTTGTTGTATAATGCGTGGAATCATCGAGGCGAGGGTTCTTTAACTGAGAAATCAGGCTGATCAGCTCAAGCAGTACAGAATGCTTCCTCAGTATGCAGGTATGCTTCTCAAGAACATCAAAGAGATGTTTGAGATAGACCTTTGTGTGACCCCAGCTGAAATACTCACACAGAGGTGACAAACCAGCTCTGGATTCATTAAGTACATTGATCAAATCTGCAAGTCGGTAACAGCAATCAAAAGAAAGTATATATTTAACAGTTGTCACATTGAGGTCTGTTTATGAGTTTATGTAGTGCTAACTTGTGTGTCTCCTGTGTTTTATTAGTGTTCTGTTTCCTGTGGATTCGGAGTCCAGAACCGAGACATTTACTGCAGGCTTAAAGGCACTGGACGGGTTCAAGAAGAACTCTGCAACACTCTCACACGTCCCGTCACTGCCCGGCCATGCCAAACAGCAGAATGCACACAGTACACTTGGGTCGCTGCTGAATGGGAAGAAGTAAGCAAATACTCGTTTTCTTTCTCTTTTTTTCCCATCCATGCCCTCCCTCTCCCTCTCCCTCTCCCTCTTCCTCCCAGTGTGAAAAAGATGTACAGATGTTAAGCCATCTTATTAAGCGTTTTATTGGCTGATTTCCCTCGAGCTCTTTTTCCACCAATAACGACCTGCAAGCACCCCTGTGCTCGTGCGTGAGCCATGAGGGCTTTGTTGATAACAATCATTTGATAAATCTCATCAAACCTCAAAGGAAGATGATGGCCATCATCTCTTTTGTCCTGCTCTGTGTCACGCTAGCAGACTGTTTTCATCTCGACTCATCTCCTCTTTTAACATCCCATGCTTTGTCCTTGAAAGTGTGCTATGAAAGAGGGGCGCCATGTAGGGACTCAGTACTGTATCCTCCTCCTGCAGGAATGTTTGCTCCTCAGATTCCTGTTGTTGTTGCCTGGAGTTTTTGCCGTCTTATAATTGCTCACAGTTGGGCCCTTTTTCTGTTGTCTGGAGATACAACGATCATAAACTCCACACAGAAGAATTACATTTACGACCGATTTCTCTCTCAAATGCTCTAGTGTAACGTTCATCATCATAGTGGGTGAAGCCACTGCCACACTTGGTTGTACATCACATTGTTTTTATGCGGGGAATTGCCATCTGGAGAGCTCCACAGACAGACATCAGTGTTGAATTTATCTTTTACTAGAAGTACAACACTGCACCGCCTCTGCAATGCATGCTTATTAACTTCTTGTGTGTGTTTGAATTGCCCCCTGTAGTGTAATGCAACCTGTGGAGAGGGAGTGAGAAACAGGAAGGTGGGGTGTGTGGGTCCAGGAATGACCCCCGTCCAGGATGACTACTGTGAGCCATCAGCCCAGCCTCCATCCCATCAGAGCTGCAGAGGAGCTCCTTGCCAATATGAGTGGATGACAGGGGAGTGGTCACAGGTATAGGTTAACGCCAAACCATCACACACTCTACTTTAACCTTTAGTTTGTTTGTTTGTTTCAATAATTGCACATCATTGTTACAGCCATCTGGACTAATAAAATACTTACCGTCTAGTAGTGCATAGACTGTAATGGCATTAATTAACGTGTGTGTGTGTGTGGTTCAGTGCTCTGCCAGCTGTGGTGTGGGCTACCAGCAGAGAATAGTCTCCTGCTCCATGATGCCCTCTTCCCAGGCTCTGCATCCATATGCTGCCCAGTCCTCTGCCAGCACCCAGTGCCCTGAGCCGCACCCTCCCAGCACCCGGCAGTGCCTCCTCAGGGACTGCCCACACACAACCTACTGGAAAGTCAGCCCATGGAGCAAGGTGTGTGAATCTGATGATTGTGTGCGTTGTATGGTTCTGCTGACAAATCTCATTAGTGGATTAAGTTGTGGTGAGAGCAAGAGTCCTAGCTGTGCATTGGTGTGTGTTTTGAATGCTCCTGTGTGTGTGTGTGTGTTTGAACCAGTGCTCCCAGAGCTGTGGGGCGGGGGTGATGGAGCGCTTAGTCGAGTGTGTGACTTCCAAGGACCAACCATCCAAACACTGCCTTCCAACAGACAGACCTGAGTCTCAAGCTGCATGTCAACAAAGAGAATGTGAGTCGAACCTCTCCTCTCCTCTCCTCTCCTCTCCTCTCCTCTCCTCTCCTCTCCTACCCTATAATACACCCAAACCTATTATTTAACTTTTAAGTACATAAGTACAATCTCCCATCTTTGCCAACTTTTTCTGATCCATGCAGTGCTTACTGCCATGCAGGAATGTGTAGAGCAATGGCATTAAATTGACTGTGTTGTATATGGCAACCAGCAGCGTATCTGATTGTGTTTATATAAACTCAACTTTTTGTATTGTTCTAACACGTTGGGCCGATCAGCAGCCTGCCTCCACTTTAAGCCTCTTGGAGTGATTACTTTGTGGAACAATAAATAGGCCGTCAGCAGTTTTCTACACTTTTGAACGTGGTCAGTGCGTCACCAAAACACCCCTGGTGTGTGTGTGTGTGTGTGTGTGTGTGTGTGTGTGTGTGTGTGTGTGTGTGTGTGTGTATGCAAAGGCTGAGGATTCGATCCTTCTGGACTTGCACAGTGCTGTGGAATCTGAAACAAAGCAAAGTTTGCAGGTTAATTCCCAACATTATAGCAGTATGAAGCATTTGGAGTCTTCGTGGGCTTCTGGCAAATCAGGCATGAGGGAAATTAAAATGATATGCACAGGTGACAGCTGGTTCAGCACTCCAGTATTAATGCTAATCAGCTAATCAGAGTGATTTAGCCCCCGCAGGGAACAGGGAAAGCAGAGGAGGCAGTGCAAACTATGCAACCTTTCCATTGCTTTGCAATACCTCCCACGAAGGCACATTCCATTTAGTATTTAGTTTGTTTTTTCCAACATTTGGGGCATTTGCATTTGATTTTTGCACTGGGTTACATAAAAAGTTTAATAGAAGCAGCAGTTTAGTTCATGTTTCCACTTCTTTCATGTTGCACTGTTCCCATGTTTGCTCTCCCAGGTCAGTTGTTCGCGTCGTGCCGAGAGGTCCAGATGAGACAGGGTGTGAGGATGGATGGAGAGTACTATCTCAAAGTCAAGTCGCGGATCCTACAGGTGCGGCCGTTCTGTCAGAACTTCCTCCGGCGCGTGTCATGACTCAAAACTCCAGCTACTCCCTCACGGTCTCTCATTTATTGTCTCGACGTGTCTGACTTTAGATTTACTGCGCTGAGATGCAGACCGATTTCCCCAAGGAGTACTTGACCATGCGCAGCGGTCAGACGGACAACTACTCTGAGGTGTACGGGCACAGGTGTGTGTGTGTGTGTGTGTGTGTGTGTGTGTGTGTGTGTATGTGTGAGCCGGTGATGGAATTGTATCCACATGAGTTTTGACTGTAGAAGGAAAACAACTCATTTTGTTTCACACACACACACAGGTTGCTGAACCCGTTTGAATGCCCGTATAATGGCAGCCGAAGACAGGATTGTGACTGCAGGAATGACTACACAGCAGCGGGCTACACACTCTTCCACAAAGTTCGCCTGGACCTAGGCTCCCTGAGGATAATGAGTGAGTAATTACGACGTGATTGCCTGATGCTGTCTACTGTAATGAGACCACACATCAGTGTTGTTTTAACCCGCAGACGCCTCGCCCTGTGGTGCTTAATAATGCCTCGTTTGGAATCCTCAGCTGTCCGAGTGCAAAATGCGTTCCCTTTCCTCTGAAATCACAGTAATGACCTTTCAGTTGGGCCGTGCTCACATCACTAGGTGTGGACTTGAAACCAGACCTCTGGACACAAACACGTGCACTGAAGGAATGTGTGTGTGCATGGGGACAGTCATTATGCACATATTTTCGGAGACACGAACACACAAGCACATATACGCACAGATACTACGCATGCCTCTATATAAATGTGAAACACACACTTGCCTGTGAGCATTCACACATGGCCACACACACACACACGCACACACACACACACACACACACACACACACACACACACACACACACACACACGCACACGCACACGCACACACACTCTTCAGGCCATATTCTGCTCATTATTACAGCCAGACCCACCTTCCCTAGTATGTCTGTGATTAGTGTGTGTGGATCAGAGGTAATGGCGTGCAATGTACATGTGAGGACTCGTATGTGTTTGTATGTGTGTGCGTGTGCGTGTGTGTGTTCTGAGGGGAAGTCGGGGGTAGAACCTTCACAGTCATCCTCCCGTCCTCTCTCGTCTGGTCGGGGCCCTGACAGCACATGTTCCCAACCCTCCCTCTGCATGGTACTCATTGGGATTTCAGAAGAAGAAGGGAGGGGGTGGAGATGGGGTTGGGGAGATAAATAGTTCAAGATGAAGGAAAGATTACGAAGAGGCACTGATTCACTGCATCCTGCGCCTCTTGTGAACTTGATCATCATCTCATATGGGCGAGAGGGAAGAGAGGACAGGAAGAGGTTGTGGTCATGGTTGTTGCGTCGTGTGTCACAGGGCAGCGTAAATATGAAACAAGATTCCTTTCTGTTCGGAACTTTACAGGAGACTTGAAGTCAACCCTGCTTAACCGTACATGCTGATGTTCTGTTAGCTGTGTGTGTGGTTATTTACATGAAAGCAGCTGTCTTCTGTCCCTGTTTACTTCTGCCGTAGCACATTGTGACTTTACGTGTACGTCTTTTCTGCTCACCAGCCACAGACTTCCACTTTTCCCAGACTGTGCTCGGCCGACCTGTACCCTTTGCTACAGCTGGAGATTGTTACAGTGCAGCCAAGTGTCCGCAGGTAGGTTTAATACTGTACATTGTGTTCTCATGCCAACGTACCTGAAGAGGCAGGTGTTATATACCACCTGCTGCTACTGGAGCAAAGGTCAAAGATGTTGGGCTTGTTGCTGCTATAACTCTCTGCACCTGCTGAGAAGATGTGCAAAGGAAAACAAGTAATGTCGACCCCTACGATGCCCTTGAGCAAGGGGTTGTTTTCCTTGTCCTATGCTTACTTGTTACCTCTTAATGTGCTTTTGCAGGGTCAGTTCAGCATTAATCTGAGTGGTACCGGCCTGAAAGTAGCTGATGCCACCAAGTGGACATCCCAGGGCAACTACGTTTCAGTCAAAGTCCATAGATCTGAGGTAAGAATACAACAATCGATCCATATATTGCTTCTCTCTGCTTTACTGCCATTGTTTGGGTTATAAACAATGGCAGTCTTAAAGAATGAGTGATGATATAAATGCAAAGTTGCTACTGGAATGATGCTTCATGTGAGGGCTTACATTGACAGAGAGAGATTGTTGTGATTGTTGGCACTGAACTATACGATCTGATTCACTGACGAGGAATCCCCAGTGACATTTATGAAGCTCGTATTCTCCAAAGCTGAACTTGACCCGCTCTTTCCACTCTCGTTTGTTTCTGTACGTAGGATGGAACAAGAATCTATGGTCGCTGTGGTGGCTTCTGTGGGAAGTGCATTCCCCAGGCTCACAATGGCCTACTGCTTCAACTCCAGTGAGGGCTGTGCAGAGACCAAACCCTGAATCTGTCCCGATAACTGTGTTCCAACAGCAGTATCGGTGATTTGTTCGACCCTTTAGACATCTGTGAGACTGGACAAGGAGCATCTAACAGTATTCATCCTCCTGTAGCATCATCTGCTCCGTCTGGGATCAGATGATGCTACTGGAGGATGAGACAACAGGACTGGAGGATAAGACAACAGGACAACAGGACAAAAACAGACAACAGGATGCTACATATTGCACAGTATTGTAGGGCCAAGACATTTCCTTCATTCAACTACTAAATCTGAAGAAGAGCCAGTTATATTGACTTGCCAACAGCAATGGCCACCAAAAACATCTGAACAGGGTTCAGGCAGAGTTTTCAGCTTCATACAAAGGGATGCAGTAAGTCAAAACACAAAAGCAACTACACATTACAGACTATCCTCTCAGAGATTCCTCTGTTGTGTTACTCTGTGAAACAAAACAAAAATGGGAAATCCCTCTTTTGTTGGTAAAAAACAAAAGTATCATGAAAATAATGAAGTTGTGCATTTAGTTCCCACTTCCACACCGACTTACAACAACACAAAAAATAGTGAACACAGTGAAGATTTGTTTGTAATAAATTGTTTGTAATAATCAATCCTTGAGTGAAAAGATGTAATGTAGAGGAGACATATGTAGGTCAGATCTTATGTCCTGACACGAGTTTAACGCTCAAGACTTGCATGCTGGCAATGAATTGCTGACCTGCCTTATCTCAGAGGTCAAACACGAGGGGCCTGAGCCTCTATATCTACTAAAACAACGGTAGGTTCTCATTACTAGAATCTGTCTCCTGTCAGTTATTGTCAGCCATTTCACAAAACTACTGAAAACTGCGTATAACCCTGACTGACTCAGAGAGACTGGTACTGTGAGGAAAACAGCTGAAATATTTCAATATTTCACAGTAGAATGGCGTAAAAGTATTCCATGGCTTTGAAACCATGACGATTGTGTTATTTTTATCCTTTTTATTTTAACAAGTTTTCATGTGTTAAACAGTGACGGACAGTATCAGGTGTGACGCGTCTGCTCGTACCTTCCATTGGGCCTACTGTAGGTACCTGAACCCTACCTCTCACACAGCATCCGTACTCTACTGAGATATGTGTTGTATGATATTTATGTTTGACCATATTTATTCTGTACTGATTTGTAGATTCTATGTTTTAAGGTACAATGACTACTACCGTGTGAGAAGCCATTGTCTGAATTTTATTTTGTTTTCGTTCTTTGTCTGCGTTGCTGGAAAAAGGTTTCAGACTGTTTGTAGTTTATAACCACTAACCTTAAATGAGGATCTCCTGAATGGTGCTTTTGAACTACTGGAATTACCTCCGACCTTGAGAAGGAAAACACTGGCTTTGGGAATGATGAGCTTCAGATCATTCGAAACTTACAGGGTTTGGCATGTAAACTCTTCCTGTAAAAGCATGGCGTCGTCCATTTTTACTAATGTAGCTGAAAAATCTAGCAGCAATGTGGCCGGATAACACAGACTCAAGTGCTTCACCAAGAACCACTGCTGCCGTACGTCGAGCATCCTAACATGCTGGTGCGCTGAGGTTGAGCTTTAACCAAAGTTAGCTGATGCATGTTAGACTTTTCTTCTCCTCTCCTCTCCTCTTCTCCTCTCAGACAATGCAGCTTCTTTTGATCGAAAGAATTGCTGAAAAATAGAATTTAAAAAAGTCAATGAGCAGCTAGAAAACATTTGGCTATCATACGTTTTTATGAAGGTCAATTGTGCAATGAGGTCTGTATCAGAAATTTATACTATACTTGATGCACTATGTGTCATCAATTTTGTAGAAAGGTAATCCTGTGTTTTTTTTTGTTTTTTTTGTTTTTTTAAATAACCGATAAGATTTGTAACTTATGGTATATGTGTATTTTTAATATTCATACTTGAATTGTAAGCATTGTGCTGAATACTGAATGGGCATTGGTACTGAATAGAGAAACGGTGTGCTTGTTTGCCTGCTTTATCCAAAGATGTTTTTTTTTGTGTTTTTTTAAAGAATCAGATCAGTACCTACAGTATGTATGTAGCCTGTGTAAAGGAAATGAATGATTGATTCTGGTGCTATGGTTACTAATCGTACCAATACTGTATGTCTTGCTATTATACTAACATCGTTAAAAAATATGTAATAATAAAAAGTAATGCTTTTCTGCTGACTCACATGTTGATTTATTCACTTTTCATCCAAAAATGAAACATATGTTTCCTGTTATAGACTCAATCAGGAGACATTTGGTCAAGCTCTTGGTACATTGTTAAGTCCAGTCAAATCATCAAATTTTCATTCGGCTCATGCATGATGGGTTAAATGCCAAAGGTACATTTCACTGAAGTTGCACTGTGTATGACTACATGTGACAACTAAAGGATTCCTTCTTCTTTCTTAAAAAGGGAGAGATAAATTGTATGAACACTTGGATGCTGATTGGTTATTCAAAGGGGCAGAAGGTCAACATTGGCTCAGTTCTTACGCTTGCCAGGGTGTGGGTCCATGTGGATTCAATTAGTAGTGCGGGTTACAAGAGTTCAATTCCAATAAGACACACATAAACACGACAAAAGCCTTTTAGTCCATTTATCACTGATTCTGTTTTCTTGCCTTCTGGAAAGAGTTGAAGTTGACAGCTTGCCAGTGATTCACAAAATAGTTATGTCAAGTCGGAGGATGAGGTAAGTTCTCGACTGGCTTTGCAAACTTCACCAAACGCTGCAGAGCACCGTTTTAAGAGGAATTATGTCACCAAAAATGAGTCATTAATGAAGGCGCAGGTACATGAGCAAAGGCAAGCTGTTTATGTCCCAGCCACTTTTGCAGGGCTCATTGCACAGAGATAGCTTTGTACATTAAATGAAAACAGATACTTTGGCCCTGGAAGAACTGCTTTGATTTCTTGCCAGGAGCCTGCCTTGGTCCCTAAAATCTAATCTAAGGATTTGGACGAGTCCTGAAGCACGACAACAACTCCCTTCCAAAACAGTTTTCCAGTGAAGCCAAGCTGTGTTGAGGTTCCTTCCAGGCTCTCCAGGCTAAGGATGCGTTAGAAACAAAAGGCTTGAATCAGCATGAATCAGACGTCTTTAATGACTGAGCTGAAAAACACAATCCTGCACGAACGATCCTCATAAAAGAAACTAATGATTGATGTTTACCATGAAGTACAATCTGCTTCAAGCAAGCAGCACTGACATGCCACTGCAACCTATTGTAAAGAGCGTGTATCCTGATCCAACCAGTTAGTACTGGCACTGACATCATTCATCCTAAGGTTAGGTTTTAATGAAATTCTGCAGTTTTACTTCAAACTCAAGGATCAGGGGTGACACCTGGATGGTTTATGAACCATTAAATCCACTCCAGTACATTCAGATATTCTATGGACAGCACAGTAACACTGATAATGCATGTCAACAATCCACCCAACAGTATCAATTGTACTACATGTATGCTTAATATGTATATTTTGTACTATACTGTGGCTTGTGATCATAGCCTTGTGAAGAGAGGGAACACATTTCCTCGCTAAATTAAGTAAACAGTGACCCCTAGTGTCAGAATGTTCAGCCATTTTGTCAATAGACTGAACTCTTTCTGATGCAAACTATGGCTGAGGTTTCATTGAGACTGGACAGGATTCACATTTCGAAATAGAGTGATGCAAAGATTGAGTAAGATGTGTTACTGTGTATATACACTGTATAAACTGGATACATGTGCGTGTTTATGTGTTTGTGTGTTACAGTATATGTAAGTATGTATCTTTATAATGTGTAGTTTAATGCAAGTGGAATACATGTATACAGTCATATGACACACTACAGTAAGTATACAGTATTACAGTACAGTGCTCATTGTTGGGTGGCAGACTTGTTCTGTCTACAAGATGTTTTGATCTCTTGCTCTGTTTTGCCTCCTTACACTTCCAAAGTGAGAATCACTTTGAGAGAGTAACTGTGATCACTGTCCTTCAGGAATTCAGACATGTGTACCTTTCTGCCCAAACTCATAAAACATGTGAAGTTAGTGACAGCATAATTCGAATAGCATAGGTTCGACATGCTGATCTGATTTGCAATTATTTTTTGGTTTTATATTAGATTGTAACTTGCATTAAATTGGAGTGAAAACATTTATTTTTGGATTACAACAGTGGTTCTCAAACTTTTTCTTTCGCGCCCCCCTTTTATAGATCATATGTTTTTCGCGCAAAAACTTACCGGGTTTAGTATCGCTCCCCCTGTAATGGGATGTTACAGGGGGAGCCTGACACACTGGTGGCTTTGGACGGTGGTCCCGGTGGCCGGAAATAATCTAAGCGCAAAAACGTGTTGTCCGTGATTTTCACCGGCAAGTGTGCCGGCAACGGACGTTCCCGGCGCCCGCGCGCGCAAAACCTGTGCCGGGTTTAATGAACCACTGGATTACAATGTATATGTGGATGTTGTCATAGTGTTTTGGGACTTCGCATATAGACAGGTGGCATCCACACTGAAATCCCTACGAAAAACTGATTTAAATGAGTTATTTCAATTTGCCATTATTATATTGTGTCAGGGAACTGTCATCGATTTTTTTCTGAATATAAATGTGATAGAAAATATCCTATAAAATCTATTAAAATGTTTAAGAATGAATATGCAATTTCAATTGAACATTTTACATCTCACCCTGAACTAAACCAGCTTTGGAATTGTCACTTTTAATCCTGACCAGTAGATGGCAGCAAAGAATAACAAAAAAACTAGTTTAGCAGAGTTTCTTTCGAGTTCTGTGAGCAGAGAAAGAATGACAAATGATTTGATGTTATTGAAGTGATTTGTTAAGAACAAATGAGATTTAAGGTTGAATCTCTCTTCCTTTAAAAAGATGTGTGTGTCTGTGTATGTCACAAATGCAATCAGCAATGAACTGAAAGAGTCAAACGTCCATTTTCATTGTCTAATTGATTTTCACACGTCAGGTTATAACTGTGAGTGTGAGAAGGGGCTGTGCATCTATGCCTGAATGCTCAGATACCCCACACACACATAGCAACCACCCACACACCTTTCACACACTTAAACCCTGTGGTGTAACAGTTGGCCTAAAGCTTTATCAAATTCATCTTTTGATCAATATGTCTGCATCAAAGTCTATGAGAAACACACACTTACCTCTGCTGCCAACTGCTCTATGAGTATTTTAGGGATACAAGCTGTTGGAACTTTGCCGTGCAGCCAGTATAGACTGTGCTGTCAGCAATGCTGCCAGTGTTTTTGAAGGAAATAGTGTCAGCTTTGACTTTAACAGGGTGAGACTGAATGAGGTCATTTTTAGGTATTGTGTTACATGTCTAAAGTGTCCATTTTGTAACAGCTGCATGCGATGTGTGGGGGACTGGAGCCGTGGTCCAAAGCTGACCACCTAGTCGTTGCACACAGTTCTGTGGAAGCTAAGCTGCCAGAGATGGGCATATTCCAACTGGAGAAGGAATGAAGGGTGTGTGGGTGGGGTGGGGTGGGGCTGGGAGGGGGCTAGTGGTGGACCCCTGGGGTCCAGAAGTATGTGCCAAAAGGCTTTATGCACATGTGGTGTAGTGAAAAATGGACTTGCATTGTTTGATCCAGAAACACGAGACACTGGTGTGAATCACACATTAAGGCAACCAGAAGGAAGTGGGGATTTTCACATTGGCCCTGTGATTTCTTTTATGACTCCACCATTCAACCTATTCAATACTCATTTTAAAAAGCTGTGATTTTCACAACAGACAAAACAAAATAGCCATAAAAGCACAGGGATCATTAGGAATATCCACACAGTTATGACCAGTGGCTGCATTTTACTTGTGGAAAATACTTCCCCATTGTAAACCTTTAGGCTGTTAAGCAGTCTGGAAAATGTTGCCCCATTTCAGCATAGTTTGAATGAATGAGGCGAATGCCAGACGCAGGACGCGGCTGCAGACACGAGCTTACAGACGCAAGCTTTTGTGTGTGAAACCATAAGCAAGACACTCGATAACAGCAGAGGAAAAAAAGGCTCATTATTTTTAACAGCTTAACACTCCAATCAAATGAGCTATCTGGAGCTTTTACTCCCTGTCGTATCTCACGTCACCAGCGTATATTAAACCTCATAACAGAATGTTGTCTTTGTTCAGTTGCAGTCAGAATAACAGGAGGCCTGTGAGTGGCGTGAGGCATACACAACCCAGGCACTCACACACACCCAATGCGATGCCCCTCACTACAGACGATACACGCCACTAAAACACTCCCACTTGTATTTCTTGTGGTATTAAATATTGTGGGGTTTTCATGCTGTGTGTGAAAAAGAAGAGACATAGTGTGTGCGTACAGTGAAGAATACTTTTGTGGTCATGAGAGTATTCATGTTCTGATGCAGAAGACTGGGTTTGGGACCAATCGAGCACCAAATCCTTCAATCCAAAGTGTCGAGATTAACGTGAAATGCTATCACTTTTATATTCTAAAAGCACACCAGGAAGTATTCAACCAAGTGCATATGACATTGTCATTGCTTTCAGAGATGCAGATAACATTTCTAACGTTCAACTTTTTGCCTTCCATCTCTCCTACCAGAACATATACAGTATATGTAATTTTATATTATTCAATTAACCATTTATATAATTGTCTTTTTGAAAATGTGCAAGGATCACACAAACACACACACACGCGCGCACACACACACACACACACACACACACACACACACACACACACACACTCAAACACACACACACACACACACACACACACACACACACACACACACACACAGTAAACTAGATGTAGTGAACCTGTTTGATGTGAGCTATGGAGGGCACTGTTCTCCTCAAACACACACTGAGGGGATTTCTCTATTTTTTTTCCCTTGACGGACACTGAAAAGCAGCATGGCCAGCTGCTTAGGATCCCATTCCACAGAACTGAGACAACTGATTTGGTTTCCAGATAAGGAACAACTATTCACACTGAAGGATATATTTTATTTCAGTCTGATTTAGATTTCCAAAAGTCTCATTCAGAAGTTTTGTTGTGTTTGTAATAAGTCTGCCAATTGCTAAACATAATCTTTTTCTGTTTATGTTAGCATGTTAAAGCTTCAGGCCGCAGTAAATTGCAGTGTTGCTTCATAGCTTCTTGTTGTCCATCTGCAGTAGAGTGAAACTTGAAGAAATGTGCAAGAATTGTTTCTCAACAACTGGATTTCTTTCTTAGCTTCATTTAACAATGAGGGGAACAGCCACCATATGATAACCTCACAAAGAAAGATCACAAAGTTGGGCCACCGCAAGTTTTGCTTTGGTACTAAATCAGCAACTACGGAAACATTCATGCTATAGCAGCAATACATTTCTGTCTGCCTGCCTTTAGTATATATAAGTTGTGTTCTATTTCTAAGAGGTTAGTCTAGGTGATGAGATATTCTAGACATGCATAGCAGCACCAGTGTGAGAGCAGAGAGTGTATCAGTCAATCTAACAGTGGTAGGTAAGAGCATTTGGAAATGATTGATGGTCCCCTTTGCACTGAACTCTTGGTTTGACATGTTTAACTCACATCAATCACTGCTCTCAATGTTCTCTGTTCATGACTGAATAAGCGGCTCTGCTTTTTCATACCCAGACGCAAAATGACATTTGATTACACACACACCACCAATCTTTTTTCAGTATGAGGGTTTGATCATATATGAATCATAACAAAGCAACTGTATCATCCACTATTCAAACTTCAAAAGGCCCCTCAAACTCCAACATCATCCTCCTACCCATAAAACATCTCCACCCCTCTGTCTATCTGCTCCAATTAAGAGTGTGTTGAGGACGTCTTCCTGTCTGGACTAGAGACAGTGTGTGTCTGGGTGTCTTTTTGTGTGTGTCTATTTAATTGTAAATGTATACTTCATCCTGATATACATGCAGTTACTGGTAGTTGATTAGTGGGCACTGATTCCATATAGGCTCTAATCACACTGAGCAAAGCTCTCTAGTCTCTATTTATCTTCTGATTAGCAATAATATTGTGTGCTTCATTCCAAAAGTATTTGATTTGAAGTATATCTGTAGAATGTAAGAATGGGCTTTGAGAGAACTGTATGGAGGTGGATAAGATATACTGGGATGCCATGGGGGGAGGACCAGGAGGACCTCAACCCAAGGGGGAACACGAGAAATAATCTATAAAGCTGCAAACAAGTAAACATTTTGTTAACAAATACAGTATATTAGTTATTCCCTATTCTGATAGACAATAAATTCATTAATTTAACATTTTATCTAAGAAAGTGAATAGTAGTTGAAGAGTAGACACAGACAGACGGATGGATGGATGCATTGTTTTGTGTGTATGAATGATTTGTGTTCACTAGTTGGCAACTGGGCTCTCTCAGTCAGAGCGTGCAACCATGAGGAATATTGTTTTCTTTAAGCCCAGCATAACTCAAACTGCTCTTGTCTGAAATGTCTGAAATAACCTACACGCCTTCATAATTCTTCAGAATACAGCAGATCAATCTTTCCTCTGTCTCAAAATGAAGCACGTAGCATTCTGTACTGAAGGGTCCCCGTATTGTTTTCAAAGAAACCTCAAATTCAATCCTTATGTCTGCAAACCCAGACCATTGTTCACATTTCATACATGAAGGACAGCGTGAGTTGAAATATACCGGACGCTGTTGGTGAGACCCGTTGGTGTCTCACATGCGATGGTGGCAGCAGGATTTCTGTGTCGGTTTAAACACTCCATATGGAAGCACAGCTCACAGACACACACTGCCCAGCTGCTTGCGACACATTCGTTGGCACAGTGGGCAGCATCGGTGGCCGGTTTCACCAGGCTGTCTGTCAGGTGACATAAGGACAAGATGTTACACTGATTAATTGGGCCAGATGACTTGCTAGACACACCATTAGATGTGTTCTAATTAGAAAACCGCCCCTCCTACAGTATTAACCCCTTGCATGTTCTGATTTAAAATGTGTGATTTATGCATTTCTACATCAATGGTTATGGGTTTTTGGACTTGGAATGTGTTTTTCTAGTGGGATAGCTGAAAATGCTTTGTTCCTGTTATTGTTGCTTTAACATATCACTTTATCAAATGAAAGGAACTAAAATCAATGCATCTCATGCAATAGTAATTTGGAGGTATTGTAGCACATCTGTTGCCTTTGTTCAACTTGTGCTTTTATAGGGCTATTTACTTTTTCTTATTTTATTTCGAGAGCCAATCATTCAACTACTTTGTCTCCATGACAGCAATAAATACCCCCCAAACACCCATTATTTCCAAAGTCCTTATCTTTTTTGCTGATAAAGTTTCCAAAGAGATCTTTCATTGTGAGGCCATTTAAAAAGTTGAGAAGCTTTGAAGAAAGTGCAGCCACACAGAGAGGCCGTTTGGAGCGCTGCGTTGATGCTCTGCCAGATAGGCATGGCATAGTCAAAGCAAAACCCTCTCTTGTCATCCCACTGTCCCACCTTTACACCTCTCTCATCTTCAGCTATTGTTGCACGATTCTTTACTGACATGCTATTATCCCTGCATGAATCCACACACACAATAAGGCTTCATTGGTGCTTTTCTCTCAGATAAATGGACCCATAGAACGAGACAAAGGCTTCAAACTATCCAAATTATCTCTTCTGGGTGTTCTTCTAAAGCTATTCAATGTATCTGGGGAAATCATCTCATATACTCCTGCCCTGTATGTCAAAGTAAAAAAGGCTTACTGGGCAAAAAGATATTGCATTTTAAGTGTATTCTTTTTTTGCCAGGTTGTAATTTTGTATAGGCACGCACACACAATTTATGAAAGAATGCTGCAGAAATGTTTGATCTCTCTTCGAATGCAGACTGTGCACGGAAGATGCTTATTACAGTGAGGGGTGGAATTTTTCTTCCATCTGATTTATATCAGGTGCAAGACCATGGCTGGGTAATTTGGCTGATAGAAGCATTTTTATTACAGACCTCTGGTGTGAGTGGAAATGATAGGCCTACTTCACAATATTGCAATGTGCAATGGAGTTTACCCCCCTTTCTTTGTCCACAGCTGATTCTCTTCTGGAATGTTTGTTTTGGGTGATCCCCATGAACTGCAGCTTCACCTGGAATTCGTAGCAGCCCAAAATGAAGAAACACCCTGAGTTACACCTAAGAGACAAGATGAACCATCCAGTACAGTGGTAGAGGCTCTGTACAATAGCTAAGCTTTACATATCAATTAGAGGGGTTTATGGAGAAGGTATTTAAAGGATTTTCTGATATTATGGTCTGTAGATGAACAATAGGTACAATTTGGTGATTCATTGTAGAATATTACAGTTTCTTATGGCAACTACAGCAATTATGTCTGGCTACTATGGTAATAGTTTTCTTTATGCCAAAATATGATCAAAACGAGCATTGGTGGAATCAGTGCTCTTATCAGTGCCTGTGTAGTTTTATCATTTATCCTCCAAATAATGTCTCCATCAGGGTAATCAGGTCATGTGACAAGAATTCTAATCATCCAATCAAAAATAGGGAAAGGGTGGCCAGTGACAAAAAAGCCTGACTAGACATCTTTTTCCTCCCATTTGTCCAGAAATCAACAGTTTTACCATTTGCATAATAGGAAATATTCATTCATCATCATTCAACAAAAGCAAGATGCTTTTGATTCTTTCCATGTTTTAAGAATAAGTTGAGTGAGAGACTTTTCACAACATAAGAACAGTCACAGAAAAAGCTGGTTTAGATGAACTGGGGTTCATTTGTAGCAGGGTCTGATCACAGCGGTCATATTCCAAATGCACTCTGGAGCTTTGGGACAATCTATTGAGCAATCTATGAGCCGCTATTCTTCAGATGCTTAAACAAAGTATCTCCCAATGTTCAAAATCACGTCTGTACATCTTGGCACTGTCTCACTCCTTCACTGTAAAAATGGCAGCAATGCTCCTGTCTGTGTCTCACAAAGGCCTGTTGTGTTCACAGCCTTTTGTCTTTTCACACGCCGGCCCCTTTGGCTCGCAGCAGCTGCTGAAGCATTAGAATGAAATGATGTGAATATTTGTTCAGCAGGCTGTCGATATGGTCTGAGCATTGATTCTCTTTATCTCATCTTCCTGTATGAGCTCTGACTGTAATTTCCTGGACACATGATATGGTATGAAAGGGATTGATACATGCATTCCTAACTGCTACAAATGTTAACTTTGAGACCCCACCAGAGTTCCTTAATAGGGCTCTGCAAAGTTTATAGGGATGATTATGTTTACCCAAGAAGTCAGAAACGCAGGAACTAAACAACATTTTAATCCAAACACATATCAAACCAATCACTGCCTTTCCTTTCATTAATGACAATACTTTGAGTCAATCATGATGAAAATCCTAACATTGCTGCCTGCAGATCACAGATGTGGTGTAAGCCTATTGTATTGTCACAGGTTTTTGTGGAATCACCACCGTGTCAAAGTCAGCAATGATGGGTTATTTGGCAGGGATGTAGGCACAGGCTGAGAAACTGCTGTGCAAGAGAGAGCCTGGAAAAGAATCCGTTTAGAAACAGGGATTCAAAAAGCCATCCCTGTGTATCCATGACAAAGAAGCACACACAAAACTCAATCTTTCCAAGGACTGGAATTGTCATAAAAGCCATTGGTTTGCTCTTTTCTCCTTCCAACATGTCGTTTGTCCCCCTTTCATGGAATAGACTAATACTTTTTAAAGTGGTACTCCGACAATTTCAAAATTGTTTTTATATATAATATCATACGATAGGAGTCTGCCCTGCTGAGGAAGACACTGGAAAATCTCATCTACAAGTATGTCTCTTTTCCATTCTATTCCTAGCTTTTTTATTACTTAAATATTTCATGAATAACAGGTTCATATAGTCAGATCACTAAAGCTTGCACACAGTTGTAATAGTTGTTATCTAGAGCTTTGTGTATATTTTCTTTTGTAATAAATGTCAATCATAACAGGTTAAATCGAATATCTCCACAATGTCCCGTGGTGTTGCTTAACGTGGTCCAGTTGCGGTCAAGTGAAAAGACAGAATTCCCTCTAGAGATTAACGTCAAAGTATTTTAAAATTAAGGGGTAATTCTCGTGCACTAAGCGTTGCCTCGCCTCAGTCACCCATTGTCTACGAGGTGCTAAAGCTTGCTGAGGTTTGGAAAGTATCTCGCTTCCTCTAAAGAAAAAAAAATCAGTGCAGCCAGATTCCTCAGTGTGTTGCAGACAGCCACAGACTGTGCAGAGCCAGCCCACAAATTGCATGTGTTGTGTGTGAATACAGTGTGTGAAAAACGTGAGGTGGACAGATGGGAGAGGCAAACAACAGGGACAGTGTTAACAGATATTTTAAAATTGATAAATTATTTAAAAAAATTATTTAGACGTCAACAAAAAGACATCACTGTTTGAGTTCCAGCACTAATCTAGCTTTACCTATATAGAGTCCATCACTAGATTGTACACTGTAGCCGAGGTCAAAGAATGTAAATTTGGCTCAAGTATGCTGATAGATCACAATCATCTCAGTGTTTACAGACCAAGTTAGAACCAAATCTGATTAAAAGGCCACTGCACTGGCTGACCTCTGATTCTCTGATTTGGTTGGTATTTTTTCTTAGACTTGGCAGATCTTGACAACAAGAGAACTGTAATAGCCGTGATCTGACACGAGTATAAATAGTTTCCATAGGTAATTGACCCTTTCCCTTGATACACACACACAGACTCCAAGATCAAAAGGGTGTATCCTCCAGACTCCAAGAGCCACTGATTAAACACATTTCAGAAGTATTTCCCTTCCATTTCCACGGCAGATCTGGCAAAAGCATATGTGATGTGGTTTATTAACTTGTATCATGGAATACAGTACATTTTGCTTGTGCACATATTAATATGCAGTATGCCTCTGTCCGTGCGTGTGTTGCTCTATGTGCCTGTGGAGGTGGAAGTGACGTGGCTTCTTGCCAGCCGAGTCTCTGCCTTCCTCAAGAAAGACAAATGGCATTGTTCCAGAGGCAGATAGCAGCTTAACTGCCAAATCCCTGCCGGCTGGACTGAAATTTTAGCCGTGTAAAGTGAGCAGGAGCGGACCAGCGCCTGACAAAAGATGACATTGGCTTGTAAGTTTTAGGCGATGACGCTCAGGAGATTCCATTGTGTGGCTGTCACACAGAATTAGGCGAGACAGCAAACACTTTCATGTGTGGATTACCATTTACCCATTGGAGATAACAGAGATTTGCCTCAGCTAATCCATTCCTCCATTGATTTTGTCCCCTTTAATAACTTCTTGCAAGCAAGCAAATTTTGAGCAAGAATGCTGACATGTTGTAAACAGGCACAAAGGGCCACAGATAAACAACTTAATGTATTTATCACACAAATATTAGATATAAAATCTTCTAAAAAATATTTATTTCAAACAACATGTGCTGTATATAACAGCTAGGCTGAGACTGTGTTAGAGAAAAGCAATTTTACTTGTCTACAGTTTGCTCTATTACATTACAAGAATCAGCTCTACCTGCTTGGCCTCTTGGGCTCTTCTGCTTCCACAATTATCCAGAGAAGCCATTTCAAAACACGCAAATAGGCCTGTGTCCCATTCCCCAATTTAGCTTAACAAGTCTCTGTTGACACACAGTATTCCTTGTGCCAGATAACATAACAACAAATACTTATGAGCATACAAATTACAAACAAAAGACTTACAAAATGAAGCTATCTTAGCATAGCTAGAGATAGTCTTTGTCTGTGCTTAGCATTAATTAATGTACAGTACAACATAATAAGACCCTCAATTCACATTTACATTCATTTTTATGTTTTATATATGTATGTTTCTATGTATGTATGCCACTTAAGCTTTTTTCTCACCTATTTCCTGAAATATTTGCTACATATTTACAACATCAGCAAAAAACTTGCACACTACTGACAACATACAAAAAAGTTATATCTTAATGGAATCACATTCAGTTGGGTGCCTTCCTCCTCGGCTTAGGCACTGGTGAAGGTTCTTTCACTTCAGCAGGTGCGGAGAGCTCTTCTAGCTTGCCTGAAGGCTGGGACTCGAACTGGGGAATGGCGCTGTTGCTGGGTCTTGGTGATGGCGCAGGACTCGGGGTGGGAGTAGCGTTCATGATCTCGTAGTCTGGGCTGGTGGAGAAAGGTTGCTCGCACTCGTTCAGTTGAAGCACTTGGTCCACATTGAGGCTTATCAAGGCTTTGTTGCGTCTGCGGCACAGACATACTATGACAACGATGATGATGATCAAGATCAGAATCAGACAGACTCCTCCTGCTAGTGCAGCCAAGACAGTTTTTCGGGGAAAGCAAACCAAGGGTGGTGGTGTTGGAGATTTACATGGTAGACGAACAGTGCTACTTTTCTCGTTGCTGACTTTGTTTGCTACACTACAGGTAAAGTTGTTGTCACCTTTTAGACGTGCCAGTGCCACAGTCATAGTTTGTTTCGTTTCACTTCTAACCACCTTTTCATCCAGAGTCCATGAGAACTCTAAACCCTGAGACTGAGCCACATTGCAGGTGAGCATAACAATGCTAGCTTTGGTGTCACAAACAAACTTCACCTCTGGCTTCGATACCTTCGCCTGCACACAGAGTTGACCCATCCAGCGGTTGGCAAATGCACCAGTTCTATTGAGCACGACTACTTGGTAAATCCCTGCACTTGAGAACTTGAGGTTCTTCAGCAGTAGAGATCCATTTACAGAGACGTCTGTTGGCTTTCCAACAGTCACTCTGCCTAACTCTCTGTAGAAAACGATTGTCTTGTTATGTGTCCATCTCATCTGGTCTGTGTTAGTCATTACCTCATAGACATACGGCACAGTCACACTCTGTCCAACTGTACCATATAGATCACAAGCGTCCTTGGCTCCTGAGAGGTTCACAAATCCAAACAGGCAGATGAGAAGAACTGCTGCAGCAAAACACGCCATGATGATACGATATGTCCACTCAAAAGGCAAGGGTGTGAATGATCTTCCTCTTTTTTTATGTTTTTTAGGTGATCTCATCCACCCTCCCCTTGAGTTGGATCCTCAGCCAGTGGTCAAAATTACAAGATACCCCCAAATATGGTATTGACACAGCGGCAACTAAGACCAGATTTAGGGAAGTGAGTCTTCAGAGTGAAGGAAACACTATTGGGCAAGAGTCGTCTTTTAGTTCCATGATGACGACAAAAGACTTTGCCCAACAGAGGCGCTGCATCCGGTGCCTGTCCCACAAATGATACATTTAGCTATATTTAGAAACGTGATTTATTGAAATGTCAATCCTACAGTCACTCCACCAGCATGTGTACTGCATGCCTGATGACAAACACTACAGTCATTTTTTTTTATTGCCAGCCAATGACATATCTTCATGATCATTATAGAAACTATTCCTCCATCTTGTTGTCTAGTTTGTTTTGAATTTCAACCAACATGGGTTTATACTTTTAAGCTGGATGGGGGCATCAGGCAATTTTATCTATATGTCTGTCTGTCTATATATACAGTATATATAAGTCCAAGTGATGCCTGAAATCCTCAAAAACAAACAAACAAACAAAAAAAAGCCATGATGCTTTCATGCCACCAAATACTGAAATAAAACTACACAGGGACACAATGGCTCTAGTCTCGTGGATTGGAACAGGTTTTGACACAAAAGTTAAAATGTATACTCTAACTCACAGTACTGGATGTGTTGACACTTGTATGTAAAGTATTGTTACCAGACATCACAAAACTCACCCTTTCAAACTGGCGTACTCACTGAACCACTCACCTAACTATGTGCTTCCCTTATCTGCCTAAAGTGTTACTGTTTTGTTCCGCTGCTTTGTAACTGTTTTGTTTGGCAACATGTCTCTTGTTGTCCTTGTCTGTGCTGGTGTCTCTGCCATGACAGTTTTACATTTTTTTTGTGTATGACCTTGGGGCCCTGGTTGAAAGGGAAAGGCTTAGGTGAAAGCTTGATTCTTGGAATGTTGAATAGCTTTATTTCTTAATTCATCTTTCATCATTATTCAGGTTAAAGCATTGTCAGCAAATTATTGGAATCAAATAAGATAAGATAATCCTTTATTCATCCCACAACGGGATGAATAAAGGATCCCGTTGTATATTCACATATAAGGGATATTCATATTTTAGCATAATTAATTTGCCCAATCTCTTTGGATTTAATATACAGTTTTTTCTTTGTCTTTTTGTCTGTCACAGAATATAAGTGGCTTTTCCTTTGTTTACTCTCAATTGGTTTAATCATGGTTGCCCTTTCTAGTAAAGCAGCTGAATAATAAATGGCCTCAGCCTCGTGAAAAATATCTATTACAAATGGTCTTGTTGGAGCCTTAAGTTGTGTAGTTTAGCTGTGGATTATGTGTATTCTGTGATTACAGATGGGCAAGTTTTCAAATCACAGCTGATGTGAAAATGAAGTGAAAAGCACCCTTGTACAGAAATCCACTGTAGCTTTACAGCAGCACTTTACATTTAAGTACCAATAACAGATTCTCCAACCCATGCCAGAAAAGTGATGTCAGCACATTCAGCTGAGTGCTTGTGTTGTAACAGGCTGCACACATAGCTTTATTTAATTGAAGTGCACTAAAGCAAATTAAATGATTGCCTTTAAACCCTTGGCTAAAAGCAAAAGTCATGCAAACATCAGTACATTTAGTGCTTGCTCATTGACCGTGTAAGTGTGATACCACTGCTCCTCATCGTCAAAGTAAACGTTCAGTAAGACCCTCCGCAGCATTTCCAGTAAATGAGTCATTGTGTTTTCAGAAAAATGTAATTCATTCCATAATTCAGGGATCAACAACTCCCAACTGTCCTATTATAATTGTACTGGCATCAGAGAGAATGAGTTCATTTTATTCCCCATAACTATAATTTCACACAATTAGTAGTGATTTGCAAACTTTCCATAACTCTCACGACTTCAAAGGTGCAGATCACCTGTTTCTCCATCATTACTTCTTTTCCACACTGGGAGGAATAGATGGGTGTAAAATGTTAGCTATTCATAGGGCCATATAAGACAGCTGTATGCAATGAAATCCTAGTTACAAATGTTGTAAAGGCTTTATCTTGCACAAGTTTCCCTGCTAGCACAGAAATAAGACCATGTGTGCAAGTGTGTGTGTGTGTGTGTGTGTGTGTGCATCCATATGTTCAGCCTTTCAGCACTGAGCTGAGACCCGCAGGTTCACAGACACAGTAGATAAAAACACGTGGTACACTTGTGTTTTAAATCATAGGTGAACTTTGCCAGAGAAGGTGCCTTTTTCTCCAACTCTCCACCTTTTCAATCAATGTCAGCAATTCTATATCTCGCCACAAAAGCTGGAATGAAATGCAATGGAAGCTGTCAGGTGGAAGACTTTCATGACATCATCTATTCCCTGTTTCAGCGCCACCGCAGTTGTGTCAGCACCATCAGAGCAATGCATGAAGAAAACAGTATCCTCCTGTATTCAAAGTAAACCACAATATACAGCAAGCATCTGGATTCCATTTCTTTGTAAGCCACAGTGAATCTTCTGTCTCATTGATGAATTACTTTATATTAAGAGGAGAATTCCTCTACGACAAAACCCTTCAGGCAAACTTTGGGTTCTTGTTTAAAGCTTTGGACAGACAATAAAATAGATTGAATACTCAACCCAACTAGGAAGCTTTTACAAATACAGGTAAATTATGGTGCAATTGCTCTCAAACTTCCAAATGTAGGTGTGGACTTTGCACTGTATTTTGCTTAATGTAGTCACTATATATTAGCAATGAAGCAAGAGTCCACCCCAATAAAAGAAGTATGACATGAATAAGCCCAGTGATTGGCTGTTGGTCTGTTGCTCAGAAGTCGGTGATTGGGCCGCATTTGCAATCAATCTCCAAGAGCAGAGGAAACAACTGCTCTCATTTGGTTCATTTCATCAGCTCTCACTGACATGTTCACTTCCTTTTGTTGAGTAATGTCCTGATAGCAGCTCCAGTGCAGAAAGGGAGGAGTTGAGCTATGATGAATACACCCTATGGTAGCATCAGTCATAGGGTCTAATGTCAGGCCAAGTTCGTTATTCGTGTTCGCCTGCTATGCGAACAAAACAAATGAATCTTTTTCACATTCTGAGAAGAAAATACCATTGAAAGCGAAGTGGGCCCAACTATTAATAGTGATTATCTAGAGACTTTAATAATGCTCTGGAGAATCACTATTAATCACTAATCACTAGACTGCACTCATAATTACTGCAATCATTGCCAAGGACAGTGCACTGCCCTTCAGTCACTAGGATTGTGTTCTCTGTGAGTAATTCGTCTTCCTGATGCCAAACCAATCCAGTCATTTTAGTCAGAGCTTTGATCCCGCTCTGTAATAAGCCCCCTTAATTGGCTACAAAGTCATGTCTGAATACAGTGGGCATGTGTTAATTGGCTTCTGCTCCTCCTGACTCAAGCTTTTGGGCAGGAAACCTCTTTGCTGAGCTGATGATTGATGGAGGAACAACAGCCCCATTGTAGAGGGATTTAGTCCTTGACTCTTAATTCTGGATGGCCGAGGGGTATCGGGGGTCTGGTTGACCCTACCTGTTCTTTTTTGTTGGTAGACAGCGATGTCACTTCTAGTCAAGGGGTTGGACAAAACCTTTTGGATTAGGGTCAACCCCTTATCAAGCCATATAATTTATTGAGTCCTCTGACTTTTTGTTGACATTGCATTGACAAGGGAGCGCTGTCATGCTCCCGTAGCTTTCACATAGCACATATACAGAAGAAACCTTTGTCAAATAGTATTTTACTTTCTATATTCAACTATGGAAAGCACTTTGAGCTGTTCCTTTGAATGAAAAGTGCTACATAGAAATAAGTTTTGCTGTCAAGTTCACATGCACAAAAGAGCACAGGACTATTTCCAGACTAGTCGTTGTAATTGTGCTTGTAGCTGCTCAACGTCCCTCGTAATTGGGAGGCTGCATGTCAGGACACTCATTAAACCCCATACAGCATGCAGCATCATTCCTTACTGCTCTATCTCATTATTAATATGCTTTATGAGTATGTATATCTTATCCACATGAGACAAAGACTAGCTCCTCCAAACCCTCAATGCGCTGCACAGAGGGGAATGACTCAGCGATAACCCACAAATCTGGATTTTCTCACCAGCTTGCAGGAGCTCAGGTTTAAACAGCTGAAAAACATGTGTCTGGTCAAAGCACAGGATAAAAGGTTTATGTAAATTATAACATTAGCTGCTTTATTCATGTAATGCCTCATAATTCTTAACACTGTTCTAACCTATTATGATTGGAATTGTGTCTGTAATTATTGTTAAAGAGAAGATTGGGTTCAAAGAGGTTTGTTTTTGCCACTGTGACACCAAAAAGCAAATATACTTGGCCTGGGCATAAAGTATGGATCTTTGCTAACCCTGTGTCATTCCTCTATCTGCTCCATCAGACAGGAAACCTTTGGCTACCTGCTTGCTCAACTCATACATAGGGCCTGAATTTACAACACGGCCGTTTTTATTTGTCTCTTCTCCGTCAAAATGCACGGTGTTGTGTTCGATTTTCATCAAATTCATCCAGCTTAGGAACACAGGGACTGTTTGACACTGGATCAAATTAAACCTGTGCATCTGTGTTTTATCAGTAGGCATCTTGAAGAAGTGAGACATGTTCACAATGTGTTTCAACATTCAGTGGTTGTCTTCCCAGCAGAAGGAAGTGTATAGCTGTGTTGCATAAGGAAGTGTAAAGCTGTGTTGCAGGGCATTGTGCTTGTGTGTTTCACAGACACTGCAAGAGTCTGTCATTATGGCTGATTTCTTAAATTAATTCTTATCTTTATGGCCATCAAAAGAAAGAGGAAACTATTTGTCACACTTTGAGCTCTATGGAGGAGTCTTTTCACATGTATTATGTTTTTTTTGTCTTAATCATATCCTTTGTATCTCCATTCTTCCTTCCTGACACTCAGGCATCTTTGAATGCTCTCACAGTTTGCAAACTGGACAAGTTTAAGTCACTCCCACTACTTCCCCAAATGGCTGAAGAGACAAAAGCCAGGCGTTTTCTTTTGACAGGGTTCAAAAGATCACAGCTTATATTTCCTCTTGCATTACATGGGTCTCTAAATTGTCTGGTTTTCGACGGTGCTGGCGGTAGGGGGGACACTGTGCTTCAAACACACTATAGGCTGGGGCTTATCATTGTTGACTGCTCTGGTGCCGCCACCGTGGAGGAAGCTGCTTATATCATCTTTGTTTTGCTCTGCTCCAGCTGCTGCGGCTCACCGGGTTAACCAGTTATCTGCTGATGCTGAGGATCTTTGATGTGTGCGGGGAGGCACGGCACTGAGGAGAATCACTCTGGCCCGGTGACCCCAAAACCTCCCTTTTCTCATCAGCTGGTTGGAGTTCAAGTTTAAACAACTGGGGAGGATTTCCCCCCCTTCTTTCTTCTCTGTGTTGTGTTTAATAATAGAAACTAATGAAAGCTGAGGATGAGATTTTGTGGCTGGTCATAGTCTCCTTCATGCCTGGAAATAAAATGTAATTTCTGTGTCTGGATTAGCTAGTTACAGTGTCCCATGACTGGATGACCCTGACCCTATTTATTGATACACTATTGACTCTGTGTTCCTCACTGTCCATATTCCAGGTGCACCTGCCGATGTATATCACCCCACAAGTCCAGAGAGAGAGAGTTGGCTAGAAGATGAGGTATCCTTAAATAAATGTATCAATGCATTCTTGCGCTAAAACATAATAAACTAATGTTGATTTACTAAACTAAATATTGATGAACAATTTACAATCGCTTGCCTGTTTTCATCAAAACAAGATCTTCAAGTCTATCAAGGCCACAAGGCAGAGTTTGTTTGACTGCTGGAGATCTGAACCAAAACTTGAGCCTGAAGGTCTCCTCCACCCCTTAGCCTTGTTTTTATCCCCTTCAATTTCTTGGGGATATTTAACCGCTATAATTGTCTATCAATCTAGTCAAAATTACAGAATAATGGACAATTTTATTGGGTTGTAGAGACAAGTACACAGCTCTATTCATTGTTTAGGTCTATTGCACTGGAGTCTAAGTTCAGTAACATGATATCATTTGTTGACATTTCTAGAACAGCAGAGCAGCAGGTCCTGTTGCTCTTGTAAATGAAAAGGTCATTAAAAGTAAAAGTGATTTAAGCAGGCATGAGTGTACAAGAGCTCCACCAATCCTCAGATGTTCATCACGGTTCTGAAGCTTATACCGTCTAACTTCACCTCCTCTGTTAATGCCATTAAGAATGCTCATTCATGAAATATATATATATTATAATACAAACTACAGCAAACTCAGTGCTTTATCACAATAAACAGCAACTTGCATCAGTCAAAGAGCCAAAGAAGATTGTAAATAACATTCATTGATGTTATGGTTATGAGCAACAAACTTCAGTGACATTTACCTAATAGGAAAGAAAGGAAAAGAAAAAAAATGTTTGTTGCTGCTGCCTGCCTGCCTGTCTGTCTGTCTATATGCCTACCTGCCTGTCTGTCTGTCTGTCTGTTGGCAGAATTTCCCAAAAAGTTGTTGACAGATTTCAATGAAACTTGGAGGACAGGTTGGACATGATCCAGGGAAGAAGACATATAATAATAACACTAATAAAGGCCTGCAATAGATTCCTTTAAAAAAGTTAAAATGCCTGCTGGGAGCGCGGATGCATCAGATCTGGCAACGATCCTGACTCTGTGTGTATGTGCAGGCCCTCCATCACTCTTCATTCTTGTCTCCTACTTCCGCCTGGCTTGGATTAGTCTACATATTCTCCACCTTCTTTGAATAGCTTAAACCTTTGATGTGGGTACAAATGTGAGAAAAGATCAAGAGATCAAAAACACATCCACATCCAAGAGATAAAGCTGTCGGCCATGTCTGTCAGTTGACTGGATCTGACAGAGCAATAAACGAGGCTATGTTTGCTTTGGAGATAAGCACATTTGCAGGGGAATCGGCAAATGACACTAGACGGCGAGTTATGTTTGGGTGTGTCTGAACTGATCAAATCCATGCAAACAGTTATTTACATGCAAGGAATTCCTCAGCAAGTCGGGGTAGGACAAATAGAAACTAGTAATTCATAGAGTGACTGTTCTCCTTCCGACTCTTTTAATTGTTCAGCCAGAAAAATATTCCTAACCCTAACCCTAGTATTCCTACAATCCCGAACTCAAACACATTCAGGGAAAATGAAGCACAGAGAGTTTTTTTAATAATTGGGACGAAATAAAATCCTTTTACGCTGTCTGAAAGATACAATCAGCAGCTTTTATGTCTCCCAGAGAAGCTAATCTGGCTCTAAAAATAAAAGTATTCCATTAATTTTTTATCACCAGACCCACAAAGAGAAATATTAAAGGAGCCTTCAAGCACCTCCTATGGTGCCAATCATATCTTTCCTATGCAGAGATTGATTTAATGCTAAGCTTAGCTTCAAATGATTTTTGAGGAGGATCTGGTGAGCGGTAAGATGGGGTCATCCTCTCCCCATGCAGCATAAGTGCTTTCATGTAGGTTAAACAGCTTTACCACACACTGGTGCGGTGCCCCTGGCAGCAGAGATTCAGCTTTCTTTTGACAGAAAGGAACAGAAAGGAGAATTTAATTAAATGCAGGAAGACACTCATTTTGTTGTTTTGAGTCCTTGCTATGTGGGTTCTAATACTCAACCTGTCTGTATTTTAGTTGTAGCAAATGTTATAAGAGTACTAGATGATGGATTTAAATCCCTACCAGTAAATGAATCGACCATGCTCCCCATTCAATGCACTGCACTTTCAACAGTTTCATTACATATTATATTCCATTCCAAAGCACAGACATAAACCAGAAATCCCAATGATACCAAGAAAGAGTAATGACATTTCAGTAAAACACACTGTAATCAAGTGTAGGAGATGATTACAAGTTCAATTCTTCTCAAATAAAAGCGTATGTGTCCCACTGGCTTTCCATAAAAAGTTCAAAGACTATCAGCCGTCCAATTTAGGGAAAAGCACGATCACTTTGTGCTAGAAAGTAAGATGAAGAAGCCAGGTTGAAGCTGGAAAAATGACAAAACTGACAGAGGTCTGTGGAATCACCAAGGAGCAGTGAATGTCCCTGCACATAATGGGAGAAAAATGAAGTTTTTAGGGGAAAAAAGAAAAATCAAAGAGAAGCCAACAACTTTGAACCTAATACTCTAAAAGAAACAGATAAATACAGAATAATAAGGGTTCACTGACAGGGGAGTGCAGCAGTGAACACAGAGTATATTCCCACATATTTCAGCCTTCTGACGAGGAAAATGGTAGCATTTCAAAGCGGGTTGCACCAACAAATCACAGAGATTGTGTGCGCAATAGTTAATCTTGCGAAGGGAAAGTGAAAAACGTGACTCTATCTGCCCTGCAGGGGAATGTGGCGTTGTCTCTGATAAGAGCGAGGTCTCGCTGTAAAGCCTGAATATGCTATAGGGGCAGAGGCCTTTGGAAACATCGCTGATCTGATGATACACTATGTTCTTACTTTGCACATCTACCAAACTAAAGAAAAGAGAAAGAGAAAGGGAAAGCATGAGGTGGCGAATAAATACCCTGTTTAAAACTGCATCCTTTAGAATTATCACAGGAATGACTCAGGTATATTTTAGCTTTAGCTTTACTGTAGCTGCAGTGAGACTACAATTTCCAAAGCATCCTACATTTAGTTTTTCATAGTTATAAATAAATAAATGAAAGAAAAATCCGACATGTCATGTAAAATGTTTGCTTCAACAAAAAAATAATTCCTCTGTAATCTGGCATAATAATGAAATATTGATATGTGTCATGTGGCCTTTTCATAGATTTGGTCCTCCAAGTGCTGCTCACTAACCACAGGTAAAGCAGAGTTCAAGGATAATGGAGGGATACCAGCAACTTTATAAACTCTCCTGCCTATAAAGCCCTGCTGGGCTTGTGATAACATTACCAAAAGCCTTGGCAAAATAAAACCAAACCACCTGGAGTTAACGGGAGTAAATGAGTGTTTTTCTCCTGCGAGTGTTAAAGAGAGAAACTAATCTTATTAAATCAAATTTGGCGCGTTTGTAAAGGAACTGATGTTAGAAAGTATATGTTTACTATAGCTTGCTAGCCCTCGGTGAGTTGCAACAGTGTGGTAGCCAACGCTAAATGAGGCACTTGGGTTTGGTGGGGAAATTATATTTTATTCATAGGTGACTGTCAATTTTTTTGGGAAGCATATGCAGTGGACTATGTTTGTGAGAGTTTATCTGCTCCGAGTCCTCTTATCCTGTAGTCGTCAAAAATGGCTGTAGCTTTAAGTAAGCCTTTAAGTAAACCTCTTGTGACCTTCAAGATGATTGAATCGACTTTACCAATATCACAGAACTTCAATTAGCTGTATACATAGAAAAACTATTCTCCATCCCTTACAGTCTCTGCATCACTCAACATCACTACTTGGTGTGTGAACCAGGACGATGTCATATCCCACCCTGATCCGTGAGATTCATCGTTTCCTGTTTTCTTTTCTTATACTCACCTCTCCTTTCGTTTCAGTTACCTCACTTCCTGTCAACCTGTGTGATTGTCCCCCCCCCTGATGAATTTCACCTGTCCTGATTAGTTTCACCTGGTCACCTCATTATACTTCCCTCCCTAGTGTGTTTAGTCTGTGTTCTGCTCTCTCTTTGCCAGTTCTTTGTCTTTCGTGTGTCAAGCGTTCCAGCTATATTCTCTAATGTTTAATAGTAGCTTTTGCCTTTGCCAGATCTCTTACTTGGACTTCATTTTTGGAAATAAAGGGTTTTTTAAATCAAGTCCTGTCTCTGAAGTCCTTTGCCTGTTCTTACGCCAGCCATTACAGCCGATGTCTAAATATGTGTTAATGTTAAGCAGCTGTTAATCAGACTCTGACAGTGTGTTCAGTGTTCTGTCACCTTTGAACTTTCTAATAAGTCATAGAACTCAATTTACACAACCCTTCAAATGTTTCTTGTGAGAGTTCATCTGTTACACCCCCAACTTTTGAAAATTGTTTACTCGTGGACTCGCTGGAAAAATTGGCGTCACATGCAGACACACTCGGTGTCTGTGGCTTCTGTGGCACAGCGTGGTAAAAAAACAGGGTTATTATTTACATATTTCCTGTCAGTCATCTCAAGTCTCTCTGATTTTAGGTCTGTCTACTTGTTTCCTGTTGATATGCACAATATCAGCTCAAAGGATGGGGATCGATGACGCTTGGCCAGCTGAAAGCAATTATGTGGCATAATCGGCTCCAAAGGGAGTGCTGTTGATTATGTCTAGGCTGCTTGTTTGCTGACAAACATTGCTGACTTGGAATTTTGTTGGAACTTTTGGGACTACATATCTTTGCTCAAGCATTTTTTAATGAAACAGGCATGTTCTTGATGAGCATGCAAAATTGTCTGAATGCCGTGAACCCAACACAGCTGGTGGAAGTTTTGAGATCCAATAAAAGCCTCTGCAAAGTTATCTCAAAGCTCTGTAAAAACTGTCAAACTGATAGAGTTTCTAGTTTATTTGCTTTGTTCTGACCTGGTGAATTAAGACTAAGAGCCAGTGTAACAGTGACCTGACCCTCACTACTCTAATTAAAGCCAAATGTTATCAGACTATCAACAGAAGCTTTGGCCGTGCAATCCTTTCCTCTTCCATGTTTACAGGTACACTGACCCTGCTCTGACCCTGAAGGCATTTGGAGAGTAACCTTAGTTTACCTCAGACTCGGGGTTAAAAGGGTACAGAGGAACAGCCTGGTCGAAGGTCAGGCTGATTTCATGCTCTAATTTAGACTGCACGTGGATCACAACTGGGGACAGGCAGAAAGTAAACGAAGCATAGTTGGTTTGTTTCATTTTCTTAAACAAGGCCTATGCATATCAAAGAGTTGTCTGTGACCTTTGGCCAAGTCATCAGGCATGTAACTGTAGCTTGTATCCTAGCAAAACAATGATCACTGAAGGATTTGTGGCGTATGATCACTGGGGAAAAGATGAAATAATGTGAAACTTTGCTCCATAGCTTCATGGTTCGCCCTTCCAAGGCAAACATATTTGTTTTAAAGGATTTTGTACAGAAAAATTCAGCTGCACTTTAATTTATTTTACAAGGCGTTACCATCATTCTAGCATAAATCCACTTTGTGAATCCACCAGATACATTTAGCTTTCATTTTGGCATGCATAACTTCTGAGTTAGGTCAAAGATTGCTTCAATTTACAAAACTACAATGTCTCTGACCTAGTTTGTGTGTAACTTCCCTGAAAAACTTTCTCACTTTAAGCTTGATTCACTTATTATTATTTTGGTGCAAAAGGAGGTCAGAGAATCATTTTATATGGAAAATTAAGAATATAACAACATTAGAAAATGATTTTAAACCCAAAGCTCAACCTTGCACCCATTTTGGGCCAGAGGAACATAGCCCTGAAAATCACCCTGAGAGAAAATACCAAAAGACGTTTGGAGATGAAGCACAGCAGCAAGATAGCATCACATTCAAACCAGATCTGAGCAGCTCTACATGGGCCTAACCACCCGGAGGGTCTCAGACTGCCTCTTTGGCCCACCCTGGACACTTCCTGTTGAGCCACTCCTCTCTCTTAGTTGTGGGGAATGCTTGGAGTCTTGTGGCGCCTTGCAGAGCCGCGCTGTGACTCAAGCAGCCTCTTTGCTTTGCTGTGATTGTGGCCAAGCCTGGAGGAGTCGAGGTGATTTGATGTTATCAAAGGTCCTGGTTGGCAGGGTAGCTGGGGTGCGGGGGGGTGGGGGTGTCTGGACCGTGGGCAGCGGCTCTGTCTAATGACCCTCTGTCGACTGGTAATCGTTGCCTTGGCTCTTGCTCGAGTCTTTGTGCGTTCCAGGAGCCAGTAGTCATGATCAAAGTTGTTCTTAACCCTAGCAATGCCTTAATCCCCGCGATGATAAACAAGGCTTGGTGACAGGGGCCGCTCTGGTCTCGCTGTGGATCAAAGCAGCACTCCAAAGCTCCTGCACCTTTATTCATATCCTGCATTGTGCCTTTAGCCAGACAGAACATTGGAATTGAGGATTAACTTGTTCAGCCTGATCAGCGGTCATGATCCAAGCTGTGTGGGACTTACAGGATGTCCTAATGACTAGTGATGGACACTAAGCGGCGGAATCCTTCTAGAAAATGGAATCCTTCTCATTGACTGAAGATGAATGGAGTAATTCTTCATATCACCTGAGACATAGCAGGACACTTTATCTGAGCGGGATTACAGAGCCATTCCACAGATTCCACTGACTCCTATGTGTGGTTACATACAAAGAAGTTCTTTTTCTATTAAAGTTTTTAGCTGAAACAGGCAATGTCATTAAACTTCCGAACAGTTTGTGAGTGGAGGAGTAGAGCTACAGCAGACAGCAAAAGTACAAGTAATTGTTTAATGTAGCATTCTGCTGTTGGTCACTGTTCCTGTTAGAGGCCTGTGGATCACTTCTCTCTCCTAGGAAAGATGCCACATTGTTGCCTTAAGGTGTTTTGAACTTTCTTGTCCATTTTTAAGAGCTGTTTACTCTGTTCAGGCGGGCTGCAACGTTCTACTTATAGGTGAGGGATGATTCATTTGCTGTTTCATTTGCTGAGTGCTGCAGTGCCACTCAGTCTAGGTTAAGTTCTTTATTTGAGGGAAACTGAAAGTCTTTATCATCCACAAAAACTGGTTAGAGCATTCATTAAAATTTTTGATCCTTGTTACATATTTGATCAAAAACCTAGTTGGTTCTTATGCGGTTAAACATTTCCTTCCTCTCTCTTTGGCTCTGACTACGTGTTTATGAAATAATGTTAGCTCCAACTGCTTCAGAGCGCTGCAGAGGACTGGTTGTACTGGAAAGCGCCCAAGTAGGAACACCATGGCTGTAGCAATGAGGAATTTGGTCGCTCTGGTAAACAAAATTCGTGTTTCAACTTCAGTTTTGGTTCATTTTGTCAGACACAGAGGAAATGCTATACAGCCACAAGTCTGTCAGCAGTCTCAGATAAATGGACATGATTTTTGTAGGAGTCCAATTTCCTATCATCAATGTGAAAATATGATTGTTACAGATATTGCTGCAGCGAACACAGACACACACTCACTCACTCACTTTCTGGCTATCTGACATGATTGACAGTGCTTTTGAGAGCTGAGCCGTTTACATGCAACCTCAGAAACACTGAACACCACACAAATATGAGCAAATATACAAAGTGTCACCACAGCACTTCTCTGTGGAATATGTGGTTTCTTTTTATAAATCATTTTTAACCAACATGACAAACAGAAAACAAACGCAAGATTGCAAACATAGTTGTTGGATGCCTGCTTGTGTTTAATTTAGGTACTTAAAGTAGACGCATGCAATTGATGTTTCTGATGGTGTTTTTATATTTGTTTGAGTTCAAAAACACACGTCAAGAATTTTCTGATATTTTACAGTGTAAAACTGAGCTAAATTGTAAAAGGAGGGTTTTATGCCACTTATTTAATATGATTGTAGATACTTAGCTATTAGGAGCCCTCTTAGCTGGGGGCCACAGGCAAATGACGGTGAATACTAGCTACCCACTTGTGTCCTGATCTTGTAATGCCTGCATGTCTGATTTGTCCTACTTGTAGTCTCTGTGTGTGCGCTGTCTTGTTCTTATGCAGAGGCCTACTGAAGTGAAGCTTGGAGGAATTCCACACCACCTTCGGAGATCTTTCCTTCCACACGGGTCAAAGGGAACCACATAACACTGTTAACAGCCACATGAGTCTCGGCTGCAGTCTGTGTTGGTAGAGGCATGCTTTGAATTTCCCTGGAAGTCCGGATTGTTTGATCCTCTGTCTGCTTTTCAGTGCTGCCAATGTTGTTCCTGTCATAAAACCACTTTCTGAGACATTAGATGGATTTTGAAATAGCCTCTCCCTGCACTTAAAAAAAAAAAAAAAAGTGGTTTTATATTCTAATTTTCACTGAACAAAAAATATAAAGGCAACACTTGATAAAAATGAATCAGTCAAGTGTATATCTCAATGACAACATTCACAGTACCCCAGCTTTTAAAGTTTAGATGCTTGAGCCCTGACCATTCCGGCGTTTTTCGTCTCAGCGCACGAGCGTGCTGTCACGGCCATCATTACTCCTGAACAATCGGCATAAACAACAAGCTCTCTGCTATATTTATGTTTGAGTTCAAGTGATTTATTATCCAGCTGCCCACAAATATGTTCCAACTTGGCATGGACTGCTGCTGAGGATTTGCAGCAGCCATGGCTAACAGGCAATTAAATATTTATATACCATTGAGCTGCAGAAGACAAACCTGCATTAAGAGACAGGCTTTGAGCTGTGTTTACGTAACTCTCACAATACTGAAATGACCAATCAATACAAATTATGTTAATCATGACCTGGTTTAAGGGTTAAGTGATGACAAAATGCAAATGACCAGGGACAAGTCCAGCAATCTGTTATGCCTACATAAAGGGTATTGAAATAGGGGTGGTCACCCTCTGGCCAAACTGCCCCCTTGCTCCTTATAAGGGCAGTGAGGCCACACGGTGTTTGCAAAGGGCAGATAGGCTGAATTGCATGGAGCTGAGAGTCCCTAACCTGAAGTGTGCAGATTAACCTATGTTGGCTAATCTTAATACTATTGAGAATAGAGGATTAAGACTTTAACCCTGTCAGGGAGAGTCCCATACTGCACTGGGGCAGAAAGGGCCCTTGGCCAGCTTCTCTCTGCTGGGGCTCCTCACACACTCATTGTCCCATCACGAAGGCCAGCTGTCGGTGTCCTTGGATGACAAGATGAATGAGGAGCCCTTGAGCAGAGCGTCTGCTCCCTCTGTTTACCGAGGGGCCTCTTGCCGCGTAAATCATGACTCCAGGGCAGAGTGGGGCTTTATGTAGGAACAAAACATCAAATTGCTTTATTAACAAATGAGACAAAAATATATAAGGTAAAATAAATCATTGTCCATGTCTATTCTATTAAGTAAAAAGTGAAGATATGACTGATTAAGTTGGCACAGTAATGTGATTTCAAAAAACGTAATTCTTTTTGGGAGATCACATCAGGACTAGATCATTGACATTGCATTATTGGAACATTGGACGTCTTTACAATGGAAAACCATCTATGGATCAAAGGGAAAAGCCACTAAACACTCCTCTACACAGAATTTTAAGTTTATGCAGATACAATAATGCATCTTCACTCAACGTGAGTCCTGTGATATTTCACTCAAAAACATATGTATCAATATTTCCCTGGTGCATTCTAACATCAGTTTGCTGCTTGCGTGTTATCACCCACATCATTTCAAGTAGCTGAGAGACTGTTACAATTAGTAATAGTGAATTTATATTACAAGTTGTATCATTATAGCATAACACATTTCTTTACTCCACATTTCTATACTAATCGCTTTTTGTCATCGACTTTCTCTTTTCATAAATCACAAGTTTTTATTTATGTCCACAAGGTTTAGATTGCACCCATGGGACTCACTAATGATTAAGACAACTGCTGTGTTGGTAGTATGAAAGTCGCCCAGAGGAAAGTGAATCTCAATCAATGTATTGTATCTTAATCATATTTTAACGCAGTGCAGACCAAAACCAAAAATCCAAGTATAGTAAACAGTAAACGTGGAGACTGAGGTGGCCTAAGTGTGCCCTGAGGTGCAGAATTGTGAAGTACAAGTTGTAAACAAAAGACTTTACTTGTAACTCACATTTGCAGGTGTGAATGGTTGACTGTCAATGTAAAGCAGGTGTTGCTTTAAAAGAGTGAGTCTGAGTCGTTGATCTTCCATGTACAAATAAAGGTTATAAAGCCTTAAAATGAAACTACTCAGCACAGCTTTGATTTTTCCTTTTATTACAATTTGTGGTTTCTTTCAACTCCATTTCAGACCAGAAATGAAGGTTGTTTTTGGATAACAACATTTTGTTTAGACTTCACACCCATATAGTGATTAATATTCCTGCAAGGTACTGACAGTTACATTGAAGTATGTTAAGACAGACAAAGAGAGGGAAAGTGGGACACATGCACAAACCGTTCATCAACTCTGTGCTATCTGGTGGTACACCTGCACTCTTTATGGGGGATTGCAGGGGGGGGGGGGGTTGTTCACAGCTGGGATCGTAGGTGGTCTGGTCCCCCACACCTGCCTCTGGATCCTGGGCTCGTCAGCCAGGCAGCTGCACCCCATAACAGGAACAGCAGTGTCACTCACTTCACACCATGTCTTCACAGTACTGCTGCATCATAGGCATTCACTCCAAATTTTCCCCTTGGGCTCTTGTGAAGTGGAAAACTGGATTGGCTACAGTGAGTGAGGAGAACACACACAGATGAGGGTGTTGGGTCGCCAAGCTGCACCATTGCACTGGGTTGTTTTAGAGCAAGTTCAAGCACCGAATGATGTGGCCTTATTGCTGCATATTTGGTAGGATTCACTTCACTTTTGTCCTACTTTTCTCATTTCTCTATATCCATTGTGCCACCTGAAAACCTGCATATAAGCCTGCCTGATCATGCGTCGCACAGTCACCCTGTCAGGTTCAGTGTACAGCCATGTAGACACCACCATCAGACATATTCCACACACACAGATCCAGTCCAGAGAAATCCCTCACTTTGGCCATTACACTCACCCTGCAATCATCCAAGACTGTCAAAGGTGTAAGCTTGAGATAACAGTAAACTGTCTGGGATAGTGGTTGTCGGTAATGGGCGCGTTCATTTCGTGGAGTTGACTCAGCTCTTGTGAAGCAGAATGAGTGAGAGAGTGAAGGAGGATGGGTGAAAGGAGAGTCCAGGACCAGCTGTTTTCTGGCTGGTTACCGCAAAGGTCTGGATCACGTGGCTCATCCTAACCCATTCTGACCTGGAAGTCAGTTCTCCTGTCAACAGCTCTTGGGAACGGAGATGTTCCACCCTTTCATCTTGAAGTGAGTCATCTTGAAGTTCCACACCTCCCTGACACCTTGCAGTCTTCAATGGATGAGCAGCTGTTGCCTTTGGGGCATAGAAGGCTGCAACATGCATCTGATTGTTGCTTTGGCAAGGCAAGTAGATCATTTCAAATACATTTACTCAATTTATCATCACAAACAGTGAAGTGAGCAACACCTAACATAATTTAATGGTTTTGTAGGTCCTGTAGTCTGTAGCATCGACCTTAATGGAACCAGCACAATGTCTCGCATGGAAATTTGTATGATACAAAAGCTGATGAAACCTCTTAAGATATTTAAAGTAAAGTACTGGAAAGAGGCTGAAGAGATTTCACTATAGAGCCCATATATTTATTATAGCTCCCCTCCCCCATAATGCATGCCCTGTGTTTCCAGTGCAAGTGCTCTCCATTTGTCTCTGTGGATCAAATGTCCAAGGAACTGCTCTGTTGATCAGCTAGCCTCCTTATAAGGCCTGAGCAGGGAGAGCGAAGCCTTGACAGAGCCCTACCAGCCCTTTCCCTTTATTTACATAGACTCAGGGTGCACAATACCATGGAAAATCTTCCCTATCAGACTTTCTATATGTGCTTCGAGTATCTGTGCTGTCAAACAGTGCTGACGTGTCGCAGGCAATCACTGCAGTCCTAGCTGTGTAACATTTTATATACTATGGCTGTATGTATGTATGTATGCCCTCTATACTCAGAAACGTTACACACGAGTGTGCTGTGTGAAGCAGAAATGTTTTCATTGCCATGCCATTAAAAATTGTAAATACATACTGTATATGTGTGTGTGTGTGGTAAAGGACCACTAAGAAGACACAGAAGAAAACTCAAAGACTGATTTCATTTCACATCCTTTAAAATTTATAGATTACATTTGCAGAGGTCATCGCTCCACCGAAGATATTCATGTATATCGTGTCTAACGGAGAAACCACTGTGTCCCTCATAGCATGTGAAACAGGAATTTCCTGCACTGGAGGGCTGTTAACCTGAATCGTAGGGTTAATCTGTCTGGAAAAAGGTAATATGACTTTTTTTTCCTGCTTCAGATTTGGACATGTGACTGGTTGAGTAAACATGTGTTCAGAGAGGGGCCTTGTGTGAACAGTACCTGCATTCAGACCAGCAGCGCTCTGTCTCTTTAAACCACTTGCTACAAGGCAAAAAGAACATGGCTTTGTACCGTGAAACGTATTTTGGATAGTTTTTAAGCAGATTTTCAAGTTTTAAAATAAACTTTGTACATTTTAATGCAAAATACCTGAACTGAGTTTAACTTGCTTTGCCTTGTTTTCCCCACAGCTGTGATTGGTTCTTATGTTGGAGGCCAGCATTTATTAACATTTTTCCCAGATCCTTCACAGCTACTTTAGTTAATATGATTAAAGGCTTAAATATGAGTAGTTTATTATTGACACAAATGCAAATTGAGATTAATAAGCCCCTACCAATTAAAAATGATGTATGGTTTTATGTTGAGACAAGCATTGTGTCTCAGGAAACTCGCATCCATCAAGCTCACAACATGTCCATTTACTAGGTAGGTTAAGATCAGATATGTCTGATTGGTTGATGTGGCTGCTGTGCTGAGAGAAACTTAAATGTCTCAAGTTGTTGTGAGTTGAAAGGTTCTGTTCCTGTCTGATTGATTGCTGTTTCATTAATCAACTGTCATTATATTCACAAATTATGCAAATTTGAAATGAAATCTGTTTCTTGCATTAACATTCCTACCATAAAAGAAAAATGTCTCGCTGCACATCAATTTGCACGGACACTTAAAGGTATTGTCACTCCATATTGAGTCACCCTTTGTTTTTATCCCCCTAACACGAATCACCTGCTCTAGGGGAATCACAACATCGCACACACGCATGTAGACGTGGAAGCATCACCATATGTTTGGCTTGGAGCAGAGGAGCTTATATTTGTATGTACTATACATGTCTACATGCACATGTACTGTATGTGTGTGAGGGAGAGCGAGAGAGAGGGAGAGGGAGAGGGAGAGAGACTATCCATCGTTGTTGTGTATGAGAGTCCTTATTGTAATCTACCCACCAAGTTTAATGATCCAAAAAAGGATCAGCATAATTTATCCAAACAACATATTACCTAAGAATACCGAATCATGGTCTTAACCAAATCAGTGAAGCCAGACCAATGTATTCATGGCCCAGAGGTGAATCGGCATGGCTGGAATGTTTGTCTGCATTGTGGAGACTTGGCTCGGCCACTGAGCCAAAGGTCTCAGACGTGCAGTTACACAGATAATGAGGGAGTGGAGCCGGGCCGGGGGGACAATCGGACCTGTGTGTGTGTGTTTCTGTGTGCACGGGACTGTGTGTGTTTATGTGTGTACAGGCCAAAACACAGTCGCGCGTCAGTCCAGTGTCAGGGCTAGACAGACACTAACAACTACTGCAACAGACAGCATCCTTCACCAGTAAGCTCACCTTAATGAATGCATAGGGGAAGGCACAGAGGCTCCAATGACAAATGGTGCAATGCAATAAGAGCACTGGCTGAGTTGATTTGATACAGCTGACTAGGTTGCATTCCTTGTGCAAAATAAACCCTCGATAGTGAAGGCATGAACAAACACAACACATCCAATGAAACGCATACAAGCTGCTTTCCATTAGGCAGAATACCTCTGCTATGAGTCTGACATTTATGAAGGTGATTTTACAAGACCAGTGCCAATGCTCTTCAGGTCATTAATGCAGGTTATGTGTTAGGAAATGCAAGCATGTTTCTTGTATGTGCTAGTAAAATCAGCCAGTCAACCAGTCAGCCAACCAGGCAATCTTGCAGTGCCCTGGGGCAGTCTGGGTAATTACTGGTGAGTCACGAAGGCCAAACGGAATGTTTACTCTACCCAGGGGTCAACAGCGTTATGACAGCGCTCATCAAAAAGCCTCAAGATTTTCTATGGGCCACTTTGTAAAAGTTATCCCTCCTTAAAAGATAATGAGCTCTTTTTAAGTCCTTTGCTATACTATTGAACTTCCATTACAGGCTGGTGATGGGTTTATTGCTGTTGTATATGACAGTGGTATTTTTAGTGCAATAAGGAATATTTGACTGCTTCGCCTTGTCTGAATAATTCAGTTACTGAGGGTTAGTAAATATCCTGTCTGTTGTAGTTCTGGTATAATAGGCTGTAAATCATGTTCTAGCAACAGGACTCGAGTAAACACTTAGGCCATAAACAGCTTTGTTTGAAGATCCTGCCCACGCTCTATGTAAACCACACAAATCAGCTTGCTCAGTATAATCTTTAAGCATAACTGTCAGCTGCTGTGGCTGTGGCCTGGCCCTGGGCGCTTGACCCATGACCCCTGAACACTGAGTTCACTGAGTGGTGAACCTTGTTGCTCTGAGGGCCAGGAAGCTACCTCAAGGGCCAAGCAGAGACATAAGCACCTGGGCCTAAGAGTGAACCATAAGTCTAGGGTCCATTTCTTTTGTCTTATGTCAGGACAAAGTATTGGTTGTGCAAATGTGACAGAATTGATTGATTGTGTTTTGGATATTATCCTGTCAAGAGGTTTCATGGTGTATTGGAAGATATTGTTTCGGAAGCACAACTCAAAGAAAGCCCCCCCTCCAGTGGCTTGTGTTGCTGTTAGGTGAACACTGTGCTCTTCATCTGGATTTCAACCTCACACGACTAGAAATCAAGTCATTTTTAATTAACCTGGGGCATTAAATAGTTTGTTCCATGAGAGCTCGGGACCCATTCGGAGAGTGTCAGCTTGATCTTGTTCCCTCGGCCTACTTGCTGTTCTTGGCAGTGAACAAGTCATCACATCCAAGCCAAAGTCTGTGATCATTTCCCCCTTCACTCTGAATTGCCCTCAGCTTGTTTTAAATATTTTGTCCAACTCATGCAACCGAGTCGGTGTTACAGATTCATCCTTGTTCAAGGGAGGAGCATCATGTCTGTCTTCGCTCGCTGTGGATATTTTCCATTTGGTCTGTATAATACTTAACACAGCTTTTGGCTTTTGTATTAATGGCACCCATGTGTTGTGGTGCCTGGTACATTACCCTGGTGCAGAAGAAAGCATGTGCCTAAAAAAAAAAACTTAATGCGTGCTTCATGTCTGTTCATATGATGTAATGATCTGCGTCTCTGCAAACAATCCACTGATGAAATAAATATGGGTTTAGTAAGATAAGGACAGATATGATCTGTTTCCGCTGGAAACAAGGTATAGGGGAAGTGTGAGGGTACAGTAGCAACCAGTTCAGGGGATTTCATGTGAAAGCCCCTCTTGTTGGCTTTCCTGCTGTCCAGAATCAGTGTGACGGAGATCTCTTTTGGGATAGCAGGGCTGCTTCCCACCACAACAAAGCACCCCGAGGCCTTCTGGTTTTCCGGCCAATACACTAGCAACAACCCTGCCAGCACATATTCGCTGGAAACGGAGCTGTGAATCATATCAAGATCCTGCAAGGAGGGAATGTATTTCAACTCTTTGCACTGTTTCTCTCAACATTGTGTGGAAGACTAGGAGGAGAAAATGAGAAACAGAGAGTGAACAAGTAGAATAAGACATTTGCATATTTTTGGCAGAGCCATGACCTTTGGTAACCTGCTGCTACTGCAATGAAGACTATAAAGTCAGTGATACATCAATGCAAATCCCATCATCCGTGAGAGGAATCGGAACAGTGAGCATTGTTTTATAAGCCTGCCCAGGTCGTGTCTGTCTGCTCAGGTCCTCTTCAGTACAGCTCAGCGCTCTGGTATGAGGTTGTCTGTGTGATCCCTGGTACCATGGGGGCAACCCCCCCGCCAATGACATCATGAACATGGTCATGCATGCCCTGAGGGATGAGATATTCAGAAGCATTTCTCATCTTCTGTCAGCAATCTCACAAGTCGTTTAGTAAAAAATGCTCATTTAAAATCAAAGACGACCTCACAGGATTCAGAAGCTCGTGACATCCTCTTGGTGAGTCATGCAGCTGATCAAACTGATTTGCTTTCATCTTCCAGTGAAAACACTTTGTTCCAGTAGATGCCTTCAATTGTTATCAGAAATATTGCAATTATGAGCAGAAAAACTCTTCAAACTTATCTGCGACAGGTTTGTGCCTACAAAGACACTTGTGGTTAAAGTGGGGTGGGTTCTGTTCTTTATATGAATTATTATAAGTTCAATATTATGATGTGAATTGTTTTTTAACTTACAGAAAGGATTACATGTTGAGAAATGTATCATAATAATGCAAAGAAAAAAATGTAAATCATTGATTCTCTAGCAGGAAACATCACAGTGGACATTTCCACTTGGCAAACACAGATGTTACTAATAACATTAATCATGGCTTACAGGCACTGAGACTTCATTAATACAGTGTTATTAGTTCCACCTGTGCTTTTTCTGCAATGGCAAGTCCAAATTTCTGGCCAATTAATAATCAGTGCTAATTCAAGGGGGGGAGTGAGGCCTAGAGTCAAACGTACACAATCATCAAAGTATGATTACGTATGTCATGTCTATGCCGTTTTTAACACCCATAAACATAAACTTGCTAATCACGCTATAAACCCATGACTTTGCTCATATTGTTGGATTTCCAAAGCCAAATAAAACAGGCAGGCAGGGAATCATTAGCTAGCATACCTCTACCATGGCCAGACAAGCCTGGAGGAAACTGGACTTGTTCTGTGATGATATTATCAGAACAAGAGCAATTTTCTATGTCATATGAAACAGATATTATCCAGATCTGGACCAAAATTGCACCTACTTTGGGCATAATCCTCATAAACAAATCCCCAAACATATAAAGCAATCAACAGACAATGGGGAAAACAGAACCTTGTGGGCACAGATAATAATACAGCTCATCACTGCAAGTAGTCTCGACGGAATGTAGAAGAATTTTCCATGAGCAATGCGACCTAAATGAGACCAAATTTTAGATTTAGATTTCAGACATCACAACAAAATGACAAGTGTAATTGTAGACAGTGTGTATCTGGTCCTGCGGTCTGCTGAGGAAAGGAGGTGTTCAGCCAAGTCTGATTCCGGTAAGGAGGCGGTGCAGTGACACAACACATTCAGCTCAACCATCTGGAGAGCTGCTGGCCAGACCCAGGATGTGCCAGTGCATGCAAGCTCTTCCTAACAGGCTGTCCAGCCACAGAATGTCCTCCACATCAAAAGAAAAGGCCATAAACAAGTTCATTTGTATGAACATGGGATAGCACAGTTGATGACAGCATGAAGTGTGTTTATAGAATGCTTTGTAGTTGTGTTCTTGTTAACTGACACTTAGGTTTGTGTAAGGATCTGACAGAGCTAATAAATGAATGTTCATCGGGGAATTCTCATCTGTTGTCCACAGAGACTCTCTGATCAGGAATGTTCGCTCACTTCCACACCTTCTGTATCTGACTGTAATTACAGGCCTTCAATTTCCTGCTCCAGTTTGCAGTGCTAACAGAGTGATAGAGCCCCCTGTGTGTGTGTGTGTGTGTGTGTGTGTGTGTGTGTGTGTATGTAATCATACTTACTTACTTTCACCTGTACTGTTTTTTGAATGTCCAAGCAAATTAAGGGAATAGGATGCATGTGTTTGATGAAGTTTCACCAATTTGTTTGCACACCCTGAAAGAATGATTCATAATCTGACTTGTGCAGAGGAAATTGTCCATATTTTTGGGGGCTGTGCTGCATAATTGAAAAATATTGGGTATCAAATGAACACCCACAATCCAGGTGTGTATGTAAGTAAATGCTAGCACTTTTTTTTCTGGAATGCTGAGACTTGAGAAAACATTTTTTGTGCACCTAGTGAAGGTGGGGGAATGAAAACAACATGGAATGAATGCAGGGCCTCAGAGCGCTGTGTCCGGCATGTGCTGACGAGAGCCAGAGACCAGAGCTAATCCACACTCCCAGCTGGAACGCGCATAAGCACATGCATACATTCACATAAAAATGCCTGCACACACACACATACGCGCTCTATAAAACTGCAAAAGTTTCTCAGCAAAGGCAAAGAAATCCCAATGGCATAGGGTAAGAAATGCCACACATTCATTATTGAGACAACTATGTTAAAAAAATATCGAATTACAAAGCCATTTACACCAATATATAGTTTTTGATTGAGGACTTTAGGATGTCAAGTGAGAAGCTAAAAGATGAATGAAACACTTTTCCCAATACAGAGGACATCTGCTGATGGTTTAGCTGTTTTTAGACAGCATTCCAACAAGGTGAAACTAAGATGATGAAACATGAGGAACTGGAATAGCCTTCGTATCTGCAGGATGAAGTCATGAACTCACTCCCTTTTCCTTCTCTTGCTTTATTTTGCACTCTCTGAGGACATGATAAGAGTGTATCTACTGTACAGACTATTGTTAAATACTAACAAAGTCTGCTCTCAAAAAACAACTGGTGTGCAACTTTTGACAAGTTCTTAAGTCTTCTTATTAGATCAATCTGAGTACGATCCAATTTGTACCTATACTGCAATTAGGACAAAAATGCAAGTAACACATTTCCTAATTCTCTTTATTGCTGAATATATACTGTATGACTTGTTGCTTCATCTTCATATTTACTTTTTAATTGCACATGACTCTCTTGTTCCCTCACTTGAGCAGAACCAGTCCTGCCTTCATATAAAAGCAAAGCTGACTTGCTCCATTTCAATCATGGAGCAGTTCATTAAAAAACCCTCCCTCACATGGATACATAGGGAATTCCTCTCTTCTGAGTTCTGTTGTGACCTAAATAGAAGACCACACCTACGAAAATGGAAACATGAGCTTTACAGAGTGCATGTAGGAAAAGTATATTCCTCAAAGTGAAACCATGTGAGTCAGTCCCTCGCTATGTTTTTAGCTGCAACATTGCTAGTTAAGGGAAAAGGTGTTTTGGAGAAAAGAACTATTCTGACACATTTGAGCAAACTGAGCATGACTTTTCCAATTATCAATGCCTCCGACCCCCTCCCCAATACCCCAGGGTGAGGAGAGATTGGGCTGAGAGTTCATTTTGCCAGCTCACAGCAATGGGTTACTGTGTTTACATATTTTACAACGATGTTGAAAGATTACTGTCAAACGCTTGTAGAAGGGCAAAGCCACCATGTACGTTCACCTACTGCATGAGCAGAGGGAACCTGTACTACACGGTCCTGTGCAAAATCAAAATATCTGAGAATGAGGCATTTGCGTATCCAGTTGTTTGGGAAACATCTATGCTGGCAGGGATGTTTCCCGCATCACAGTAGGGTTATTAGGCAACAAGAGATCAGTCCAGACAAAGACAAACGTGTGGCATTGTACTCAAAATGAAAATTCACAGGTAATTTGCTGCTAATCATTGGATAAAAATAAGTGTCAACCTTTCAAATTAAGAAGATAGATAAAGTCAATCTGCTATTGTAGGCACACCCACCGTTCATAGAGCCGTGACCTAGCGCTTATTTGGAATAATTGGGTTCATCGTTTCATGTGAGAATCTTTTTTTAGCCATTATTCATCTGTGACATTTAATTTGTCAATGTGACACTGTTACTCATCTATTCATGTCTAGCCTCAGCTGCTAGACTCAGCTGGATTTGCCTGTTCCGCCAGCTCAAAGTAGACACAGATCAGTGAGTATTCGTCTATTAAGACACACCATCTGCACAGCAGCATCTTTCTTATTCCATTCGAGTTTTTATTCGCAATCGTTCCCATGACTGTTCTTGAAGGAGGTTACCGAAATGTACTTGTGTACCAAGGCAGCCTGAGAGAAGCATAACAGGATGGCTTTTATTATGGCTGTTCCCTTTTTGCTCAACAGACGTGCAGCTTATTTCATTCCGCAGTGAAAAGTTTAATGAGCTTAGTTCCACCGGCACACAGAGTGGTAATCAGTATTGAATTAGTTTTAATGTGTGTTTTCTTTGCCTCTTCACCATCACATGAGCCACTGTCACTGCCCCTGAAAACGTGTCAGTTCCTGTGCATCAGAGGAATATGAGGTGGTTATTATTGAATCACTACTGTCTTCTATCAATCTGTTGAGGGAGAAAACAGACATTTCTTTGAGAATGTGAATGTAAAAGATTATTACTTGAAAGAAGTAGATTTGTCTACTTTCCCCTGCATGTACGAGCAGCTGAGCTGTCAGAGGGAGGATGAATGGGCCCGGGCCTCCACATGTCAAAAGCAGAAGTTACTGTAGCGTGGAGAGAGCTCATGGTGCACCCTCATCTGACCCCCCGCCCCCTCCCAGCAGCACCAGCCAAAGCTCACAGACACAGGCAGAGAGGGTGTGGGCTGTTTGGACACAGCTGGTGGACAGGCCATGGGCTCTGGGAGAGATCAGATTGAATCCAGCATCACTGGTTCAGCTGCTGCATCAACCAAACCGTCTCCTACACCTTGACTGAATGGACCTGGATTGGAACCTGCTGGAACAACACACTTGCGGCACGTTTTTTCCCCCCCTCCCTTCTCCATATATAGAGCTCATAAAAAGAGAATGTTGGACATAATGTGTGCTACTTTCTCGCACCAGCTGAAGTGGTTGTGACTGCTTGAGGGTTTGGATCATTTTGGGTTATTTCAGATGTGGTTTATGCTCAGGCAAAAGAGTATAAATCCTCTGAGCACAAACCCAACATAAATCTGTACAGACTGCCAAACTGTGTTTTGTTTCCAATTGGGGTTATAATGCTATGGAGCTGATATGTGCTTTGAATTTCATTATGCAATACATGATTTCTATGAGCAACTGGCCCAGCAGGGGTAAATGATATTAACTGTAATCCAATAAACTGACAAATTAATCATTTATAAAAATAAAACATACAGTAACTTAATCAAAATAAGCAGCTGCTATTTTTTAATGGATAATTGGTTAGATAAACATCACTCTTTTTATAACAGCACAGCGCTGCCAGTCTCACTTGAAAGTGTTTATTTAACAGTCTGCAAGAGTCATTAAAAGATCTTATAACACTGATGCATTCAGTTCACGTACAGTCACCTCTATTGTGAATTTATACTGCTGCCTCTCTCTTTCTCTTCTGTTGTCTCTCTCTGCTTCTCACTCATACACACACAGACACAGACACAGACACAAGCACACACTCCTTGCCGCGACAACCCTGAGCTGTGCTGTTGACGTCTCCTGCCTGGGCAGAGGAGCCAGTCTGAGGCGACTGAGCAGCAGTCCCCCGAGTGAATCATGTCTCTTTAGCTATGTCACTCACCACAGCTTCAATCCACTCATCATTTCATGTCTCATTCACAGTGACATCTGTCTGGCATTGTACTGTGCTATCTACATAATAACAGAGTGAAACAAGTCTCATTTTCCGCCTCCTGCCCTATTGTAACATTTGCCACAATTACCAACTGCCCCAAGGAAAAGTCATGAACAGTACTTTATATCTGTACAACATGAGAGAGAGTCATTCTGTACAACGATTTCAATCATTGAAAAGTTTACATTGTGCTGAAAGAACATCAGTTATTATAAATTAGACAATAAATCAGAGGTGGAAACTAAATAAGTACATTTACTCAACCATTGCAAATTGTATTTTTCTGGAGTATTTCTTGATATACAATGTTTAACTGACTTAAAATTAATCAGCCTTTAATGTTAAGCTTTGGAGTTTGTCCTTTTGACTCAGCATGGAAATGCTGTGAGCCTGTAAAGCCCTTAAAAATGTAATATTTAGTGATTTCTTTATAGTGCAAAAACTCTACCACCAGTGGCCTATATACAACCACATCTACTCGTCTGTAAGTGCTGCATAAGAAGAAATGTTCTTAACCTGACATTGTGAGCGGGTGAATGTCAAGAGCACACACTCTGGAATAAGCTGTTACCCAATATAACACAGAACAATATGTATTCCCTGACATTGAATAATGCTTCTAGTTTACCCTTTATTTATATCTTGATACTGCCACTTTGCCTGCCCCATTGTTCCGCTCAATTCTGTGTTTCTGTGTCAAAGAATAGGATCATTTGTCTTCATCAAAAACAAAAAAAGCGCCTGCAGGAAATGTGGACACTTAAACAGGCTTCCTCCAGCTGAGCTTTGGAGAGCTTTTGTTCATGTTTCTTTCACAGGCGTACTTTAAATCTCATTCCATTATGATGATGACAGCATATATCCCCGGTGATGGACACAACTCGAACACTGTGTCACCTCGCTGCCTGATGCCCGAGGCAGGAGCAGGGCAGTGATACTTCTTCTAGCTCCCGGCAGCAGATCGCCTTGGATCACTCCACACGGGGCAGATTGTGCAGGAGACAGTAAGGGTGTGTTGACTTCAAGTCATAAAGAAACACTTGAACAGGAGAAAGACACCATTGACAGAGGTGAATATACAGACGATATGCTACACCATGTGAGTGGCAACACCTTTGTTCCTCTATCAGCTCCTTATACTTTGTCATAACTGATGTCCATTGGCTGCTGCCTCTATTGTGGAAATGCCTGAGAGAAAGATGAGCTGACCTCTACAGGGAGAGCAACATACTCTTAGTGAGTGTGTACAATTTTGGTTTCCTGTGAAAAGACCCAAAATTACAGCATTGATTTGACAATTGAGTTATGGGATGACCTCTTACCATTGGGCCATCCAGCCAACATCTCATTCATCTCCCTGACAGACTGCAGCAGGATGCCTGTAGCAGATTACATGTCGAACAATGTCAAATCACCTCCAAAGTACTACAATCAATGTGTAAATTGAAACACAGCTACAATCCATCAGGATTTATTCAGTCACACCCTCTCACATCTGATTTCCACAAAAACATTTATCTCATTTTTCTGCACTTGGCAGCTTTTGAAAATGAGTCATAAATATTATAATAGTGCTTGTCTATGAATGTCACAGGAGGCCAGTGAGACATCGACTTTCTGTGCGTGTGTGTGTATGTGACGGAGACAAAGAGAAAGATCTGAACAAACCCCGGTCACCATCAGTACAACACCATCCGTTTCTACCTTAAAATCGGACATCACATACACACATAAACACATACACATACACAGCATCAAAGATAATTAGCTTGGATATTAGATACAGCCAATTCAAAAAAAGAAGCTGATCTCAAGAGGTTGTCATCATAATGGCTAATCCATTCCTCAAAGACCAAAAGTTGGCTTATTTCAGGCTAAAGAAGTGAATTATCTTGGGTGACACTAATGAGAACAGTGTACAATAGAAATCACACAGTGGTAAACGGCAAAATGGTAATGTTGTACAGGAACAATAGCAATGGCTCATTAAATCATTAAAAATAGCACAGGAGCTGTCCACATGGTCCAGCGTTGTTGTATTGTCGCTACCTCATTAAATTCTTGCAAAGTGAGAGGCGTGGATAAATTTGAAAAGCAACAGCGCTGAAACCATATCACACCACCCTCATGGTATAAGTAATGTGTCTAATTGGGAAAGCATTGATTGGCAGGCAGTCTTGGCAGAAAGACACTGTCAGTCACTTGATGCCATCTTGTGTATGTGCGTGTGTTTGTGTGTGTTTGACAGACGGCCATACATTTTGAAGAGAGGGAACGAGCCGCCCACACGACACCAGCTCCTAACTTGCAAGTTGCGTATGTGGCCGTCTGTGCTTGGTTGGCAAAAGCACATTCAGGACATTGAGTTCGCTACCGTCAAAACTGAGCAAGTCGCTCAAGCAACAGTGACAGAGCCAGACAGCTAACACTTTAATTTTACACTTTTTAATGTTATGAGGCTCTGGCGAAAAGACAGGAAGAGCAGGACTAAGAAAAGGGCGGATAAATTCAGTTAATAGTTGATTAAATAATTTCATGTAGTGTTTTCATTCTGAAGTCATTACAAGGTTCCGCTGAGAGAAATAGTGCCAGTGTCATTACTCTGTGTTAGCTTAGCAACTATGCTGCTACACAAACAATTGCTGAGTCAAACCTACAAACTAGCAACATAGTAGCAGTCTTTTTAGAGTTGAGCCCTATGTTCCCTCATTTCTAAGATTTTTTTCAAAATTAGGCCCTATGTTCCCTCAGCCCTATGTTCCCTCATTTCTAACATTGTTTTCAAAATTAGGCCCTATGTTCCCTCATTTCTAAGGGTTAAGGTTAGGGTTAGGGTTAGGGTTAGAGTAAGGGTTAGGGTTAGGGAACATAGGGCTGAGGGGACATAGGGCCTAATTTTGAAAAAGATCTTAGAAATGAGGGAACATAGGGCGTAATTTTGAAAAAATCTTAGAAATGAGGGAACATAGGGCTGAGGGAACATAGGGCCTAATTTTGAAAAAAATCTTAGAAATGAGGGAACATAGGGCTGTGGGACCATTGGGCTTAGGGAACATAGGGCTGTGGGAACATAGGGCTGAGGGAACATAGGCATGCTCCCGTTGCTAGCAGCTTGGTGTAGTGATACAAAGTATGGGAAACAAAACAGCGACACACACTCTAGTTGTCTGTTATCAAGTTTAGCAGACCTTAGTAAGACAATAATTGACCTACGAATGCTGCAGTTGAGCAATTACAATTGCAGAGAGTTACAAAGAACCGTATAATAAGCAGGGTTAACGTCAAGTATAAACCTGAAAAACTAAAAACAGAAAAACTGCAATTATCCATGGTAATGAGCTTCTTATGTCAACGCATTGCAATGTACATTTGGTTAAGGGCTGTTTTAATACATCGTTATTGTTTATGTTTTTTTAGTCTATGACAGTTTGAAGAAATACCATACATGTGTGAAGGGAAATGAAGTAACTGGCACATGCAGAACATCCTCTGGTTTCCACTGCTGCTGCCACATTTTCTCACTGTCTTTCCTGGACTTCAAGTAGCTAGTGTGGCCATGGTAATGTTTTGAAGTTTGTTGAGGACTAACTGGAGGGGTAGACTGGTTGGTCTCCAGAGAATCATCCAGCCTGTACGTCCCCGGCCCAGAGGGATGAAAGGCGACACCTCCCGCCCACAGCACCTCTCAAGCCTTGTGTTTTATATACTGCTGACATACTTTCCATTCGCCATCACCATGCAGCAGCACAATCAAGGACAGCTGGGCAGTCCTACATGTCTCCTACATGTCATTTATTTCCCCTATAATGCCTGTTTCCATTCGTCTCTGTCAGTTTTTTCCAGCTCAATGCCCCCACTTCCCCTATTATTCTACCCCTTTTTTTAAATTTCACTTTCTCAGTATTTTGGTCCCTATTTGTCCAAGGGCTGTTTTGACTGCTGTTTATGTCCTCCACAGGCACAACAATCTGTGGCTGACCCTAACCACACTGTGTTGTCCTCCAGGCATGGACCCATGTTATTATCATTCAGAGCAACATTCGTAGAGTGGAAAAGGATCATCAGGACCACAACTGCACCAGTTTCACATTAGGATTGTAGAGGGAAGCGCACACAAATCCCCCTTATTGGCTCAGTGTTTGGTCAGTGAAATGAAACAAAGGCAAAGCAGTGAGCCAGTGCAGGGATGAGCCTGCTGATAAAAATCAGTAAATGCAGCATTTCAATTTGACAGGGTTAAGAAGGAGGGAGGGAGAGAGGGATCACAGGAGGAAGAAAGAAAACTCTTTGGGATTGTGGAATAGGGTGCAGACCAAAACCCCCTGAGTTTCCCAAAGTTAATGAGAATCTCACAAAAAGTTTTGTCCGATTGAACCATGTGGTTTGCTTGGTAAGTAATGTAGGGGATGGTTCAGATTCCTCTGAGGGGCAGCAACGTTTGGACTAACTTTCCAAGAACCCATCTTTCACCCCCAGTCACCCAAAAACATCCACATACATGTTGACATTACCCCATTAGCCCATCTTATAAAGGTGCAGACAGAATTGTCTGATTCATCCCCAGGTTGATGTGATTCCTCAGGAAAGTGAAGTACTGGAAAACTAAAAGGGCCCTTTCATCATAGCATAGTCCATGGCTACAGCTCTACAAGTTCAATTGAAGTATTGAAACCTATGCTTGCAAGTGCTAAAACTAGAAGCAGTGCTGCAAATCTGTTATCACATCCTAATAAGTCTTTCAAAGGTAAAGTGTTATACATTCCATTAAGTGAAAGTGACCTCATTTTGTTAATGTATTTATGTGGTGGAACGAAGCTGTTGATGGTATTTTGCTGAAGCAATATCACCCAGTATTGTTTTACACACACACACACACACACACACACACACACACACACACACACACACACGCGCAAATTACTCTGCAGCCTATTGTGCTGCACACGATGGAGTTAAAGATGTGCAGCTTCTGCTATGAGGGATACAGAAACTACCCAAATTGAAAAAGGCTCCTATTTCAAAGTAAATACATGAAAACACTAAAGAAAGGATTATGTACACCAGGGTACACCACACAATCCTTCCCATCCATAGCAATTGTCAGGTTTGTGTTGAGTGTCCAAAGAGTGTTTCGTATGATCAATTCTGTATGCAATAACATTCCATACTATCAGTCTTTTAACAAGTGCATAACTGCTGTGAGGAGAGATCCCTTAGGAGGTGTTGGAGCCAATAAGACCAGAGTGTCAAAGAGCTTCCAACAGTAATACAGAAACCCAACACCAGAGCAAGTGTGCTAGTTCCACACGGATTGGACAAAGGCTGAAATCTCAGACAGTGCGAGTGACAAAGCAAATACAGGAGCATCAGGAATGATTCCAATACTAAGAGTATGCAGGCAGAAATGAACTGCAAAGGCAGTATGAACCAAAATAAAGTAGCAGGACAGGGAGAGCATAGGTCCTCCCATGTCTCTTATCTGGGCAATATAAGGAATCCTAATAGCAGTGCAGGTTGTGTGCTCTGTGCTATCTCACAAGCGACAGAAGATCAGTGCAGGGAATGCAACGCGCCAAAAAGAGCCACACTCCACTGTTGGCAAGGAAATAGCGGAAGCACTACGATTTCTAATAAGAGAGAAAGTCAAACAAAGAGTGAAAATAGGAACAGAATACGGAAACTAGTGACAGACTAACATCAAGATCTAATCTACCGATGATTCATGTTTGAGGCATAACATTTACAATGGTATGGAAAACTCAACAGGGAAGCTTATCCCACATGAATAAAGATGCATAGCTCATTCAACAAACTGTATTATGGAGGTTATGAAATGTTCACCTCAATAATTTTGTGGGAAAATAATATTTTGGTGGTATTGCTTGGTTGAAGTATGCTGTCTTTCCCCAACTCCTGGTTTTGCACTTACAGGCCTGCACACGTTCTCCAGTAACTCAGACTGGGAGAGTTTTGTTTACCATCAGCTGGTGCAGTCACCCAGGCTTTCCTCCTGTACCATGAATTATACCCAGCTGAGAGCCCACAGACTGGCCTAAGATCAAAGTCACTTAATGCACTTCTGGTCGGTTGTAATGGGATTTGGTCTTTCTATGTGGAGATGGCATGGTCACCCCCTATCTGAGTTGGTTTCTTCCAGATGCCCCAGTTTCCCCTTACTGCCAAATACATGCAGGTTAGTAAAATGGAAACTCTGAGAGGTAGTTTCTCGTCAGATGTATGATAAATTCATAAAGGAGTAGGCAGTATAGTTGGCCTAAAAAGAGTCCTTCTAAGACACTGCTTCACTTCAGATTTGTTACTTCAAGACTATAGAGTCCTAAGATACATATATTGTTCTTATAAATACAGTATGTTATAATCAACAGACGCATTTCTTTTGTTTGCGACCAAGGAAATGCATGTACACATGTTGTACTAATATGCTTTGAACCAAAGCATCCACCAAAAGGTCAAAGAACTCCTCCATATTCCCTCCAGCTTTGTGGACCGTGACAAATCACAATAATATTACCAACACCCAAATGTTAGAAAGTGCTGGAGACCAACGAATATCACCACTTGTATCACCAGCACCGTTGGACGCCACTGCTAGCCTATTACAATCCCATAATTAGTATGTTGTTTGTAGAAATGTGTGTATCCATGAGGCAGTTAGAGACAACAAAGGCTAAAGTATAGCATATTTATTATAATAGTCTGGTGTTCACAGTTTACTCGATCTGCAAGCTATAACACTTAGTAAGGGTACATCAGTATTTAAGAGTAGGGCTTTGAGTCCATTATCATCATCATCACCATCATCATTAAGGTACATTGAAGCCTCAATCCTCATCAAAATACCATGAGCTCACTTTATTCTGCTTAATGCCAGATCAATGGGCTTTCCATCTGTTTGGAGCTTTTCTCAAAGCTCTTGCCTTGAGATGATTACAGCGATTTATAGGAGCAGTCACATTAGTTAGTCCATCATTTATCTATTTATTTGTGTTTTTGGCATGTTAAGTCACTGACCTGTGTTTGATGGGGCATAGACAATCATAAGGAGCTTTTATTTTTTTGGTCAATATTGTTATGATCCTGTGTGTTATGTCCTACTTTTATGTTGATTATTTTGCTTAACTTCCTGCCCTCGTGTTTCCTGTCTTCCCTTTGTCTGATTAATGTCACCTGTGTAATTATCTACACCTGTTCCCCATTGTCCTCTGTCTTGTGTAGTATTTAGTTTGCCTTGATCTATGTCATGGTCTTGTCTGTGCTTTTCATGTTCTCTGTGTTGCTCTAGTAGTATGTTCGCATTGTTTGTTCTGTTGTGTTGTCCGTCTGTTGTTTTGTTCTTGTATTAAACGTTCTGTCATTGATACTTGTGTGGCCCTGTGTTTGAGTCCAACCTGTTCCCAGTCATTACAAATATGACATCAATTATAACAACAGGCAGTTTGCGTTTGTATTCTAGTCTATGCTACATCTTCAACCTTAACTCTTAGTTTAATGTATTCTAAGCCACAAATATCCCAGTTGAGTTTTGGGTCACTCGGTTCTTATAAACTGAATTAAAAATCCGACCATCTCAACAAATTTGGCTTACACGCCACATCCTAACTCACCCTGAACCTAAGCAAACATGCAGTCACACATCGAAAGTAGAGCAAACACTAAAAGCAAAGCCAACATACTGAAGCCCAAGCCCCGAACCCCATGCAAATATCCTCACCCATGCAGGGCCATCACTGTATTTATTGATTTTACTTACTCTTTAGGCACTAAATAGACGATAATAGCCCATAGACTAACTAAATTAATAATAAACTTAGCTGTAAAACTTGCTTTCTTTACTCTATGCCACTGTTTACTACTCAACCAGAAAATATTCCCACATCCTGTGTATTAAAAATATATGCAGTAAGGATTCAGTGTAGCTACATGCATTATTCCCACGAGCTTGTAAAACTGGGTCTCCAAGTCAACGGCCTGACTTTGAGCCATGTTCCATTCTTGTCTCGGCACAGCTGACAGACACTGTGAGGTCATGCTGGAAATCTTTCTTTAATGAATAATAGAAGGGAGCTTCCGCTGCAAGATGGGCACTTTGCGAGACACAGAGAGAGAGAGAGAGGAACAAAGAAAGTGGGAAGTTAAAAATGGATACAAGGGCAAAGTCATTTCACGTGTAGGTCTGTGTAGCACCATTATAGAGGCCTTATTAAAAAAAGAAATCCCTGCATCCCTAATCACAGCAGATTTCCTGTTGCAGCCGTTCCATAAAGCTCATAATCCTGTTGGAGGAAACTGACAAGTTAAACCAACACACAACATCAAACCTGCAAACAAAATAATATCAATAATGTAGCAATAACAGCTGGGAAGGAGAGAAATATGCTTTGTTAAATGACCCTGATAATCACTGGAAACACTTTCATACACAGCAATCACAAATGAATTCTGTCCTACAAAAATCACGTACCACATTCTGGGACATCCTGGAAAGTATGCCGAGCATCTTTATGGTCATGTAAGTGATGCTATTCAGAGTTTCTTTTTACAACACCACCATAAATATCTCATTAGGTAAACCAGAGATAAGCACTAGAGAGCGAGACAAGATAAGTGATCACGAAAAAAAAAGCCTTAACATTCTGGTGTAACCTGTCTGACATTCTCGTCTAAGCAACCGGGGGTCCTCTAAATAATCTGTGGTGTTCAATGATATGTGTCAGCTTCAGGGTTGTGTCAGACAATAGGAAAACCTGATGGACACAGTGTGATTGTTTGTATTTGGCCTCATCTCCAATGCTGTGCTGTAGCTTGTGCTGTTTTATGGGATGCTGGAATTTCTTCACAATTTAGCTGAAGTTTCCTTACATACGAGTCATTTGTGACTGTTCAATTTCCTTACAATGTGTTTCCAAATTGCACATGATTTGTAAATGTACATAATTGATTTGAATGCTTAATCAAAATGTTGAATTTAAACCTTATACCTAAACCTGAATGTTAAATTTAATCCTAAATCCCACACTTTGTATAGAAATGGCAGTAATGCTTATTTTAAAAAATGCTTATTTAATCTGCGTGTTCATACAATTCAATATCATAATACAGTGCTGGTGGCAGTGTCACTGTTAAGCCCACATTGTTTCATGTGGGCGTGTTGGTGGTGCTTTGAAATATGCAGTGGAAATGATCAAACAGACAGAGGTCAGACAGAGATAGTTTAGTCAGATTTATGTAGTACTTCTGATGAATTACCTTGCTACACTTAAAAGAGGTAAAAGTTATATGATACTCAATTAAACTGAATTGAATTCCACAAATTATCTTCATCTGGTCCATATGTGTGTGGCACAGCAATGCATTTATGCCAAGGCTGTGTCGAGAATGACTGACAGCTTTGAGCTCGCTAAACGTGTTCTTACTTAAGACGCATTCACGCTGTCAGATCTATGTGACGGTCACTGGGTTGTAAAACCCCGGGTCAGCCGAAAGCTTCACGCTCTGTTCAAGTGAGAGAGACAGCGGCAAAGGTCAAAGGTCATACAATTAAATGAATGCATTAGTCATGTTTATGTCTCATGTTTTGGCTGTCTGACATCATGGCTGGAATTTCAAAGACACTTTTTTTTATCACAGTAATTGTTCAGGGGCACACTGTCAGTCTTGATGTCATGGAAAGGCCTTGTTGTTCACATGAAATGAATACACGCTGAGCCCACTAAGAGTTTGTTTAGCACTGATAATCCAACAAAACTCTGGTTGAGAGTAAAAATGACCTTTTATGATGGAGAGACTGTGGGTGTTTAAGCTCATCTCTGCCTCTGTATTATTTAGCCTTTATCCCTGAGCATATTGTGTTGTTGACTATACAGCTTTCAAATGTTTCTTTCATAGTCCACTGTAAATAGGTGTGGTGTTACACAGCTTGTGTGTCAGAACATAAAGCATAATGTGATGAATTCATACGGGCAGTAGGAGGAACACACTGATCAGGTTTCTCTTCATGGTGACAAGGGGGTGCAAACATGCAAACTAATTGAATTCAGAATTATTGTGTTAGTTAGACAGCAACATACTTTTGCCATATAACAAGAAATTTTTGTTTTTATTGGTACAAAAAAAAGTTGGAATGAGTCACTGTATACGTTTGGAGCACTGTACACACACATCTCTCCTTACTGACATATTTGTCCACAGTTTTCCACACTTCTCCGTGTCTGTGGGATGGATGGGGTGGGGGCTGCTGCTGCTTTAAGCCAATAGGCAGGGAGCGACGCAGTGTGTGTGTGACCGCTGAGAGCAGAGCAGCACCCAGCGAAGCACCGTGCGCCTCCCGAAATCACTAGGATGTGGTGACATTAGTGGATGAAGTCAAAACCAAAAGCTCACTCTTGTACTCCACTCCATCGCAGATCTGAGGTGATCTCTTTTGCACAGATTTCCTCAGCGGCACAGTGGTGCTTCCAGGTCTGGACTTTCATCTTACGCCAATGAGACGCAGCGTCAATCGCTATTCTCACTTCAGGAATATTGGTTCTGGATTCTGTTTGCTGCGACTGAAAACTTTGGGGGTGAGTGGAGCAAGAAGTCGCTTGTGTCGTTTGTTTACCATTCTGTGGACAGCCACTCGGGTCTCTGGCAGTTGTTTAATGTTGCACAAAGTTGATGATCAGCTCTTTCTCATTTTATTGCACAAACTTATTGTCTTTTTTTATCAAGATTGTGATACAAATAGACGCTGTACTTGGTGTATTCAGCGAATACACGCGTGTGTGTGTACTGAATACTGGCGGTGGGTAAACTGTGTTTTATAATTACAATACTTAGTTGTTAGCGTAAGGAAAACAAACATCACGTTCAGTTTGTTACTTAACTTCAGCAGTAATAATGGGTCGGCAAACTGTGTTTTAATCGTCCAGTTTGCGCTTTTACGCATCAAAACATCTCCAAAAGTCAAGATTCACTTCACTTTCTCTGCGCTTAAAAGTCTTAAAAAAAATGCCAAATGTTTGTGGCGCTGAAAAAGTAAGGGGTGAAACATGCGGGGTCGTGTGTGTGTGGACGTGTGAAGCCCCCGGGGCCTCCAGATGTATGGACTCAGCTGTCGCCTGTCACTTTGGTGACAACTGGTCGGGCGCTTCGTTGACGGCTGCCTGTCCGCCGCCTCCGCTCCACACCTCCGGGTTTCCACTGAGCCCCACAGTGGTGCGGAGTGAGTTTGGGAATGTGGTCAGACGCCACGCTGCCACATACTGCGTGAGGAGAAGCCCCGCTCAGCTTTCACTCGCACTTTCTTCCAGTTGTTGATTGATAAGGTGAGAGAAAAGTCGTTATCACATGACGAGAAGAACAGAAATGTGTGGGTAGAGTCACAGCTGAGGACGTCAGAGTGCCATGGATCGTAAAACAGATCAGAGTTAGTTTGTAATCAGAATAGTCACGTGTCAGATTATGCAGGTTATGCTCATTTTGGAGTAGTTCAATTGATCCGGGTTTTGAGTCATTTAACTGCTGATTCTGCACTTCTGCACCAATAATTCCAGTCCAAATCTGCTTCCTAGGAGCTGATATGCTGTGAAAGGAGCACAACGCTTTTTCAAACACTTGTTTTTGTCCCGAGACACTCACCAGTGAAGTTTCAGAGAACAAAAATAAATAATATCAGTGTGAAGCTTTGGGAGCAGAGATCCAAGGAGCGCTCAGCACAGAAATCAAGGTGGTGGTGCCCCCTAGTGGCAAGAAGCGAGGCTCGCTGCTGTGGAATCAGGATCCCATCAGCATAAGCAGCAGCATCTCAAGTAGATATTAACTATTAAAGACTTTACATGAGGTAATGTTCAACACTAAAAACACATTTAGGTTAATATTGATGTAAACTATAGGCTCCTTTATCATTATTACTGCCAAAGCCTAAAGGAGAGCATGGAAGCCTTCATCAAGCAAGTAATGCAAACATATATATTCTATGTTGACTAAGTTTTGTAATCAAAATAAAGAAATGAATTTGCTTAGGTCCAGGTCTTGTATTTCACATGATGTAGTAGGTGGTACATGTTTAGCGTTCAATGATCTGCTGTGGGTCACAATTCTCTCAAGGTGTTTATAGACTAAATGATTTACAATTGTTAATGGTGTGAAGACGTTTCTGTAGCAGCGATCGATGTGGCACGGTGCTTATCCCTCTTATTTCCAAAGCTTTAAAGTAGATCAACTGCTCTATGAATAGACTCAAAAGCTTTTTAAACATGCTTTGTTGTAGATTTGTGTGAACAGCAGAAGAAACTTAATAGTTCACTTTATCATAAATTTTCTTGGGAACATCGATGGAAACAGTTATGATCCTGCTTTGCTGGGTTTAATGTTTACAAGTGCCTTGACTATAAATATAGAGTATGATGAGGGTTTGTTTTATGAGCAGAGTGCATTGTCAGACACGCTGTGGGATTTGGGAACCGGGGCAGCAGATCGGCCTGTTTTATGTACGAACACCTCATAATGCAGCTTTCAAAAAAAGAGAGAGAGTAGCTTTAACAACATTAGCACGCTTGTGTGCCATTCCATTAGTGGATCTGTGCACAGCAAGGAGGGGTGGAGGTGGAGACAGATCACAGACATCAAGCCAGGCTCAGACATAAACAGTAGGGCATGCTGTGGTGTGTGTGTGTGTGTGTGTGAGAGAGAGAGAGAGGGAGAGGGAGAGGGAGAGAGAGATGGACAGAGACAAAGTGTTCACCTATGTGCGCATGTGTTTAAGTGTCTGTAGGTGTCGGAGAGTGCATGTGTGTGTGTGTGTGGCAGAAACCCAGCTGAGTGTGAATGAGCAGAATGTGATTCCCGGTGCCCGTGTGTATATGTTTCCCCACTGTTGATTTAAAAGGCCAGTACCAGCGAAATGTACACAGAGGCCAGTTTGTGCAAAGCTTAGAATGAATCACCCCTCGCGTCCGTGTAAATCGCCTGCAAGCCAAACACTCTGGCAGCCTTTTATCCCCCAGACGTGGTCCAGCTCCACCGCAGCCTAGGTCTAAAAGCAGAGCGGGGACAGGGGACGTGTGTGTTGTAAAGGAGCTGTCAAGGAGGAGGAGGAGGAGGCCAGTCTTTTCACGGAGCGGGATTGGGGAGATGTGTGGCACGGCGTCGGATCGCCACAGACAGACTCCAGAGAGCCGAGTCCATTGACTGTAAACTGTTTGTGGTAGGTTGGCAGGAGGGCCGTATGAAATATGGCTTGTTTAAAACGCCGGTGGTCCCTGGATCTGTGGTCAACCAGGTCTGGCTGTGCGGAGGAAAAAAAAGGCCTTGCTGGTCAATTTTTAGGCCACTGTTACACTGCAGCTGTCACAAAGCGGGATAACATCGACCGATGCTGCCGTCTGGGGGACAGATTAAGCTCGCCGCACTGTAAAGTTCCTCCCTTGCAACTTTTCAAACAGCATCACGTACATACATGACTCAGTGGGATGTGCCCTGGAGCGGGCGGCACACATTGGATCCACATGCTAAGCATTATTGCGAAGTGATTAAAGCTAGTTAGTGATTTAGCGCTTCCAGGCCCAACTCTTGTTTATTAGGAGTTGCAGGATGATGTTAGAGGGAAAAAACGGGGCTTGGCACACACTCTTGGAGTTTAATGCCCCAGCAGATCTGGTAAACCACACAGCATAATTGCGGGGGGACTAACCATCAAGACCACCGTGATGATGAAAGTCACATTCAACACACATGTTTCATTATCACCCCGTCGTGCACAGGCATGACGCTTCGGCTCTCTGAATCAGCACGGCGTAATAATAAGCACGGGCAAAGCTTGTTATTATCGCCATTCCTGCCTTTGATAAAGGGGGAATCACATATATAAACATACGGGATATTAGTAACTGTTAATTATCACTGGGACTGGTGATGGAGGAGGTTCTTCAACAGTTGGTGTGTGACCCAACATGACACAGACCTCTACAGGGCCTGCAGGGAGCCATGTTTTCCCCCCCCACCTCCCTCTGTTCTTCATCCATCTAGAAGGGAATCCAATCCAAGCACTCACAGCATCACAGGGTGAGAAGCTAAAGAAAACAACATCAGCCTGAGATAAGTCATTAAAAAGTGTGTCTCATTTCCCCCCGGCGCACCGCAGGGGATTCTGTTAAAGCTTTTCGCCCTCCCCGGCTGGAAATATGCAAAAACCTCCTCCCCTTCTCCCTCTCCTCATCCTGTGGCTCTTGTTTCTCCCTCTGCTCTGTTTGGCTTCGACACAGGGGTGGAGTCCGGGGATGATACGGAAAAATGGACTCTGCCGGGGCGAGAGAATTCACACTGACAAACAAAGTTATTTCCTGAGATTTGTCACAGAGGTTATATAGTTACAGACTCGGGGCCGTGTTGCTGTACGGCTGCCAGAATGCTTCTCTTTAAAATCTTGTGTTTCAAAGTTTGCTCACATCCCCAAATCATAAAGTGCTGAGTTTAATTATAAGAACCCATTGAAACACAGTCCTACAATACATCATAAGAAGATTAACATTCAAAGCAATAATATCCCATATTCTCCTGCTCCTCCTCTCTCAGGGATTTAAACTTTTCTCCCCCTTCTTCTTTTCCTCTCTTTGTTCCTTCCCAGTTTCTCATGTGAGCTCATTCAAAGATCATTTCTCAATACAAGCACATTGCTCTGAATCCTGCCAGATAAACACCATCGACATAAAGACGTCAGACATCCTCCTAGTTCATCTGAAGAATATACTTTAGTTATTGAGTAATTATTGGGTGGTTAGAGTATATAGTAGCTATTATACATAACAATAATGATCAGCGGGCACAGATAATGCCGTATGTGCTCTCCCCCTCGCCGTCTCTCTAATTAATCCGGGAAGTCTTGTTTTGAATGGCATCCTGTCAGATAATCACTAGTATTTTCTTTTCAACAGTGATTCTATTCAAACAATCATATTATATACCAAGATAAGCAGCGCTCTTCACACAGTAGTAATGCATTCTTATTAACTGAAAACACTTTGGACATCAAAGAAGAGGCGAGCGTGCAGATGGGTCAATATTGACAGAGGCCAGTTGAGGACATTTGTTAAGAGCCCAGCCACCCTGAGGCCCGGAGAGCCGACACACACAGACACACAGCTTCCTTTGGCCACAACAAGCCGCTTTGGCAGCTCCCAGTGAGTGAGACGGCAGTTCAAAGAGACATTTTTCTTTTTTTTTGGGTTTGCCGTGCTTACACTGTCTTCCTGTTAGGGGCTGGGCTCCCAAAGAAAACAACAGCAGTGGCTCAGCAGATGTGCACATTTGTACGTGTGTGTACGTGTGTGTGTGTGTGTGTGTGTGCGTGCACGTGCGTGCGTGTTCAAGTTACCCAATCACAGATACATCATTTTTTTTATTATGTTGTAATGTCAAATTTGATGGAAAGGCTGCTGGTTGTCAGGCATTCTTCTATGCTGGCCCCCTGATGGTGATTGAAATGGTTCTGGTGCCATTAGTGACCTTAGTGTGAGCCGGCTCCAACAATAACACACCGATGCTGACAGAAAAAAAGATGTATTATGTGCCAGGCTTCTAAGAATAAACTGCAGTGGAGGAATAGGTTCCTTAATTTGGGGGCGATAAGGCAGCCAGTTGTGTCCTGTTTTCCATTCCACACATACATTACGCTAACACACACACACACACACACAGACACAGACAATTCTCGGACACTGATGATAGAAGTCAGGGCTTTATGGCTTGTAATAATGACTCAGGCCTCCATAGAGCTTCTGTTAGATCTCACGAGAACTGAAAACACACACACACACACACACACACCTATATATATACTCTGGTGCTCATCAGCCTCTTGCTATGAAAAAGACAGAACAAAACACTGCGCCAGAGTCGCTGAATTGTTCAAAGAACTTCAAATCCAGGCTTCATTTCATGCTGATAGATTAAATGGTGCTTTTCTTAAAACCCCTTTGAGAGTTGGATTTACTGCTTTGCTCAAGTATTGATCAGCGTATTGTTTTATGTTGATGTTTTAATAATGAAGCAGATGTTTTTGCCAACACTGTCTCATCATTAGTACTGATGATTCAGCACATTAGATCCACGTCACCTAATGTGCTCTATTTAGGGAATTAATGGGATTTACCAGTTGAGTCCTGGTTGCCCAGACTCTCTCTCTCTCTCTCTCTCTCTCTCTCTCTCTCTCTCTCTCTCTCTCTCTCTCTCTCTCTCTCTCTCTCTCTCTCTCTCTCTCTCTCTCTCTCTCTCTCTCTCTCTCTCTCTCTCTCTCTCTCTCCCCCACACACACACACTACTTTATAGCCAAAGTCAAACAAGTGGCCTGCTCTCCTCAGGACTAAGACGTCCAATTTGACATCTCATCATAAAAGGAGATTCAAGAGTTTGGTGTCACTCCTTTTACTCTGTAAACCTCAATAACGTATACATTTGAATGCACATGTGAGAGGGTGAAAGGGTCAACAACATCAGAGTTATGGGGCGCCCTATAGGGCAGATCATTGGGCCTCTCTTTTTGCTCTTTCTGCTGTTTTTACTACCACCTTAATGACTTAAATTGTGTCCAATTAAGCAGGGCTGGAAAGAAGCATCCCTACTTTCAGCCTTGAGAGTTCCCTCTGTGCTGTGGCACTGGAGCATGTGCTTAATTAGAAAAGATTCCAAAAGACTGTAACAGAGTGTTTCTCTAGGAATGTTAATCATTAGTGGGATCCTGACTGAGCTGCTCTTAACTGTTTCAGAGTATTGTTGGATTCCACGGTTTGCCTTTTGAAGCCGCGCGGCTCTGGAAAATGCTTCCACGTGTGGGAATTGCCAACTTCTTCTTCTCCTCTTTTTTTTATTACATCCTCTGCTTCTACACCAACACGGTCACTCACACCGTAGTCATGGCTGTTTTGTTAAGGCGGTCTTTTTCATCTGTGTCTTTAGCCCGGGGGCTAGAAACACACAGGAAACAGTTGTCTTGCCATACGAAAGGATATACTGTTAAACTTCTAGGAAAGTTGAAAAGAAAAGCCCAGATGTGTGAAATGTGCGGTTTAAGTTTTCTGGGTGTTAAACTTTCTTAAAGTGAGGTCATAACTTAAAGAAATCTAGCAAGGTGTTAAAGGTCAGTGGTGTTCAGCAGGGTTCACCTTGGGAACCTGTTTCGACAGGAACTCAATGATCAAACCTCTTCACACTACATGCCCTGCTCTTGGGAAAAAATAAAAGTTTTATTGAAGAAGTAATAGAGGGAGCGAGGTGAATGGGTTAAACAGAGACCGGTTGGTTTAACACATTAGAATCAGGTGTCAAATAAGCCTGTTTTCTACAGCCTCTCCAGTTTGTGTAGGAAGACCACACATGACAGAGTTTACCCTTTGCCGATCCACTGCTTTTGTCAGCGCAAGTGTGTAGTGTAAGAGCAGCCCATTCATCTTTGGTCTGCCCTGTGTGTAGACAGCCACAGGCTTTTGTTGAGTTATAGTGTCCTCAAATAAAGGGGCTTCCTCCCTGTAACAGCCCCAGGAGCTCTGTCGCTCCACTTCCCATTGTTTCCCAATGAGGTCCTGCTTTTGCAACTAGGTGAGAGGATGTCAAATTGTGGGTGAAATACGACGACCTGTCCCTATCCTACTTCTTACCAATGTTTGGTCAAGTAGTTAGACACCAGTGTGCTTATTACAAAGTGAAGGAAAGAAACCCGAGCAGTGACAGGTTAGACAGCTTGTGACTTATGTAATGTATGGCAAGGTGACACCATGGAAACCAGACACTGTTGAATACATGATGTAACAAATCAAATAACGCGTGATGGGAAATCTAGTAGTCAAATTGTTTCTTTAAAGACTGGTCGTAATGAAACACAGAGAATTTAGATTTACAGTTTGTGTGTGTGTAGTACACTCATAGGTTTACATGCATTTTGATTATACTGGTTTGTTTTTTTCCAAATCTTAGCTCAACACCTAAATACAAAGTTGGAACAATCAAGGTATGTGAAGTCGGAGTAAGGACTGTCAATCAATATTTATTACATTTTATTTAGATCTTAATCAGAGTATGCTTAACTACTTAAAGGGCCGATTCAACTCATATTGGAATATTAAACACGGAGAACAACAGAATCCTATTGGTTCTCTGCTTGTATACAATTTTGCTTGTAATCGCAGTGAGAACACTCAAAAGTATTGTGCATGTTAATGGACTGAATGAAGAATTAAATGAATTAAATGAAGAATTAAATACTTGTTATTTGGGTTAAAAGCCTACATTTTCCTTGACTTAAATCACCGCTGCAATCTATTTCCTTTTGAGTTTTTACTGTGCATTGAGAAATACACCGCCTTAAGTAAGGTCAAGCAAAGTTATTTCTACTTAAGTTTTACAAATACCTTGTCAGAAGCTGAGCTAGGTTTCTAAGTTTGCCCTCAGCTGTCTCCACTGTGTCAGAGTGAAACAGTAAAAGGGGTTATGTGAGGGTTATAGCACTAACAAGACCACAGTCTGACCTAAGTTTGTCAGCACCAATCTAGCTAAGTCAATATCAATGCACTGACTGCTCCACCAGTTGACCTTTTCCTCCTTCTTTCAAGGCGTAAAAAGGATTGTTGTTACAGTAGAGTGATAGGCTTTTATTGGCCTTTATAACTGAGGCTTTTGTTGGGCCTGTGTCCTGCTAATACCCGCTGGCAAGTTATTTAAACCTTGAGACGGCCTACTTTTTATATGGAAGCTCACACACCGGTGAGAGCCACCTCCTCCCCCAACAATAGCCATCAACGACAGTAAGTTACTACACACTGCAGGGTTGTTGAGACTGAACTTCCCTCTGCCCCTTTGGTCGCCCCCATTTATGGCAGAAGAGCTGACTTGCGGCTTGAATTCATGCGTGTCTCCCATCCATCTTGCTATATCTATTTAATCCCTTACACGAGGTTGACCTGCTCTCTGTAGGATGTGAGCTTTGATTAAGGCTTTGTTTTATGAGTCCCCATCCTCAAGGACAAGTTTGGACCAGAGGAAGAATGCAGCTTTATCGTTGGGCGTTTGCTCTGATGTGGATCATCCTCCTTCGTCCTGTCATTGTCAGGACACGCTGGTCATGCATTACCTAGCGGCGAACGCAGGGCATTTTTTATAGTGGTGATGAAGGTGCAGACCAGGTGTGAGATGCTGTTCAGGTCATTTTGGCTATGACAGGGGAATGAGTTGTAAAGCCCCAGGGCCATAGATTTATGGGTCATCTGGTGCTCTCTCAGGTCACGGGGTCAGGGAAGAAGGACTCGTCCCACTTTATATTATTCAACTATCCGAGGTGAACCTTGAACTGTGCAACCGCCAACTTCTAATAATAGAGTGGTATTATGTCAGAATACCATTTTCGTAGGTCTATGTGCCGAGTGTCGCCAACTTTAGTTCATTGTCAAACTAAAATGTGAGTGTAATTTCCCTTTGAAGCTATAACTCAACTTTATTCTACTCTTTACAAAATGTCATGATTTACACGTTACCTACATGTCAATGAGGTCACTAACATTTTGTTTTGAAAGTCAAAGGAATCTGGTAAATGCTCCAACAGGTCAGGAAAACATTAAGTTGTATCCAAAGAAAATGTATTTTACAGCATAAGACAATTAAATTAGAGAATTGAGAGACTATGTTCATAACTTGTGTCTTTGCACTGCTAAGGGTGCATTCAAAGGCCTACATACTTGGAAAAAGTCAACACCAAATATCTCCAGAATGCTGCAGCTTACAAAATAACACTTGTATAACTTGAATAACTTGACTTAGTTCAGACCTTAAAAGACCAGAAAATCACTTTAAGAAGTTTATTGTTACTTCTCTTGATTTTAAACATGCAAACATGAAATCAACAGGTCATCCATTTCAACATTTTGTGCAAATGAGCTCTAGTTGTATTTACTCATTCCGGTATCATTGAATAGTGCTGTGTAACTTTTGTCGAAATTTGTTTGCCGTCGTAGCTTTGCATTTCTTCAATGCCCCCTGAAGGGCAGGATGCTGTGTTGTCCCTCCTGTTTAAGACTTGCTAATGGAGCAGGCTGCTGAGTCTTTTGGGAGCAGCACAAAGGCCTGCGCTCAGTGCTGGGGCCTGCTGTGAAAAGGGCCCCTCTCCTCCCTGGCCTTGGCTGCTACAATGGCTTTGTCTGTACACCCACACACACACCTACATTCGACCATTCCGCAGAAGCTTCTCATTCCCAAACATCACAGGCTGAGGTCCAGCAGTTTCAACACTTTTTTTCCCCTGACAAAAGAAGTGTTTACGTGCAAATCTGTAGGTGTCAGCGATTCGCCATCTTTTCTGTAATGTTGCAGTGTATAATGACGGGAATATCTGTTAGTGTTGTCGTGCAGAAGTGAGCTAAACGAGGCCAAATATGGGGCTTGGGTTTGCCTCCTATGTTCATCTGATATGCTGATTAAACACTGCATCCTAAATACAATTGAGTAGAAAGCGAAACTTCCTATTTGGTACCAGATTACAGACTATACAGTAAATGTCACTCAGCCCTGAATACTCAATACACAGATAATAGGATTTCATTGTTCTGTGAGTAAACATGATGTGTTGCGTTACCACTTTATGAGGCGAATGTGTCTATTTGATCAAATGCCTGAATAAATTGATTTACATTTGCATAACCTAGGTCTGTTACTAAACATGCTTTGAGTTTTACCCGTTTAAATAGCTTTAACATGTAGGTATGATGTTAAAAAGGTGATAAACAACAGCGAAAAATGTTACTCAAGAAGGACCGTTGATAAACAAAGTAATTCTAGCAGCTTTAATAGATTTTTGCTTCCTAGTAAAACGTTCTAGTGACATGTTTTACAGTTAAACAGTCAGTTAAACCTCCAAAGCCCGACCTCGTGCTGTAAAGGATGAGCCGCAGTTATGCCTGCTGTAAACATGTCCTTTTAGGAGAAAGTAACAACTTTGACATCGCAACCAAAAAGATGTTACAGGAGCAAATGTCCCACGTTTGACCCGAACCGGTTGCTTTTGTTTTGTGAGGCAACAGGAAGAGCCTCACCTTCTGACATTCCTGAAGAGGTGAAGGGTAGGGAGAGGTCAACTGCATTGTCCCCAGGGAGTTTCACTGGATGGGTGTGTGTTTTCCCACATTTAGTATATATACTAAACACATGAAATGCTCTGTACTGTATACAATATGATACAACCTAATGTCATCCTTATCCAGTGTCGGTCTTTGCCATCTGTCTTTCATGTTGGGATTTGTGGAGGTGGCAGTATGACCTGGGTGGTTCCCATAGTATGATTCAAAAGGTTTTTAAAGCTGTGTACATTTTCATTCAGACAATGCTCGGATGGTAATAACAGCTTCCTGGTAATAGTTCTCGTTTTATACATGGCCTTTAGGCATTGATTCACCAGATAGTTGCTATCATCGGGATTTGCTGACTTGCGTTTTAGCTGTGTGTGGCTGAAGTTGGATGTTGCAATGGGAGGAGATGGATAGATAGAAAAAGCATCTTTTGTTCGGTCAGGCATGACACTCTCTAATTAAAAAGCTGTAGTCAGCTAACAGCCCTCTGTAACTAAGTTATATTATCGCCAGCTACAAAAAAGACGGAGACCACAAGATAAATCACAGCTTGACTGTAAAGCCCCATTCACACATGCGCTACATGCCAGTAGAGTGCTGGCATGGCTCCAGCCTGGGGTCCTGTTTGAATGGGAGATATGCTGGGATATTCTGTCCAACATTTAGGAAATAGATCGGCAGCTGTCTGGAACAGTATGCAAAACTCTTGTATACCAGCTCCAATGCTCTTTTAATGTCCTTTTTAATGTTAAGAATGCACCTTTCTGATTCAATTACAACACAAAATAACGTTTGTCTCGTGTTTAAGATTAAATACGTCATCAGAACAACGGCAGTGAACAAAAACAGCTCCTCTCTAGTCATGTTTCTTCTTATTTTGTTGTTTTTTTGCAGTCGGTATCCATGCTGTTGCATTACAAACCATTTGCTGGACTGTCCCTTGCCCTGTCTAACTCGGCACGGCTGTGGCACGTTTGAATAAGCGCAAAAGGTGCAAATTAAATGTGTGAATACAGAAAATCACCAGCAGTGCCTGACAGGTTAAACCAGCATTATGCCGTGATCTATGTGTGAAAGGAGCTTAACATTCACCACCTTCCCCACATCTTTGCATTGTTGACAGGGAAAGACAAAGAAGAACATCGTGTGAAAACCTTTGTGGACATCCCGTGGTCATTGTGGTAAAATGAGCTTTGCCGTCACTGATGTGCTACTCAAGCACAGTTCCTGTGAGCTCAGCCTCAACTGGTGTTTCTCATTTGGAAGCGTGTTTGAAGTGCGAGGGCAGGGTCAATGGAGGAGAGACGCCTTGCTCTCCCTCGCTCTGTGACTGGCTAGTCTGAGGTTAAAGGGGGCCGGGCCGAGGTTAAGAGGGCTGAGCTGAGCTGGGGGGAAGGAGGAGGAGGAGTGGTGGGTGGGTGGGTGGGTGGGTGAGGCTGGGATGGCCATCTGGTTGAGCTCCTCCATGTACGCACACGCACTCACACTCACACTCACACTCAAACACTCTCACCCAGGCACTCAGACATCTCCCTGAGTTTTACAGTGTCAGCTTTGATATGGGCTGCTGCTGTGCTGACAGCTCTGGTACAGAAGGCTCAACGCTGCTGTCTTGGATTTAGAGCAAAGGATCAAGTGTAGATATGGAACACACAGCCTGGTGGAGCATCTAGGACTGGATACAGTGGCGGTTCATCTTTTTTTTAAGCTCATTTCAGAAGTTTTCCTGCACAGAGAGGTAAGACTGAAGGGGAGGACACTATAATCTTGTTTTTTGCAGAGGTTTGTGCCTCAGATGAAGGAAAAGAGGGAAATTGACCTGTGTAACATCCTGAAATGTCTTTTCTGTTAGAAAAACATTCGCTGTGCTGCAAATTTGTACAGCTATGATGTAAAGATGAAGCCTCTGATTTATGGTGTTTAATTTGTTTGGTTTAACGGGAGGATTGTTTAACTTTACGTCAGGGTATCGCATGATTTGCATAACATATCCAGCACATCCTATGATGAAGGAATCCGTGGAATTCTCAATGCTCTTGCAATCTGTGTCAGGAGGATTCTCTGTCCTGAGTTATTTTGAAAAATTAGGTTTTAGGTCACCTGGACTCCACTGGGATGCAAATGTGTCTGATGTCAGCTACGTGACAGCATTAGGTGCGCCGCGAGTCTTTAACTCAGGAGGGCCAGCACATGCAGGTGGTCTCTCCCTGGTGTTGGGTTCTGTTGGGATGTCACTCCCATCCATATGGTCTTGGAAAAACACTAGCTGGGTCACCGAGGGGAGGCCTCCAAAAGCTGAGCAAACTCCAGCCGTGTAGCACCTCACACACACAACAAACCTACTGAGCTTCTCTCTCCGCTCTCCCAGCAGAGGTGCCGGCGGTATTTCGGTGTTGAATATTCTCTATGGATCAGATGTCATGAATGAGTTCTTAGTTCTATAAGGCTCAGTGGGTTTATTTAATCATACACTTAAGAGTTTAACCCCAAACACTGATTTACACAGGTATATATGTGATGCTTTTGTTTCAGATCCAAGTTTGATGACAATGGTGTTCATTTCTTGCTTTTTTGTTTGGAAATCTTATATATGAAGTTGCCAACCAGTCATTTGAAGGCAGAGTACGTGTACACAGGAATAAGAAATATCTTCTCTGACACAAAAACAGATTTGTCTTGAGTTCAAGCTCAAGTAAGCAGGGACTTTGTGAGCAGAAAATCTTGTTTTTCTCTCCAACTAGAGCCTATCCTTCACTGCTAGACCAGCCAGAGCCAAGGCAAACATATTGGGTCAGTCCAAACTGACAGAGAACACTGTGTTGGGTTGTATGCATGTCCATCATCCCCTTCCTAGAGGAATATAAGACAGTAATTCAGACCAGAAGCTGCTCGTTTTTGCTGGACAGGAGTGTTGATCCAAGGCTCCGGTGTCTGGATTTCTTGGGGATTCAGGTTCAAGTCATGTTAAATACTCTTTAAAGATCTACCTGTATTTATGGGTCAGTCTGAACATGACACTGATGCTCCTGTGAGGGGATGGAAGGAAGTCTGAAACATATAAATCAGTGCTTATTATATCAAATGTGTTGGAACGGTTTTGTTGTGTAAGAATACATCGCCTCTTTATTTACAGCAAATACCTGGTGATGCTTTTATTCTCCATGATTCCCTCTTTCACCTGCCCGGACTTAAATCTGCTCTCTTTGGTGATAAACACACACACACACACGTCTGACATTTTCACATGTGGCACTTTTATCCCCGTTACCACCCCCACAAGCCCCCAGCAGCAGCAGCAGCAGCACCACCACCCTCTGGCCTCTCTGTAGGCAGGTCAGTCAGATGTGCATGCCTGGAGCTCCCAAAGCCATGTTAACAAGCACCTTTACAAAAGAAGGAGTAGCTGTTAAACATTCAGGACTGCAGGGGTCTGGCTAGTGTGGGAGGAGGGCAAGGAAAGAGGAGTAGAACAGTAAGAGGGGGTGGGTGGGGGGGAGGGAGTTCAACTACTAACCCTACAAACTATAGGTCCCTTGTTAGGAGGAAAACTTTAAAACTTTAAAAAGCCAGTGCAAGTTATGAGTCAGTGAGTTGGCAAAGTCAGTATACAAGTGCGGTTGAGTAATTTGGCTCAGTGCCTCTGTCATTCAAAAAGTTAAGGAAGCATTCTGGGCAGAGTCAGAGGAAATGGACTGCGTGACATGTAAGGGAAAAATTTGCATTTGAGCACATGTGGTCGTATGAGAAAGGGGGCTTTTCCTAACACCAAGCAGTCACACATCCTGTGTTCCTCTTTGTTGGCCTGGCTGAAGCTCAAGCCTGACATTCCTGCGAGTCAAGTTTTGGCTGTAGGAGACATCATCAAGGACTCTGCCAACGCGAGAAAGCAAACATCTTTCTAACAAATGCAGCGCGTGAGTGAGCGGAGGAGCGAGTGTGTTCCTGCTAAATTGCAAAGCTGTTGACGTGTGTTGGCTCCTGACCGAACCTGCCTATAGTTAGCCATCTCTTGTGTGAAACCCAAGCCGCTCTCAAACAAGGCCACATTTTTGCAGGTTATTTTGGTCGCATTTGCAAGTCAATAGATGTGACTAGAACAAGAGAGTGTCTTATTTCTCGCCACGCTCTCTCATCTGAAGACAGGTTATCTGGGCGTTAAGGCTTTAACTGTCATGTGGTAGGAGATAACACATCATATCTGGAGGTAGGAGAAGAATAAGCCCTCAGTGGATTCCTTCACAAAGGTGCCATTGTTCAGAGACACCAGAGGAGTTTTAATGGGATGTGTCACAAGCCAATCCACCTGACTTCACACTTCACACGCTTTTGTCTGGAGCTCCGTGACTGTGCAGGCGTGCGGAGGGCAATGCCAGCTGTTGGCAGAGATACAGAGGCCCGGCCATGAGGGCTGACTTGCCCTTGAGTTAAACGACTTGGTATGAATAGCCAGTAGCCGCCTGGCCTGCCGTGCTATGTGTGGGGCAGTTAATCATTCCACAGGAGGCGTGCTGCTATCTCAGAAAGAGTCGTCACTGAATGAGAAACCCAGGCACGCGCGCACACAGCTGACACTTGCCGGACTGTGACAGGGAGTTAATGGCATGTGTGAGTGTGATGAGGTGTGCGCAAGTGTAGCCAATTGTATCCTTTAACTGCACGCTTGTCTTTGGCATAAATGTATGCATTCTGTCTCTGTGCATGCAGGGGGGGGATCCAGACATATATCATTCCAGCAGAGAGCACAGATTTTCAGGCCCTTTACTGTCATGCCTGTGTTAGAAGACTGAACTCAAGTGTGTCTGGTTTGCTCAGCTGTCCCTCTGCTGCCCTGGGCGCCCTTGCTTGGCCATAGGGGGCGAAGCATAGGGGGAGGTGGTATAGGGAGCCAGACTGCTGGACACTGCCCTAGGCTCCCATTTGATCTCAGTTAGAGTCCACTGCCTGTGAGAAATGACCACAACTGGACACACAATTCATCATGTCCACTTCTGCTTGGTCCCTTCAAAGTGTCTGGCAGTGTCAGCAAATACATTTAAGCCTTTATGAGCGTTTGAACTGACGCTGTTTTTAATAAATGCCCAGAGCGAAAGTGAAGTGATGAAGTGAAAGGACAAAGGATTTTTATAAAGCACTCAAACCCAATGAACTCACAGTTTTTTGGGTTTTATTGCCTTCCAGGGGTATGACAACAAATTCAAACAGTATTTATTTTCTATACCTATGTCTTTTATGAAATGCGTGTAATATTAAGAATTTTCTCACTACATCGTACGTCAGCAGAAGCTTGGACGTGCAAAGCTCTGTTTGTGCTTCTGTGTGGTCACACACACACACACACACACACACACACACACACACACACACACACACACACACACACACACACACACACACAGTGTACCAGCCTTTGATCTCCAAACCGCGTTTCTCCCTCTGTTCAATTGTGTGTCCAACCGGGAATCAGTCAACCCCATCCATCCATTTAACCTTTGAACCATCCGTCTCTGTCCAACTTCTTCACCTGTTTGCCGTTGTGCTGTCCATCTAAAAAGATGAAAGGTTGATCAGAGCATCACTGCAGCAGGTTGGAAAACAAACATAGTCCAATGAAAAGACAAAACAGAGGGGAGAAGAAGGGAGAGCCAAAGTTTGTGGACATTCCCCATATGTCAGTCTTATCCACAGGGACTGTGTTTTACCTAAGAATAGGCTTTTGTTTATACAGACCTCAAGCTCTACTGAGCAAGCCAGTCTCAGCTCCCATGTGTTGGCTCCTCTTATGACAATATAGATATTGTAATACAATGCAACAATAAGGTAAAAGGATTGGTCGTTCAGATTGGTGGTCTGGAACCTTTAACCGTGAGCAGCATATTGCTCATTTCTAAATGACAGAATAGGGAAATGATGTGTGGTCTGTGCAAAATCCACTGCTCATTCACATAAGTAATGTTGCATTTTATTTGTGACTAGCTAACTGCTTATTATTGTCACCATAACAATTCTGAACGCGTCTTAATGAAGCTTCTGGAATTTCCTAATGACCATATCCTCAAAAGCCACATGAGGGGAGCACATGGTTGACTTGCTGCCACAGTGGAAGTGAAAGGGTATAGTTCTCTTTATGAGCGGTTTTATGAAGAAGACTCATCATCAGAAGTGATCCAAGAAAAGCTTGCTCAGATACCATAATGGGCTCGGGGTGTAGGTCCGTACCTCATGAAAGAGCGTGATTCAGCTGGTGGTTAACAAGCACTGGAGTGGTATTCAAATGAAAGATCTGGTTCTGTTATAATGACTTGTTAACTAAAATGGCTGTCTTTGTCTTCCCTCCTCTATCCATCCCATCTTTACTTCTACCTCTCATTCATGTTTGCTCCCACTCCTCCTTTGTCTCTGTCTCCTTCTTTCTGTTGTTCCATTTTTCCCTCTTTGTCTAGTAAAAAGAAAGTCTGATGAGTTTGGCGAGTGCGGCAGTGTCAGCAGCTGGCCTGCAGGGTGGGGCACGCCAGCGAGACTTGATGATGGAGCACAAAGTTAGCAAGCTGACCTTTGGCTTCCAACGCAGCTCCACCTCCGATGACGACTCAGGCTGCGCCCTAGAGGAGTACGCTTGGGTACCACCTGGGCTGAGGCCGGAACAGGTAGAGCACAATACTACTACAACTGTTGTTGTGTGCGTGACTGATCAAGAAGCACATGTATGTCTTAAAACTGTGGAAAAGCCTCCAGCTGCTCTACTTCACAGTTATATCTCTATTTCATAGATTCACAAATCACCTTTCCCCACATCATAACCAAAATGAAGAACAGCGTATCCTCTTGACACAGAATAAAAACAGCGCTGACCTGAACTCCCTCCTAGCCCATTTTGACTGACCCAGATACAGTAGATGCTGTAAAATGCCTTTCTGAATAACATACCAACCAAAAATAGTCTTAGAATGTTTTACTTAGTTCCTTTGTTTGAGGTAGATTGTCAGGCTCTCTCCAGCAGCCACTTATAGGCAGGATGTGAGCACTTTTATTTACAAACTGCAGTGTGGCAAAGCCTGCTTGTGATTATCAAGAGATCTGTTAGGGGAGGACTCTGTGTGTGGAGCCGACATCTGTTGGCAGAGTCGTCGGGGTTTGAGGGGCCTTCTTTTAACTGGTGTTCTCCTCCACAAACACAAGCAGGGCTGTTAGGTATGTCCGCAGGGCAGCCAGTGTGATGTGGCACTTTCCCAAATCATCAACAGCTAGCTAGCTATGTCTCCCCCTCTGCTTTCTTGCCGTGCGTCTCCCCCTCTCTCTCTCTCTCCATTCTGCAACACATGGAAGCAATGAGGGGTTGATGGGCAAGAGAAGGGGGTTCACAGCAACAGAGAACCCTAAAGGCCAAACATGTAGGGTCTTTTGTGTGGAAATGCATGGGTCAACTGTAATGTCTTTACTGCAGCCATTGCCTTGAAAGGGCTGTGTATTATGGGGTGATCATTACAGTGGAGGAACACATAGAGCACGGGTGAAGGCTGACTATTCCACAGCCCCAAGGGAGCTGGATGAGGGGTAATAGCAGCATGAAAATGTGCATAATTTATGACAGGGGGAGGCAAATGCTAGGTTGATTGTCAGGGTAAATTGCTGTCGCCCCCCTCTCTGCCCCCCCTCCCCTCCTCCTGGATGGCCCAAGCAGCAGGAAGTCTCCTCCACACATGAGACAAACTCATTCCACCTCTTTATCTGGCTGACTGTAATGGCCCCGACCTCATAAAGTTTAAGTCTTCAGCGGTCAGCCCCAAAGGTCAAAGTGCCACCAAGACAGCTTTGTCCTGTCCCTCTGTCCCTATAGTGACAAGCATATGACCGTCCCCTCAGCTCTCCACATACTTCTTCACTTCACTTCAAGAAAATAAATAACCATTCAACAGATTTAGCTCATTATGACTTTTCACCTGCGCTGTATAGATTTATGGAGAAAACAACTCCTCCATGCTGTCAGGCCATCAAAGGAGGTTTTTAGAGCAGAGATATATTAACATCACTTTGTATTTTACTTTTAATGAAGCTCCTTTCATATGAGGAACTCAAACTAATATCTCATGAGTCTACAAAGGCGGTTCTCCATACATCATACAAAGAGCGGTTACAGATGGTCTCTCATCACAATATAGTGTTTGGCTTCTTTGGTTCATTGGATAATAATTCATGTTCAGGAGTACTGGCTGTACTGTCCAAGGACATAATGAATATAAAATATTGCTGCTCTTGGACAGATGGAAACGTGTCTTAAAGAAATGAACTTCTTATGGAGCTTAGGAAACAGTTTAAGATTCAAATTGATGATACACTCTTGAAAATGTTTAATATTTAATAGTTTCCATTAGAACTTGTGTAGTGATACACTCAAAGCATTTAAATAACTTAAATCACTTTTTGTGTAAGATTAAAGTAGTGGAAGTAGATTTAGTAAAGTAAAAATGGAGAATTTACTTCTGATATTTAATAAAGTATATTGTGAATGTGAAAAATAACTCAACAAAGTACAACTTTGTTTCAGTACTGTGATCAAGTAGTTTACCTTTGTTTTACACCATTAATATGATGAACCTTTACACTGCTCCAACAATCACACAGTACCTGATCCTTATACTTCTAACATTGGCTTTGGTATCCGCCAGCTTCCTCAGCTTAATCTCTCTCTATCCCTGCCCTGACACACACAGGTCCAGCTGTATTTCTCCTGTCTGCCAGAGGATAAAGTTCCCTATGTGAACAGTCCAGGAGAGAAGCTCAGAATCAAGCAACTCCTCTACCAACTGCCACCGCACGATAATGAGGTAAGAGCTTTTTTTTGCTTTCTGTGTTTATGATGGATAGAAAGTGTTCATCCGTCTCGCCTTTCTCATGTAAGCCATGCTGACAGTTAAGATCCCTGTGACCCAGTTGCTGTTTCACTGGCGTCGGCCCATCGCCGCTTTCCATTTTGTTTCAGCCACTAGTTTCCCTCTCTGCCCACCAAACTGGCAGTCACCATCTTCTTGCCATCCCACCAATGTGACCACTTGGCATTCATATTAACGTCACGCTGGGGGATTTTTGTTCCGCAATCTTGTGGACATGTATTGTGGGCACAATGTGACTTTTGACTTGATGATTTTATGATGTTTGCTGGGAGCCCCCACCAGCAGGATTCCTGTCATGGCAGTGGTTTTTACGAGGACCGGCTCAGCGGGAGAGAGGGACGCCGCTTGAAAGAGGCTTTATGTGATGCCACCACCGCAGTGGCACCACAGTCCGAGCTGGCTGTCTCTTCTCCCTTTGTTGCCCGTCCTCTTGATTTCACTCTAAACACAAGGCTTGTTTGTGTAAACGTCTGCTTTTCCTCTTGTTAAGGCTTTGGGGAACATCAAAAAGGCCCGTTGTAAAAAATGAGGTTCTCAATCAGGGTGGGGGGGGGGGGGGGGGGTGTGGGTGGAGATATGTAGGGGGGAGTAGGAAGGGCAAGCTGGGGTCAAGACTTGCCTTTGTTCAGCATGCTGTGGTATGCATGCCGCCCTCTCTCATACCCACCTAAGTTTATAACCTTTAATAGTGACTGACCCAGACTCTTGAAGTTGAATCTGTGTGTGTTTGATGTGAAAGTGCTGCGGCATCGCTCCATTTTTAAAGACGCAAGCCCCTTATTTGACAGTTGGAAGTTGATTTTGCTAATGAAATGTCTCTCTTTCCCTTCCCAGGTGCGTTACTGCCAGTCCCTCAGTGAGGAGGAGAAGAAGGAGCTGCATATGTTCAGTGTCCAGAGGAAGAAGGAAGCGCTGGGGAGGGGAACGCTGAAGCTGCTGCCCCGCAATCTGCTGAACAGCGTTTGTGAGCATGTATGTTCCCCTATTTCTTTCATCATTTACAAGAATTAAAGAATCTTAATCATATAATATTCAGTGTTAGTGAGCGAGTGGTTGTGTCCAAGACCGAGTCTGTCTCCTCCAGAATTCTCAAACCCATAGCTGTGCATAGCAGGCTAATTTCCCCGTCATCTTGATGTATTTGAAGTTTCTTCTTAAAAAAAACTCAGACGAAGAGCTGAAATTAAAATCTTAGCATCACCCAGACTTGATTTGCAGCCATTTAGACGGAAAACATTCTTCTGAGTGGTTGGGCGTGGCTCAGCACAGTGTTTCACTACTGCGTCAAAACCAAAGTCCAGCCGATGTCGCTCTCCAACCGTCACCCAGATAGTTTGTTTTTCCTTGCGGTCTTCTTTTTGGACTGCCTGTCTCGCCCCAGGTTAGTGCAGTCGATTTGGACGGACGTATGTCAGATCAGGAAAGAAAAACAAATCAGCCCCGCCTGGGACCGCAGTTAGGATTTCATAATATACACAATCCTCCCCATCAGCAGAACCTCCAACTGTGCATTGATACACACAGATGGGACACATGTTTACCCAGGCCAGGCTGCAAGGACTCAGATCATCTTCGTAGATTATTCCGGGACGACATCTAATGTGTAATTTCACAATCTTCTACAGTGTTATAATCGGACCTTGTGATTGCATGTGTGTATTCCAGTGTGGTGAAAACATCAATGGAGGAGAAATGGCAGTGTTCGCTTCCAGGGCGGGTCCCGGGATGAGCTGGCACCCCGCATGCTTCGCCTGCTCCACTTGCAGTGAACTGCTGGTGGATCTGATTTACTTTTACAACGATGGAAAGATCCACTGCGGACGGCACCACGCCGAGCTACTCAAACCTCGCTGCTCCTCCTGTGATGAGGTAAAAAGGCTGAATTACGGAGAGAGAACATCATATTAAAACATACCAAGACTGCAGTTTTCACGCCCCCTTGAAATTGCTTCACATTCCTATGATGTCTTCAAACACGGATCATGCAGGCTGGTGGTGGTGAGAAAAGCAAACACATCCTTATTGTCTCCTTGGGTTTCATCCCTGTCCATAGATTATCTTTGCTGATGAGTGCACAGAGGCAGAGACGCGTCACTGGCACATGAAGCACTTCGCCTGTTTTGAATGCGAGACCATTTTGGGAGGCCAGCGCTACATCATGAAGGATGGCAGACCGTACTGTTGCGGCTGCTTTGAGTCTCTCTATGCAGAGTACTGCGAGGCCTGTGGGGAACACATCGGTAAGAGGATGATTCTTCGCTGGCATATAAGTAGCGACTGTATAAGAGTCTTGCTTGTCTCAACATTCACTCCATTTCTTCGTTTTTAGGCGTCGATCACGCTCAGATGACGTATGATGGGCTTCACTGGCATGCCACCGAGAGCTGCTTCAGCTGTGCCCAGTGTAAGAGCTCTCTGCTGGGCTGCCCCTTCCTGCCACACCAGGGCTGCATCTATTGCTCCAAGGCCTGCAGTGTGGGCGAAGACGTCCACGCTTCAGACTCCTCAGACTCGGCTTTCCAGTCAGCGCGCTCACGGGAATCTCGCCGTAGTGTGCGAATGGGCAAGAGCAGCCGCTCCGCTGATCAGTGCCGCCAGTCGCTCCTCTTTTCACCGTCAGTGAACTACAAGTTCCCCGGCTTCAGCGGAAACACCGATGACACCCTGAGCAACAAGCTGGCGCACATGAACTTATCCGATGAGCATTTCTGGAGGGGTCGTTGTGAGGAGACGGAGGCACCCGAGGACCAGGCGGAGGAGTGGGCTGAGCATGACGACTACATGACTCAGCTGTTACTGAAGTTTGGGGAACATGGGGTCTTCCAGCAAGCAGATGACTCCAGGCCGACAGGTTTTTGGGGGACTGACACGGATACAAAGATGAAGCAGGAGTCCTCCAAAGCAGGGAGCGGTGGCAGTGGAGGAGGAAGGGGTAGCTTGGCCAGTAAGAAGTACCAAGCAGACATGTACTGGGCCCAGTCGCAGGATGGGCTAGGAGATTCGGCCTACGGTAGCCACCCGGGACCAGCAAGCAGCAGAAAGATCCAGGACCTGGAGTTAGACCATGGGGCTGGAAGAGGCTTTCAAATGGAGGAGCAACAATGGTACAATGACTCCTTGGAGTGCATCACGGACGACTTCAAAAAGACCAATCAGAGTGTCCGAGACTCCATGGATTCATTGGCTCTCTCCAACATTACGGGTGTGTAAAAGTGATTTCCCAGTCAAGTTACATTTTATGTGACGTTAGTCCGTTTTTTTAATGTATTTTACATTTGTACATTTAATTATTCTTTCTCTCTCTTAAAGGGGCCTCAGTTGACGGTGATGTTAAGGACAGGCCGCTGGTTTATTCCTTGCAAAACTTTCATGAACTGGAGACAGAGGACTGTGAGAAAACCAGCAATATGGGAACCCTAAACTCTTCCATGTTACACAGAAGTGCACTGTCCCTAAAGAGCCTATCTGAGCAGGAGGAGGAGAACGTTCCAGGAGAAGAGGTGGTTCCTCTGCCAGAGGAGAGACCCAAACCTAACGTCCTCCCTGCCCTCAGGAGGACACGGTCGCAATCTAGGCCTCAGCAGGTCAAATTCTCCGACGACGTCGTGGACAACGGCCATTATGGCAACACACCAATGAGGCAGCCACCTATGAGTGAACGGACCCGCCGGAGAGTGTACAACTTTGAGGATCAAGACCAGGGTCGTCACCATCACCACCACAGAAGGCGCCGCAGTCGCAAATCACGCTCTGACAATGCTCTCAACTTGGTGCCCAAGGAGAGGGCCCGTATGTGTTACAAAGAGGACCGCAGAGGGAGCAGCGGCGGCTCCAAGGGGCACCAGGCCTTCCATGGCCACCCTAACCCTCCCGCTGCATCAGACTATGGAGGTGCAGCTATGGGCAGGTTCCTGGAGTTATATGGGCACGATGATGACGACTGGTGCTCCACATGCTCTTCTTCCTCTTCTGATTCTGAAGAGGAAGGCTTTTTCCTGGGTCAGCCCATCCCCCAGCCCAGGCCCCACAGACATTACTACACTGATGACTTGCCTGGTCCTGTGGCAGGCATGCCCTCTCCTCCTTATGGACCGCGGACTAAGTCCAAAAAGAAGAAGGGGCAGAATGGGAAAAATTGCATCATTTCATAAGACTCTTCTATTATCAGGAGCTTTAGCTAATTATCTGCTACTCACCCCTGCCTCTCTTTGCTACTGTTTCTGCACCATTGTGTTTCTGCAGCATTACAAACTGCCAGTAAAGTAGCAAAGAAGGTATTTCAGAGTAATGCAATTTTATATAACATCGCACAAACTAAGATTATTTAACATTACAGATATTATTGTACATAATGTAAGTTCAAGAATGATTATTTTTATACCCTTTCTTCATGACATGCTTTGTACCAAAATGGCATTAATATTAAAGTGTTGGCTGATGGTAAAAGAGCCATTTTTTCATGAGGGTTTCAGAAATGTAATGAAAAGCTGTGACCCAAACTCTTACTATTTTTTACAGGCTTGTGCAGCCATAACAGTGAAACATTGTGTGTATTTAGAGGCCTGTTTGAGTGGTCTATTTAAGGGTCATGTTGTAAAAATTCAGTTTAATCTGTATAAATGTACAAACTGGAATATAAGGCTAAGATTAATAATTGTAATAAAATTTTATTCAGTCACGTGAATAAGTCTTTTTTTTTTTTTTTACATCTTTTCATGCTGAATAGATTGAAGACAAAATGGTATATCATACAAAGAGAACATGAACATGTAATACAATCCTTATCTTATTATTGTCTTTGTTAATGGAACAGCATAATGTGTTTTTACTCATAATATTTCATATTTAAAACTCTAAAAAGGTATAACTGTAAGATATTCATTAAAATCTTAGTATCATTAATCATGCACTCAAATTTTAAGATTCCATACTGTTGCTTCATTGGCACATCTAGTCTGACATTTTTGCCGTCTGTGGTTCAAGCTGAGGTGTCTGGCTGCTGGATCACCTGGTCCAGCTCCTTGATGAAGTGCTTGAGGTCATCTAGGCAACGCTGCTTCATCTCCAACAGGTTCTTATCCAGTGAAACCTGCAGCAGTTTCTCTGTACTGGGCTCCTTGTCTGCCAGCATCTTCACCACTGTGGCAAATGTCTCACAGTCCTGCCTGTACAGCTGCAAAACAACAATGACATAAGGAGTCGGTTATCAGGAAGGAAGCAGTAAGACTCAAGTAGACAATAAACAGATGACATCTAACACAAGAGGCTATTCTCAAACATAAACAGTCTAATTAAAGTCTATTTTCTGGCCGTTCATTTTGCTGTAGAGTAGGACGGGAAATCATGGGGTGAGACATTTCAACCAAGTGCAGAGGGTCGTGGATGGGTCTCTCCGCCTGACAATGACCCAAAACACCCGGCCAAGGCAACAAAAGAGCATGCTGTAGACCGCCTTTCATGGCTTCACTTGCTGTGGCCAGCAATTCAGGAAGTAGGAAATGAATACATTTAAATACATTTTTCAAGAAACATAAAAACAATATTTCATATTTCATAAAAGAAAGAGCAATATCCATTATTAATAACCCATGTGATAGCATTTAGTAACAGGAGATGGCATTCTTTCTATTAGACTAGCAAGTCATGTGTATACTTGAGGCAAAAATACCAAAAAATTAATTTAATACTTCTTATGGTAGCAATGCTTAACCCCAATCTTCATATAAACACTAGGTTTCTAATAAACACTACATCCAAAGGAAGACCATATAAGACAAGGAACAAATGAGGAATGGCCATGTCTCCAAAATAGTTTAGACCTTTTGGTTTAACAAACAAATCAACAAACTTTCATCTCCGGTTTGATTTGTGTTGGAGAGAAATGCCTTCATATTCTAAATGTGAAGAATGTTGGGTAAATAAAGACCTCAAAGCACAAGTCTCTAACAATATCCATCCATCTACCAATTGATCCATTCTTCAACCATCTATGGCCTCTCATCAGAGGTTAGATTCTCCAGTGTTGCACTATTTGTTGCTACAATTGTAACCTCTATCAAAAGTGTACAGATTGTGTTGTAAAATCAGATTCATGCATTGTCTAAAGAGTTTACAGAGGTACAACCTCAAACAATATAGAATTCCAATTTGTTTAGGTTTCATTTTTAATTCCTTATGTTATTTTAAACATCAATTTGAAAGTTCATTATATTCGCAGCAAAGCTCTGAATGCTACAAACGTAACATTATCATGTTAACACTCAGCTGTGAACTAACTGCACCATTACTGGTAAATACATGCCTTTAATGAATCAGGTGTGTGAATGTGTGCCATTCAAATGCATGTCCTCCTTTAAAACAAAAGGGAGCCCAGTTATCAGAGTGTGTTAGCGAGACTGCAGCATTCTTTCACACCCCATTGTAAGAAGCTCACACACCCCTCTCACATTTTAGTGCCTACACACAACGGCTGTTAAGTTGTTTATTAGTGTCCCAGGTGCAAGCACATAACCTCTTTATCACCTGGGGCGAACAGGAGAAATGTGGGGCTCTGCACTGATGTCTCCCAAGAGGTTCAAGTCACTTCTAGCCGGTCAAAGGCTCGACAGTCGGACAGCATTTTGTCACTACTCTGTGAATCCCACTCAAACGTATTGAACAGACATGCTTGCTTGCTAGCTAGCTTGTGTGGATGACAGGGGCAGGTTGAGGGTGGTCACCGGCACGGTTTGGCCAGATTGAATCGGATGGTTTGTGTCAAATTAGCTTGGCTGCGAATGTAATAAGAGATTGAGGCAGGCGGTCGGCTCGGCATGGTTTGGTACAACTTCGCACCTTGGGGAAGAACAGCTAGCCTTGGTTTAGTCCAGGATTGAGTTAAGATCAGAGTCAGAAGGTGGCTGCAATGACATTCCCACCAATGAAATCTGTCCCTGTCTAACACTCTTTTCTCTTTGTCACTGTGTCCATAACACAAAGAATTAAAAGTGAAAGTGGGCCGTTGTTCTCCTTCATAAACAAATCTAAAATAATAAATGCTGTCAGTTCGAACACGCACACTCTATGATAGCAAACTCGATAGGCATTCCGTAAAAGAATAAACATACATAGCACAGCAGCCTTTAATGTTGCCCAGAAAGCTTCATTTCTGTGGCTTATAACAACCAATCTGTTAGCCACAACAAGCACAAAATCATACTCCATTACCGGGTAAGATGACATACAACTTCCAATAAGGTGAAGGCTTTCTTTCAGATGACAAATTCAAGAGGGGAGGTCAATATGTCGGATGGAAAACACTTATTCTTCAGGAGATATGATCCCTTTCACAAAGCAGAGATTTAATCAACAGGTTTCAGCGTCTTTAGCGGTTTATATGCGTCATGTTCACAGTGCAGAGCCATCTTAGGAATGCGAGAGCTGCTCTGGACTTTTGTTGTTGAATAAAGGTTATCTTAACAGTAACCGTCTGTTAAACGCAATTCAAACAAATCATTTTTGGTTCCTTTGAAGGCAAAAAGAAAAAAAGAAATGCTATTAACTTAAATCAATGTACAGCCTTAAGCAGAAAGTAAGGTGAGCTGGTTTTTCCGGCTGTATTCTAGGATCCTGTTAACTATGGATAAAACCACAAGGCATGTTAGGTCATAATACTGTATCTAAGCTACATGATCACATGTCCATCAATCTGCTGGCTTCAGAGTAGTTTGTAACAAGAAATAGTGTCTACCCAACTTAAATGCACTCGATTTCTATTAAGGCAAGTGTGTATAAAATGAAATGGACACAGCTGTTGTTGACAAGGTGCCGTCTTCCTCAAACTCTTGAGAGGGATCTGAGCTGAGCTACTTTCTTCCCTAAGGAGTACATAAAGAACTTCAGGGGCACAATGAAAATGTATAAATAACACTAATAATAAAATAATAATATACCTCTAATATAACTCTGCATGACTCAGCGCTGTTTAGGACCCAGTGGCAATCCAACCCCAGAACTCCAATCGACAGAACATAGACTTTGTATTCTTTATGGCAGAATGTCTAGTTGCCATGGTCACCTCTGACTTATGGGCTTCAACTTTACTTGAAAACTTTACGAACATTTATGGGAATAGTGTCACAGCTCGGATTCAATTTTCTTTTTATTTGCTGGGTGTATTTATTACATCTATATCTGATGTTGAGGCTGTTTGGACTAAATGACGTCATACTTTTATCTGCACACACCCTCATAAATACTGTCTACAGTTCCCCACGTCTGCATCTAGTCGCAAATGCGGGTGAAATGCTTGCACTGTGGGTGTGCCAAGATTTCAAACAAGCAAAAAAAAGGTCAAGGAAACAACAAACAATTATGTGACATTTAACCTGCAACAGTGTGGACGGGAAACAGTCTGCTACCAATACCTTTTTCCAGGGGTCTCTATTCTTCTATTTATAATCCTGTCGTGCTCACACCCAAGTTTAAGTATTTTAACATATACAGGATACGAGACTGGGACGGGAGTGGGTAATGGAAGGTTAACAGAAATTCCCCCACAATCCATTTTGCTGTCTGGTGGGAAAAATGAAGACTGTCATTCTGCGCTCTACCTGCTAATTAAAACAACATTAAAAAAATACTGAAGTGCCTCTGGCCCAAAATGTCTGAAGTTCTCCTTGAACTCCTCTCCATCTCTCCCACTCTCTCACAACCAGCTGATAATACCCCTGCAGAACTAGCTACAGCATGTTCACATAGTTAACACTCGCCAATCTCTTCATTCCCACAACCCCTAGCCCACATTCTGTGCGACATCATGCTGGAACACTGCTCCCACGTCTACCTCACTAAAATGTATCAAATGTTAAACTGAGGATTGCAGGTTATTGCAGGTTATTATCTACCGGTATATATTCCATTTTCTGAAAGTGAAAAATCTGCATCACAACATAAGACTGCTCACAAGGCAGGCGAAGAACCCTGACAGAAATATCCCAGACTGTGGGAGATGTTTGGACTCAGGCTGATGCTTTAATGTCTGCAGATCATGTCAAGCGAATTTTTGTGGCCCCCACATAATGACAGTCTCCGTTCCCGACCACAAGTACGTGAGCGACTCGCGACACGTGTGGCCAGCCGAGCCCAGGGTCAGCCAGCTCCTTTCAACAACACAGGAGCTCTTTACTGCCTGCATGCAAAGTTATCAGCTTAGTTATCAACTGGACTACTACTACTCCAGTTCAAAAATATGTTAACACACTCAAATTTGCCCGCCTCCCGCTCTGTTAGGCTCAAATTTAACTTGCAAAACTTGCAAATCAAACAGTTTTTTCAGTTTGTTCTCAAAAAAGGAAATACAACCAATCAAATCCCCCCCAAACAAATTGGTTGAACTTTGACCACTGGCTTTTGTCTGGAAATCTGAGAGCAAAAAGGAGGAACGTGAGGGGACTGCACCTACAGTTTGGCACAAGAGCAAAGTGTGAGAGCCGGACAAAAATGCTTTCTGAGAACAAACAGAGGGAGATTTTAAAACAACCAACTCTTCAAGCTTCAGCATAAAATAGTTCTATTGGATCATCCGCTGGAATCCTGAACTCACATTGAATGGTGACACTTCCATCACAACCCAAAGTTCAGGCGGTTTCCCTTTTAAAGTGCAGTCTATTTTGCCGACCGAGTATTATTGTGGAGAGGCAAAAAATTGCTTCCAGGTTTGAAGATGTGAGGAAACATGGGCTAAATACAACACAAACATGTGGTGAGTGTCCCACAAACCACCCCCTCTGATCACTTATGGTTGATTATGTTTGCCATCTTTCAAAACAAAACCTTCCTAAGCTTTTCCTGGCTACAGCCAAGGTTGACAATGATTACATTCTCACTTCATTATATCTCTTATACACTTTTATACACGGTGTATCTTCAAAGCGGGTTGAAGTAACAACGCATGGCAGAAGTGGCCTCATAATGAACTATGAATTCAAATTAAGAGCTTTCCCTTGATTGTACTGGAGTTTACAGGGTTGTGAGCGTTCGACTTCACATTTGTTGAGTGTGTGTGTGTGTGTAAGAGCATCTACATTTATTGCTGTACCAAAACAAATAAGAGAGTGCCTTCAATCAGGCAACTATTTCTACAAAACGGATCCTTTGTTACTTGCGCAAACAGGAAGAGTGCTCTCAACCTACGTGTGGCCTGTACCGTTGTGAGAAAAGGTTGCAGGGAGGTTTCTGTCTAAGTTCCTGACCTGGAGTGAGAGCCATGAGCCGATCCCTAAGCCAGATACTGCAGGGCCACACAGGACGGGATAGAGGCCCAGAGAGACAGCAATACTGGGAGCATTAAGGAGGAGCTTTAAATGTGGGTTTTTGCCAAGATCGGATGTTTGTAGAGGGCCAAATTGTGAACATGCAGACAGGAGGGTGTGTGATGGGGTGCAGGGTGAGCGGGGTTGAGACGGTAGGGGTCTGAGTGAGATTATAAATCCGGCTCTCACATGAACATTTAGTGAAGCTCTGTTCAAATGAGCAGCGATGCAGGCAGGGGTCCTGCGTAATAAGGGAAGTAGGGTAATGACTTGAGGGCTGGTACGTATTAGGGGATATTAAAAGAGCCATTTTAATCACTCAAGCTGCAAGCCGGACCTCTTGGTGGAGAGGCGAATGATTGAAATGGATCTGTTTCATTTGCACTGATTGAAATGATGAATGGACTTCAGGGAAAATCACTACCAGGCACTTGTCTAAGTTTTGAACGGTTATTTTCAGAGTTAGTATGTTGTTTTCATTTATTCCATCTGGTCATTTAATTATGCGATCAATCCCTTGAATTCTATCTATCTATCTATCTATCTATCTATCTATCTATCTATCTATCTATCTATGCCATTACAAGTCATGATGCCCTCAATGAAATGATTTTCTGAAAAGAGAATTTAAGTTTTTCTGTGTGTGTGTAGAATGCTTCTCGCTTAAAATAAGGTCTAAATTTTACACGAGCACCATCTCCTCTTTGAGCCTTAGCCCACTACTCCCTCTGGTCGACCAGGGCATTCCACAGCAGTGATGGGTCCGGTGTTTGTTTAGCTGAGCCTGAAGCAGATGTAAGGACACAGCAGAGACTCTCGCCGCTCACCACGTCTGTAGACTGGCTGGAAATGGCAGGGTAAGCATGTGTGCGCTAATGCCAACGAGACGTACCACACTGTGGGTGGGCTGCCTGCACCCTACAGGGCAATTCCTGCCCTGCTTTAACGAGAAAAGATAAGTAGTACTGTACTTGTGTGTTGAGAGGGCAGAATAAGTGCAGATAGCTTGGCAATGAAAGCTGCAACCTCACACATTTGCTAGGCTGGTTCAGTATGTATTAAATGTCTACCAGCAAATACAACAAACCAAGTCCTGGTTCTTCATTTGGCCAATCTCGGGTTTTCAGGTATTGTGTATGAAGTTGATGCATGAGTCAGCTGTGTTCAGTTACACAGGTTGAACACCAAAAATCCAAAAAAAAAAAAAAGGAAAATGTGGTCAGTTAAGTCCAATTTGATGCCAGCACTGCTTCTCTTTTATCAGGAATTCTAGTGATCAGTGACAGGTCTGTATTTCAAATAAGGAAGAGTAAAGCACAGCATCAGCATTAGGAATGTGACACTATATGCTATTTATTTTTGTTGTTAGGGTTAGGGTTAGATGTTGGGCGGTTACGATGGAGTGAAATTAAAGGATCAACCATGTGTGGGAGAATATAACAGCAGTTAGGTCATTTCATGGTGCAAAGCTCACTACCTTTTCAATTTCCAGAGCTTTAACCTTAATGGCCTCCGACCGACGGACCTTGAAGTCGTCCTCTGGTGTCAGCTTTGGCTCTACGCTGGCGGCTGGCACCACCTCCTCCGGCTCCGCTGCAGATGCAGGGGGTTTTTCCTGGAAGAGCAAAGGGTAGAGGTTAGAGCTAAGGTCATTGGGTTTAAAAAAATGGTTCAAACAAGTTTGTAGCAAACTTTGGCGGGTGACAATGCGAACAGTAATCAGAAATGCTAAGTTTGTCCTAAACATGACACCATACATCTCTAATTAAAGGGTTTTGACACCTGTGACCTGTGACACAAACATAGCTGTTGCACTTACAGTTCAAAAGGAAAACACTGTAATGTGAAAGGGGATAAATCAAAGATCTTATTCTTTGACATAACTGATTTTACAGGATCACACTCTGATATACCTTGTGCATCATCACAAAAATGACTGATCAGTATTACTACTGTTGTGATGCAATAAAGCAGCTGGGTGCAAACATTCCTTGTTGACAGACTAAAGGACAGTCCACAACTAAGCTTGTTGTTGTTGATATTCCCTCGCTTCTCCCTCTATTTCACAATGGCTGAGGGACAGCCTATGATGCGATCTGTTGACATCATCCTGTAAAAACTGTACCTATAACATCATCAAACCAACAACACTAATGTCATACAGTCCATACTACTGTGTTGTCTCTCTCTCTCTTTCTGGCTCTCTAGGCTTGAGCTGTGTGCTTTTTGTTTAGGGTCCAATAGTTCTGTAAACAACCCATTTGCTATGCTGAGGAACTAATTTGTTATTCCAAAAGTGTGGTTGTGCTTTAAAGGCATTAGTCGATTGTAAAGGCGATACTGTTGCACGTGATGGAAGTACCTTTACTGTTCCTGAGCTGCGAGGAGATCTCTCAGCCGAGGTGCTGGGAGTGTGGCTCGTCGGTACATTGGGCTTATCTATGGAGAAAGTCAAATACCATGAAAGAAGCTCATTCACATGGTAAACAAAAGAAAACAACCACCTTAAAGAACAGACGAGTGTCTGTTGTATACCTGAAATATGTGAAATCTTTCTTTAAATCAATTTAACCGAGTTCTGATCTAGATTAGAAGATTGGATCATCAAGTCATGTGTGCAGCATATGTAGAGTATTCTTAGCCTTAATGGGTTTGCACCATTAAGGACCTGAAAATGAATCATCATAGGAAAGAGCCTGTGTGTGTATTCTTTATCACCAAGAAAACCCTTTTCTGTGTACTTTGATGTTTTGGCCTAATTAGTGTCCCAGATGGAGCTGGGGGTGGGAGGGACAACAGTTTTCACGCTGTTTGATGACAAGTTCAAAGGGTGGTACACAGGGAGCTAAACCTTCAAATCTTTAAAAACATTCGAAGTAAAAAGCACTGAAGACGCAGAGGAGAAGTCTTCAAACTTTGGCAAATCCGAAAGAAGTTCCTATTCATGTGAAAAGTAAGAAAATAATATTTAAAAATGAAGACCACAAAGTGAATTTGAAGATGGTTTTAAGGCAGCACAGTTCAACCAAGGCTCTCCTCTTTCCATCCTCTAAACGTGTGTGTGGTGTCTAGTGTAATTAACATCTCAACTCGTTCAGCACACCCTGACCCCTCGTGATACACACCACTGCTAAAAACACAGGCTTCAGTTGAAATGGCTTAATTCCTTTAGTCATACTGATTATTTACCTTGGTAAAGTAGGAATTATAACACACGCTGCATAATGCCAACACATTCCCTTGCTCACTTTTTATACCGTTTTTTTTCAAGACGTGGGTAAATCGAGCCTGGACTGTATCAATCCCATTATCGATGCTTCCTTGGGTTTCGCACACTTTGGCTAATCACAGAGTGTCGGGGTGGTTAGTGACAAGTGAGAAACCAAAGGTTCAACTCGGAGCAGGAGAGTAGATGGATGATGGACTTTAAAAAGGAGCCACGTTTGAATGTTTCTGGCATTCTTAAGTGTATCGCCATACAGTATGTATTTGAAGTTTGTTATAACTAAAAAGATAAAAGAATACAGTGTAATATATAATTTGACAACTAAAAACAGAGGCTGTATTCAAGCACATACAAAAGGAAACAAGACAAATATCATTGATGTGTCTTTCATCAAACTACGAAAACTATGAGGGCTCACTCACAAAGTCAAAGTAACTATAATCTATGTAGTAGGAGAACGCAAAAGAGGACAATGTACACTAGAACACTTGTGTACGTACGCCTTTGCTGGACCTGCTGGTAGGTGTGGCTGTCGTCCCTGTCAGGGGAGAAGTCCCTGTTGTTGTTGTTGTTGTTTACAATGGTTCGGGCAGGTAAAGCTGGATGAGGTTCTTTCCTGAGAGGAGCCTGACCCTCAGGAGGAATGGGTTCTCTCCGCCTGAAGTCATCACGCTCTTCCCTTGGAAAACACAAAATTGAGGAGACTGAATCCTCCCAAATGTGCGAGTCAAAGTCATCTTTTTGCCTCACACTAGTGTTACAAACAAACGTGACAGACAATGAAGATAGTTTGTGTAAATTATTTGAGATCATTAATATATTAAACATCAAAATGTAATTATAGCATACTGATTGACCTCAACACCTCCATAAAAAGTGTACTACCTTCATCTTTAACAATGTACTGAACATCGAAACCTTTAAAAAGGTAGCCATGATCGCGTTTCACTCCACTTGCAATTGTTCTTCTGCATCTGTGGAGTTTTCTGGAGCAGTGTGTTGTGCTTTCCTTTATCTACCTGCTGACTTGCAAAGGTTTAATGTATGCTAAAACTTATAAACTAGAACTTCTAATTACCCCAGGTCTGCATATGGATGTGATGGCACCTACTTTGCTTTCCTATCTGATGCAGACCTCTGATGAGGGGCTAAACCTCGACCTCTGCTGCGATGATAGGGACCGCTTCTGCCACCCCTCCTGAAAGACATTAAAAATGTATATTCTGACAGACCCATTGATCACGGATGTACAAGAAACATGTGCACACAAAACCAAAACACAACAAAAATAATTAAATGTCAAGTAAACACAGCATTGATAAGCAGATAACAGATAAGCAGTCATTGTCTACATAAAGATTAAAGATGGGTAAATAACCATATTAACACATTACAAAACTAGAGAAAGCTTGAGTGAGTCAAATGTGGCAACTGAGAATTCCTTACGATCTTCATCATCATCACAAGCAACAGTTGACCAACAGCTTTTGTTCTATAAGCAGAACTGTGATCTTGATATGGAACTGAAGACACAAAATGCCATCTTTTACCATGTGACATAACCCTTTCCAGATACCTGAGCATTTGTTGTTGTTGTTGATGTTGTCGTGCTGTTAGGCAAAGCAAATATTCCAACAGGGTTTTTTCCCCCACCACAGCCTCTGATGCGATCTGTAGCTGCCTACACTGCTGTTTGACATCATCCTGTAAAAACTGTACCTACAGTATGAGATCATCGAATCAACACTGATGTCATCTAGGACTCTACGTCCACACTAATGTGTCATGTTTACGCAACTTTCGGCAGCTGTGGCTTTCTGCTGTTGCCCTGTTTGTCACCCTATTCATTCAATTTACTTGAACATTACATTGCCTGCTTGTTTGCTTCATGGTCTCAGTTCTCCTTTCTCGCTCCACGATCCCCTTTTCCAGATCAAATTGGAAACCGATTTGTCGATCTTTGCAAAAATGCTGCGGAGCAGGTAATGTGAGCATATTTACATAAAAACTGATCCTCATGTTCATCCAACTAGTATTCATCCTGACAGACTTTATGATTCAGTAAGATTTTACCATCTGACAAGGTCTGATGTTATAGTCTGAGAGAGGTGTAGAATTTTTGTAAATAATTGTGTGAGGAGATGAATATATTCATGTACCAAGACATTTAAAGTGAGAGACAACTGGAATGTCAGTCAAGTTTATAACTGACATTGCATAATTAACTGGCAAAAGAGTTCAAAATGAATTGTATGACTAGAAGTGGTGCTGAACACTTAAAAAATATTAAAAAAAATTGGATACAGAATGAGGGACAATGTTCAAATACAGTAATAAGTCATCTGCATATAAGCCCCAGAATGATAGAGAACAGAATTCTGGTGTGATCCCATGCCACCCTGGGGACTTTCCTCTATTCATGTCCTGCAGTCTATGCAATTCATCACTATAGGTGTGTCAAGGGAGCATTTAACAGAAGATGACAGTTGTGGTACGTCTAGACCTTCAAAGAAGGAAATCACAGATTTGGAGTTGATTAGACGTCAGAACTATACAGTCTCTAAGAAATGCTTCAACTATAAATAAAATGCAAGGAGATCGTGTAGAAGTTCCCCATTTTCAGACTGAATGGATACTATAACTGCAAGGCTCATTATTTACTGGCATGGAGAGCACTATTTCCATCATGATAGTCTCTGTCTGTCAACTCTGTGAATTAGAAATTCAGACGTCTGAGCAAGGAATCAAGTTTTATTTTGACGAGAGGCATTTTTCTCTTTCAACCACAAAACTATGCTGGTTGTTGAGGGGTTAATGTGGAAGGAGGCAGGTGTTGTTCTTGTTAAGTTGTGTTCTTAAAGGATTTTCGATAAAGAAATAAAAAAAACAGACTGTAATATTTGTTGGGAGCAGAAGCTGAGGGGAAATCAAATTAAAAGCATTCAAATAATATGTTACATCAAATATTGATGCATTCAGGAATCTGAGTTGAGTGAATACAAAATGCATATAACTGACTATAATTATACATTTTTACTTTCAAATAAAAATATCACATCAGGCAATAGGGTATGTTACCACTTAAGCTACAATGTAAAGACATGAAATGGCTCAGAAGATTTGACTATGTGTAGATGTTTGACTTCAGAGGGAGTGGCCCAGCTGTTTTTTTCCCCCTCCTAGGGTGGGTTAGGGCACTGAGTAGACACTAGAGTCCTTTGTGCCCCTCCCTAGCCTGGTGTGAGACCTAGAGAAGGGGGTGATTGGCCTGTAAGCTGTTATCATGTTTAATGGTAAGATAAGTGTCTGTTACTAGAGGTAGAGAGCTGCTGGATATATTTCCTCTATGTGGGGGCAAAGCCTATCTAAAGAGAAAAAGGGTCACCAATAACTGAAACATGCTTCCCAGAATGATTATGCAAAACAATCATTTCAGCTACATCGCCGGTGTGTTTGAGATGTCTGTGTAACACATGCATATAACAATGCATGGGGCATTATCCATATAATGTAAGAGTAAGATTTTAGGGTTAGGGTTTGAGCTAATTTCGATTTGAAGTGCTCACTGGATTTCCTCATGAAATGTCTCATAGAAGAGCTCTGTCTCCACCTACAGGTCAGTTTGTACGCTTACACAAATCCTTGTGGAGAGAGGCAGCAGCACCGCGAGCGAATAGGACACTCGACATAATCAGGGTGTTACAAAGACAAAATTAAAATAGATGGCAAAAGGATGACTTACCTGATCTCTACTTGACGCCTAGAATGATCCTCTCTGTTTGAACTGTAGTGGGCGTACTGGCCATCCTGAGAAGAGAATCAGATTTATAACAGATGACTTATTTACCATTTCACGATACATCCACGTTACGACAGGTTGTAGCTATGACTATATTGGAGTGCTATATATTTCCGTTCATTCATGATGATCTGAAACGTCGCAATTTTATTAAAAGGCAGGCTTTAAATACATAAAAATCGACTTAATAAACAACGAGTACCAAAGTTTATCATACATTTCTTGGGGGTGGTGAATTTCTGCGGAAACTGCCAAAGTTGGGGTGGTCCTCAACGTATCGACGGTCATCTTGCGAGTAGTAGCCCTCCGAGTAATTTCGAGGACCGCCATACCACTGGTCTTCGCCGTATCCTCTGTCATAATCTGGCTCAGGTCGAGGAATAGCCTTCCTCTTTTCAATATTAACAACTCTTTGGACCATCACCTGAAATGACACAGTTGACAAAATGTTATTTATATCACATTTCATATTTTGTACAAGACAAGAATTTAGAATATCATGTCATTAACTAAAAGTCATATTTGTGACCGTGCAGAACTACACCTTAACTTCACTTGCCTGTCTTGTGTCCATGCCTTGAAAGCGGTCTTCATACTCATCTCTGATTGATTTTGGAGCGCGTCGATACGCCACTGAGAAGTAATGGAGTGCGTTAATCAGATTTCTACAGAACAGCTGTGCACACTAAACATCGAAAGAAAGGGAATAACATCAATTTGCTTTTGAAGAGATTTCATAAAAACGGGATTACATTTCAAAGATTACATTTCTCCACAGTTCCACAGACATCCTTTATTATGGGCGGGAATAATAAAGGCCGGCCTTGTAGAACTTCTGTTCTTCTCTGTTCTGTTGCCAAGCGTTCCTCAAAGCTGCGAGGTGCTCATGTTATTTGATGTAATTCTGCCTGCCGCACTAATAAATATGAAACTACGGTTGTTCGTATCAAATATTAGAGATGGGGGCCAACGAGCAATTCACTTTTGATACGTGTCATGGTCTTAGTCATAGGCAGTCTACAGGATGAATACAGATTTTGACCAGGACCTTTCTATTTAAACTCAACTTCCAAGCCTAAACGTCCATTGCAGCATTTTAGACATATTTATGCCTGTTGAGAAAAATGTAAAGTTTAATTTGTAGTGTAGTTTACAGTATATCAAACTTAGGTAACTGTCTGTTAGATGTGACTATGTTGTTATGGTGACAAGCATTAAAACCATTTCATGATTACTTGCTTTCATGAGTGCAGAAAATAGCTTTCTAAATGTCCTGTATTTTCCAGGATTTTCATGATGGTGTGAACCCTTAGCCCAGCCAGGTTCAATAGATTTGCTCAGGACAGATAACATTTTAAGTAGCTGTACAACAGATGACTGACAGTTCCTCTCACTCACACTCTTAAAGCTGCCTTGCGAAAAGAACCACTCACAAGCATGTTGGTCCTTCCCGTGCTTTATCTTATTTCCAGTACACATGAAAGAGCACACAAAAAAAGACTTACTGATTATGTAACAGGTGTTGGTTACCCAAGATGTGCTGGAGATGTCCTAATAGGTACCTGTAAGGATAAAAATGGTACGGCATCATTCATCTGTTTCATTCTCGTAAAAAGACAAATTCAGACCTGACCATTTGGAACAACACCGTACTCGTCTGCTTATCTTCCCCCAACCAATTAGGACGATTTAGAATGACACCATGCAACTTGTGGCCTTAGTGCGGTATTTCTCTCCACATTACTGATAATTAAATAATCACTTTACAAACTTGCAAGCCTGAACACTGAGCTACATGTTTACAACCGCATTGGCCGCATTGCCACCATGGTCAGCCAAAGTGCAAAAACATCTAGATGAGCTATCTATATGCCAATCGGTAGAGGGTTATACAAACATGTATAAGCTATCAAATTCCTTATGGAACACTGCAAAATCTATGATCGACAAGGGGAGAAGATCTGGCACAACATTGACAAGATCAGGACAACAGCAACATTAACATTTTTATCAACCAATAGTTACCCAAAGCATGCAACATTGGCCTAAAGTCTTGGGTGCAAGATATTTTGGCTATGCTTTATCAGGAACCCGGATGAGGACAAATGTATTCTTACAGTTAATAAATCAGGGATGAATTCCATAAAATCTAAGTGGTATTCCTCAATTGGACTCCAGATTTCAATCCCAGTAAAGACCTGTGAGGAAAGGGTGTTGCGCAGCATATCCCGCCAAAATCTGCAGCATCTTCCTTATTGTGTGTGTCAAGAAATGTAAACACCCCTTACTCGCGAGTGGAGGGAGTTAGCTGTCGTTAGCTCAGCTGGTTAGTCTTCCTCGTTCATAACACAATAATACATTACAAGAAACTCAAACACAAACCGGGGCATTAATATTTAAGTCCATATATATCGCCTGCGCGGTTTGTGTGTGTAACGCACAATTACGAATAGATCCAAGTTGCACAGCAAACCACATTACTCCACATTAAAAACAAAAACAGTTCAGTGAGCTTACCGTCTTCTCTTCTTCGCCACAGCAGAACATGTTTGCCTAAATCAATGGACTGCCCCCAAGTGGTTGTTCTTTGGAACTACCAACTTTCGTCGTGAGATTAGAAGCTGAAATATAGACAAATAAACATTTAAAACGACACATTCAGCGTCTGCATTCATGGTGAGAGGGAGATTCTGGCAACATTTAAAATTACACAAATATGCTGGTTGAAAAATATGTCATGTACAGTATTTCGACGTACTTTTGTCTAATGCAGCACTGTTTTGGAAACATAAGCTATTTCCATTCGAGCTTCCATATGGCTTTGCAGCTCATAAGTTGTTGTAACTGAAACTTTAGGATGTAAAATGCGCTATATTAACGCTACACGCTTCCCTCTGTTGTCACACCAGCGCACTGTTGTGATTATATCTAAAGTGATTGGGTAAACCCGTGTCACGTGACCATCTTTCGCCAGGAGTTTCCACGACAGCTGAATAGCAGCTAACAGGCTTTTTTTTTTTGCCCTCAATCATTGTTGCTTTTCAACGGTAGCAGGGCGAATTCGCGTGGAATGGGAGACAAGAAGAGTCCCACAAGGTAAAACAGTCACCGGTATCGTTAAATGGAGACTTCACGGGGTCGTTTGTAAACAGAAAGCACGGTCAATGGGGCTGTCTGACTGAAGTGTTCATGGCGGCTGGCTGGTGTTAATAAAGGGCAAACTCAAAGCTCGTTTCCTGCACGGACAGACGTCTAGACCCAGACTACGTCGCATTTTGTGTCGTTTCTCCGGCGCACCGGCACCCTTTTTTTTATTCGTTTGTGTCGGAGTAGACTTGTGGCTGAAAACATGTCTGTTTTTGTGTGTGTGTGAAGGCCAAAGCGGCAGTTGAAGCCCTCCTGTGACGATGGTTACTGGGACTGTAGCGTCTGCACATTCAGGAACAGCGCTGAGGCGTTCAAGTGCATGATGTGTGACGTCAGGAAAGGCACGTCGACCCGGTAAGAATCACTGCAGCTATTTTGAGTATTAAGCATTTATTAAAACTGCTGCAGTCAATTGTAATCCCCATTCACGTATCCACTAAGCGGACACGTGTTAGGTTGTAGATGTTTAAACTCACCTACGTATTAACTAAAATTCAGAGAAGACAATGATTACGATCGCATCCGTTTTAATACCAGTGTTAGTATTTCAAATAAAACAATTAAATGCGGTGTAGTAATGGGTTTTGCTTTACAATCTGCCATTTTTTTTGCTCATGCGTGTACCTTTTTACCATACCTTTTGTAGAGGTTGTTCGTCATGTGGTGATGTGATTTTTAAGTCATGTTCATAGACAGACTGGGGCAAGACTACCCCACAAAAATGTGGGGGAGTTGGTCTCCAAATATTCATCACCACACCTTTACTAGCTAAGAAATGAGCATTAAGGGAAAAACTGACTTGTGCAGCCTATGTTATTGATGAGACATGAATTAATGATTATAGCCTATATTTTTCTTTAACAGATTCTGTATCAAGATGTACAGGTGTATCTCAATAAATTAGTATATGGTATCTTCCCCATGATTGTGTCTCCTACTGAACCAGACAGAGACAATTTAAAGGCTCAGGAAAGCTTCACAGGTGATTTGAGTTAATGAGCTGATTAGAGTGAGACACCTTGAGGCTACAATATTGAACTTTTTCCACAATATTCTTATTTTCTGAGATACTGAAATTTGGGTTCTCGTGAGTTGTAAGCCATAATCAACAAAATTAAAAGAAATAAAGGCTTGAAATATTTCACTTTGTGTGCAACGAATCTATAATATATGAGAGTTTCACTTTTTCTATTGAATTACTGAACTAAATTAACTTTTCCACTTTTCTAATTCATTGAGATGCACCTGTATATTTACAGATTTTCTATACTGTAGTAGTACATCATAGCAAAATGTCTTTAATGTTTGTGATACAGTAAGCTTTGTGAAAGTAGTTTACTGTCTGGTAGAAGTACACTTGAGATTTGCTCATTGTTTTATATATTTTAGAAGATATAAGAAGGTAGAATAATCTGACATTGCCAGATCGCCACATGCTGTTTGCACTGTGGTAGTGCAAGAGAAAGATTCAGCAGAACTCTTAAGGCCCTTACTTACTGTACGTCTTGCATTGGCATACATTCTTATTATCTGGATACATTTCCCAGATTACAAGGTGACATATACATGAAAGGTGTAGGAATGGGTTGTGGTCTGAACACAATCCAGTCTGGCTGACCACACTCTGACCAACATGGGGCTGCCAGCAGGCCAGAAATCTTCCGAAAATGATCTTTAATTACAGAAGTGTGACAGCCAAAGTGCTCAATTTACATGCTGGCCAGCCATGATTCATGCCACATGTTGACAGTAACTGTGAGTTTATGCTTGATTTCTTTTTTGGGGTCTCTGCCCGTACCCCTAATGTTTGTTCAATTGACCCTAACAATTAGAAATGTATTTCAATGCCAAATTTCAAAAGTGTCCTGCCTTCCTACCATGCGTGCTATGACAAAAGTTCAGTGTTGGTGAAGGGCAGACCACCAGGCCTGAAACATGTGGGGGGCTGATGCTCCACAGAATTGCTAGTATGTGATTGGTTGGCATCGCTGTCACCTGTCTGTGTTCTCTCACTTGTCTTCTCTTTGCTTGTATATGATGTTGTGATACCAAATGACTCGACCAATCATATTGCTGGGTCACATGACAGAAAATACCCGAACCTACAGTTTAAGGGCCGTGATAAAAGTGTGAAGCCAATGCCTCTTTCTTTTTTTTTTTGTCTCTTCCAGAAAACCACGGCCTGTTTCTCAGCTGGTTGCACAGCAAGTAAATCAGCAGTTTGCACCACCCACACTACCCAAAAAGGAGAAGAAAGAAAAATCGGAGAAAGACAAGAGCGACAAAGAACCCACGCTTAAAAAGAACAGCCATAAAAAGATAAGGTAATGGATCAATGTTTTGTGAGGAATGAGTGGAATACCTCATTGCTGCTCATAATATTCAGTGGACTTTGGATTTTTCGTCATGTTTTGTCGTCTTTTAAATCATTAATTTTTGTGAATCTCTTCACCAGACCCAGGTTAAAGAACATAGACAGGAGCAGCGCTCAGCATCTAGAAGTCACAGTTGGAGGCTTGACAGTAATAATCACAGACTTTAAGGAAAAAGCCAAGCCCTCGTCCACGTCAACAAGCGCTGCCTCAGCAGACCCACACAGCCAAAGCGGCTCCAGCTCCGACAACACCGAGCGAGGAGTTTCCAGGTGCTCTTCACCCCAAAGGGAAAGCTCGTCACTCAACGGAGACGCTCACTAGCCTCCACACTCCCATTTTGCACAAGCCATTGTTCTGCGCCCTCAACAGCCTCAACCAGAGATTAAATCAACATGCACATTTTTAATAGTAAATACCAATATGTTAACGTCCGTCTGGAATTATATTTTTCCACTGCCCTCTCACGACGACCAAGATTTCCTGACTGTTGATGTCTGCTGTGTGCTTGATATCAAAGAACTATTGCAGTGACATCTGTCATGATAAACTGAGACCGCAACAGTAGCATTGAAGCCTGGATGTCAGTGGAAGTGCGCCACGTGTTCTGATGGACTGTCTACTAACACTTCTGTGTTTTGTCAGCATCACACTTATACTCTTATTTCTGTTGTTTCCAATACGATGGAGAGTATTCGCTCTGATACCTGCAGACAATACATTATGCATTACTGAAGAAAATGTGAAGATGTCATCTCAGTAGTTTACCCTGATATTGCTAGCATTTTATTTGCACTTGCGCGCATCCTGTTTATTAAAGAAATCTTAGCATTAATTCCAGTTTTGACATGAGTAAATCATGTTTGTTGCTGGCCTTCTCAAGCTCTCATTTTACACCATTAGATGCAATAATTGTTTTACTGTCTAACATTTGGGTAAAATTATTGAATTGTTCTTAAATATGCTTATCTTTTACTTAGAGTAAAGCATGGTATGAGCTAGAATGGTTTATATTGTAAAATAATGTGAAATAAAATATGTTGTAGATACTTGCGATTCCTCTAGTTCTTTAAACATGAAAAAAACTGAACTATCACATCAGTAATATTTCGACCTTTTGCAGTGATAGTTGATATCGTGTCACATCTTGTTTTATCTCCAAGGTAGATGTGTTCTTGAGTTAGCCTGACAGACAGCTTGTCACATGATGAGACTAGGTCCCTTTCCTTTAGATTTCTAATTAGAAAAGTAATTATACAGTCAAATATATGTTCAAATGTACTTTCTAGTATGCATAACCAACCCAGGTCCAATGCCCTGACCCCACATGCAGCTGGTCCACAGAAGTGGACCAGCTGCATGTTTTCTACAGCAGGTTTAACCAGAATGACTGGAACAAGTATTGTCTCGCATGCAACCAAATAACTTTTCATTTTTGATACACTGGTTTATAAAAGCATAATGCTGTGGTACACGAATGTCTGTTCTACATTTCACACAATTGTGTATTACTTAAATCAGGCCAGATCAACCTTTTGTCTTGACCTAGACACAAGAGGCTCATCTTTCATTCATTAGCTGTATTCTTTATGTTGTTGTTCAGGTTACTCTTCAAATTGTCATGACATGGCAGGTGTGGAAGTCCACCACAATACCTGTGTCAAAAGAAGTCTCATGCCAGAGTGATGAAGGATTTCAGACAGACAGGTACACATCTTTACTTTGCAAGTGTGTGGAGAGTGTAGTGTGTGACTGCCTCACTACTATGGTGGCAGATAGGCTGGAGACAGTGAGCAGACATCTGGACCCTCCACACACTCCACACAAGGATTTTATTTATGGATTTTTCATACACCCTCTCCAACCACCTCCAAGGATTATAGGTTAACCTGACATTGATCATATGGATATAGGATTTTCTGCAGAACTGGCCTCAGCATGTGGTGGTCAATAGTTTTAAATCCAAAAACATGATTTTAAAAAGTGGTGTGCCCAGAGGCTGTGTCCCATTGTATTTTACATATGTACAAACAATTTAACCTGCAATGGCAACATCACCCTGGGGGCCCACCTGAGGGATGAGAACTCGGGGTGCAGAAAGGCAATACAATGCCTGTTTCTGCTGAGGAAACATATCAGCTCTATGTTGAAAAGAAAAATATCAGGCTTTCAGAGAAGAGAAAAGCATCCCCCACTGTGAAACATGGAGGAGGCTCAGTTGTGTTATGGGGTTGCTTTGCTGTGTCTGGCAGAGGGAGTTTTGAAACTGTGTGGGTAACAATGACATAAGAAGATAATCAAGGCATTCTGGAGCCAAAACAGTCCAGTGTCAAGGGCAGATTGGCAGTTCTGTCTCGGTCGCAGGTCAGGGCTCCTCCAACAGGATAATGACCCTGAGAGTAGAACAAACTACAAGCTGAGAAGTATAGATGAATGATTAGAAGATTGAAAACACCAGAAATATCACTACAATCCAATAATTTATTATCACATTTGAGGGGCACCAATAATTTTGTCCAGGCATTTTATTTGTTACGTTACGTGGTTACTTGGTTTTATTTTGTTCTGAGTTTATATTATTTGTTTGACATTTACACACTGGGGATATTGTTGGTGTTAAGTATTTCCTCTTGTATCTTAAGACCTGTGTGTGTGTGTACAGTCTGATCAAATGTACCACACGTGTACCAGAAGTAGGCGAGGCTGAAAACTGTAAACACCACCCTACCCTCCTCGTCCTATGCTAATGCTTACCATTAGCGTAGTATGCTACTATGACAGATGGTCATCAAAGACCAACAAAATGTTTCGTTAACGCATAAAACCTTAAACACAAAATGAAATGGTACCTTAATGCATTTCTCCTGTGCACGATCTTTAGCTTCTTGTCACTGCTGTATGCATTTTGTCAACTAACCTCCACCTTTGAGGACCAAGGCGAGTGGAGCGTGTGGAAAGCCGACAGGAGCAGACATGTCACCGGCAATCCTCTCAGGAAAATGCCGGGCTTGGCAGGCCTCAGCGGTCGCCAAGACAAACTTGACAGGTAGCGATTTTATGTACATTAAATGCTTATATACCGCTGTAATGTTGAGTAAACAACAGTTTTAGTAAGACCTTGCGTGATCTAAAGTTAAGGTAGCGTTTATATTATCGTTAAAGTTAGTTAAAGTTATATAATCAACAGAAAGAAAGTTATATTCACGTAGCTAGCGTTTAGTCATTTAACTCGTACTAATTCTGCTAAATATGTTGCACTTTTACAAATTTTCTACACACGTTGTATTACACATTTATGCAGTTTAGCAAGTTGCTAATGTTTAATTCTGTTCGCTAATATTCTGTAGCTCGCTATGTGATTAGTAGATCGTTCGGGCTAATTCCACACCTGATTATAGGATTTACAGGCACACCACCTGTTTAGATTTGAGCATTAATGGGGATTAAAGTCGAGGATCCAAAAAGATGATCTTTTCATTCTGTCAGGTGTAAATCACAGTCAGTTTCTTACTGGAATCCATATTGGAGACTGCCTGCTGATGTTTGTGGAGTGAACTGCTTATTGGAATCATCTCTTAGGTATGAAGGATTTTGTGCATCTATCTATTTAAAGATTCCACTAGAGTTGAATCATCAGTTAATACTAGATATCACTTTGTAATTTTTAACTGTTTATTAGGTTCAGCTGTTGGTACCTTGTAATTCCTTATTTGTAGATGCAAATGTTTCTTATACTTCAGTCCCAAAACACTTGGATTACTATTTCACATTTTCCACCGTATCTCTTATACTTGTCATGCACTATAACACATATGTAGACTGTTAAACGTGTCAATGTGCTTTATCTCTTTTTGACAGGCCCAGACTCAGCAGTAAATGTTTTTTTCTAGGATTAAATTCAAGAAAGCTACAAACTATATGCACCATGAATTTGTAAACATCCGTCAACCGCAACCGAGAAACCTAAAATTTGACATCAGGTCCTAGAAAACCACTACTTTCCAGTCTGTTTTCTTTTAAGTTAAATTAAGTTTTTTTATCAACTCACCACAAAATTCACTGTAAGCAAGCATACATAATTAATCATTTTTCAATTCACAACTATATTCAACTCCCTCTTCTGTGTCTCTCTCCTTTCTGTCCGCTTCTTTTTGTCTCCCCCATTTAGATTCTGATGATATCACTGAAAAGAGACATGTTGTTCTTATACCTACAGCAGCGCAGCCTCTCTAAAAACCTGATTTAACATGAAAGGTTTGACAAAATATAGAGCATGTTTGCAAGAGGTCATTGTTCTGCCTGTTGTGATTTAGCTAAAGCTGCATTCAAATATGCAATCTGGCAGGGGATGAAATAACACAACACACCATCATCATCCCACTTGTGAATAATTGAATTATGGCAACAATTTTGTCAATTGCAAATTGGCAATTCTATGCCAGATGACCACTTTCACAACTCCATCAATTTACCCTGCAGTCATATGTAAGATGATGCTGTGAAAGAATGACTATAGAGGCTGTGATTCTGAAACAAGTCTTTCTTTCTGCTGCTAAACTCATGCTTTCATCATCAGGATTTCTTATTAATGACTGGGAACGTTTCCAGTTGGAAGACTGTACTGTAGTATAGTCAAGGCATGTGCATCTGTATCAACATAACAGCATAATAGCACAAGCAACACATTTTAAATACATTAAAATAGGTTATAAATCAAAGATAACACAAGGCTGGTATAGGTGTGTAATGCGATAAGTATACAGAGATATGATGGAAATGGTCAAAGGGATCTTTTAAAATGTGTTATAAGTTGCATTTGCAATTTCCAATATTGAACACAGAGCACATTGAGGCAGCATCAAGCATGCAGAGTTAGTGCTGTGCTACATTCTTTCATTAACTCTAATGATAATTACAATCCTACAGGGCTGAAGACCAGTCAGCTGACCCTCTGATAACTCCATTGTGTTGTTTCCTTTTAGACTTGTTTCCATGCTGCCTCAAGAACATATGCTTCTCTTTAATGACTGAGGTATTACGCTTTGTTTTGGCTCATAGAGAGAGGTCAGGCTCCTCAGGTAGAGATGAGAGGAGTCACGTGGCTGTGGTGGCCTGTGGCCCCAGACTGGAGGAGACTCTCACTATGCTGAAGTCTGCTCTTCTCTTCAGCAAAAAGCCTCTGCACTTCTACATATTTGCTGAAGATAATCTACACGAAAGCTTCAGAGATGTTGTAAGTCTCCCCCATTTGTCCTCCTCCTCCTCATTGACAATGATTTGTGTTTGCATACGAGGATGCTGAAGAAGATGCTATAGGTTTAAAATTAACTAATTCTAATCTAGACAGTAGTATAAGAGGGTATGACATCACCAAAAATCTTAATTCTTTAAGTAGCTGTCCGTCTGTTGTCTTGCATGTAAATATTGTCTGACTACGTACTTCTTCTTTTTTCCTAAAGCTGGACTCTTGGCACAAAGTGGCTCAGACGAGGTTTAACTTCACCACATACTCCATCACTTTTCCCAAGGAGAATGCCAAAGAGTGGAAGAAGCTTTTCAAACCCTGTGCATCTCAGAGGCTCTTCCTGCCCGTAGGTCTAAGGGTCATTCCTCCATCATGCATATTTAATGTACGTTGGCGATATTTATTTATTTATATCAAGATTTTGCCCTCTCTTGTTTTCCAGCTTATCCTTAAGGAGGTGGACTCTCTGCTGTACGTGGACACAGACATCATTTTCTTGCAGCCTGTGGAGGACATCTGGGCCCTCCTATCTAATTTCAATACGAGCCAATTAGCCGCCATGGCTCCAGAGCACGAGGAGCCACGCATCGGCTGGTACAACCGTTTTGCACGCCACCCTTACTATGGCAAGACGGGGATTAACTCAGGGGTCATGCTCATGAACATGACACGCCTCAGGGACAAATATTTTAAGGTAATGAGGCCTGTGTAGTTATGTGTTTGCAAATGTAGAATGTATTCCAACATTGCGGTGTTCCGTGGCCGTTAGGATAACAATCGTTATCACATATGAGGAAAACATTACAAAAATCCATTCATTGGATCCATTTTCCGTACCTGCCTTTCCTGTTAAGGGCTGCAAGACAATGTTTGAGACATCTTGAAAGACAGTTGCTCCGGAATTGTGAAGGGTGTTGAATTGAAGAAGTAGATGCATCACCAAGATTGACCAGCAGAGATCACTGTTGTAATTCCTTTTGCAAACCCCTCCGACTCAGCATACTCGCAGTACAGGTAGTGTGATTAACTGAGTATATTTTGCACTTTTAGAATGATATGACAACAGTTTCACTGCGATGGGGGGAAATGCTGATGCCCCTTCTCCAGAAGTATAAACTCAATATCACTTGGGGCGACCAGGACCTTCTCAATATCATCTTTCACCATAACCCAGGTTTGTATGACCACGTGCGCAGTATCAAACAAATATATAAGCTTTGTTATGGGTTATTGCACTGACCAAGTCATTTAAAGTCACAATCAACCAACACCACCACTCTTTCCCGTGCTGCAGAAAGCCTATATGTATTCCCCTGCCATTGGAACTACCGTCCAGACCACTGCATGTATGGCAGCAACTGTCAACAGGCTGAACAAGGTATCTTCATTCTCCATGGAAACAGGGGTGTTTACCACGATGACAAGCAGCCAGCGTTTCGGGCCGTCTATGAAGCTGTCCAGAAGGTAAGATGATATCCTCAGCTAACTCAAAATCTTTCCATTGTAATATATGCCTCGATAAAAACAAGGCTGATATTAACAAACGTTCAAAGGTTACCAGAGAGCCTCGTGTAAGCTTCTGAAAGCCTCCCAAACAGCAGGGGGAAAGTAATATGCTAACAGTGATTTGTTTTGTTTGCTGTAGTAAGGAGTGATCTTCTCTTTGCCTTTGTTCTTGTAGATTTTTTATCTACCTTTGTTGAACACACTTATTGTAAGTCGCTTTGGATAAAAGCGTCTGCTAAATGACCGTAATGTAATGTAATGTAATGTAGATGGCATTTGCGAAGGTAAAGCGGTCTATTTCGGACATGACCACTCATTACATCATCAATAAACACTTCAGGCCACTACTTTTCTGTCCTGATACTTCCGGCCACCAATGCGTAATCAATAAGCTGTTAAACATTTCCGTCATCCTGTCTCGGCTGGACCGGAGCAGACAAATCACCCTTTACACTCTCTCATCAAGTATTCATAAAAACATTAAAAAAAAACAAATCTGTTACACATGATTTGACACATTTGTTCCAATTTTCTGTGGGTCGGATCAAAAGACATCTCTATATCCATAACACATTTACTAAGCTTACTTTATACTTTCTAAAAACCCGTTAATGCCTTTTTAGGTGTGTACCACTATGACGAAGAATCATCTGTGGTATAACTTAAAACGTTGTTGCTGCAAAAGTGAACTACTTTCCTGGATACTAAGAAAATAAAGCTCATGTTTGTTATTTATATCCACCTCTTTTGTCTCAGCATAGGCCTGGTTTCTCATAGTTGGAGCAGCCAACTACAACTTTACAACTTTTCTTCTAAGTACATACTGTTTGTCTTTATGTTGTTTTGCTGGTGCACAGAGGCATTTCAGTGTTTTAGAGCTTCACTGTCTACAGCACATCCGTAAACCGTGAGCTTTGATCTACTCTTGTTGATTTCAGCACTCTGGTCAACATCCAGGCAGCAATCGCGGGGGGGAAGCTTCATTAGTTGGTCTCCATCCATTACCGTCACAGGCCCCAGCCAGGCCACTATCAGTGTGGGCAATGTTCTCAGCCATTAAGTAAACGAGCAGGCTTCATTATGGGGCACTCGGCCTTCGTGTTGCCATCAGTCTCTCAGACAGCACAGAACACAATATACATGGAGCATTCTACACCGCACATAACACAATTCACTCTAGTTTTAAAGTGTTGGCTTGTAAGTGAAGTGTACTGTATTAAGACAGCTTAGTAAATGTGACTCATTGAGTAGTTTGTCAGAATAGTGTCTAGAAAATGGCCTAAACCGATAAGGGCTTTCCCTTTTTGGTTGCAAGCTATATTTTGTTTAAAGTTTGATTATCACTGCTTCCTGTTGCTCCAGCTCCTCCAGCCCCTCGTACTCCCACTCAGTCCTTTGAGGACAACGGCGTTAAAGCCTAGAGCTGGCAATTCTGGAGGAAACTCTCATTTCCATCCCACCAAGAGCTCCTTAGTCAGCCTGTCTCCCAAGGCAGGCTATCCCAGGCAGCAGAGGAGCTCGCAATAAAGGGCGCTGCCATTACCCAGCCAAGCCCACAGAAGAGTTGTAAAATTTTTAGTGCTGATGCTAGTTTGAGACATCATGATGGCTGTGTGGACAATACACCAGCAGCATTCACGTAAAAATCAATAGGAGGCTGTTAATGGTGCTTTATTGCCTGCTGCCGTGTATGAAAGATAATAAAGAAAGTGAGCTTTGAGTGACCTAATGCATGACCAAACTGGATTCAAATGAGACGCCATTAAATAGTGATTTACTCTCATTTATTATGATGGTAGAAAGGATAAAAAAACAGACCTACACATACTGTATGTGACTACTTAATATGACAACTGAGGTCATATAACTACAAGATGGAAGCATATCAGAAATACTGCAATTGAATGTGCTTTGGTGGTCAAAGGTATCCATTATCTGCACACTGTCTTCATTTCCATATGAGTTAAATAAGGAGCGTTATTGAACTGAAAGAGACATGTTGCATTTAAAGTGATACTTAACAAAATGGCATGATTTTGAGGTAATTTGCATTTGACTAGACGTCTTTGTAAATTGTAGAATTCTGGAGATATTTGATGATCACTCACCAAACTGTAGGTTTTTGAATGGACACTTAATAATGTCCGTGATGTAGTTTGCACATAGTTGACCTAAAAATCATCAGCTAGTCATTAGCGTCATTAGCTAAGTAGCACTAAGCTAATGATGTAGCTGTCTTTCGTGTCGTCTCCTCTTGTGTTTCATGCCCAGCAACAGAGGAAAATATACACTTGTACTTCAGTTTACACAACATGTACGCTTGGGTTATAATCACTGGTCTTATTATTTCGGAAACCTATTTAGTCAAAATGTATCTGGGTAGCAGGAGAAGCACAGCCATCGGAGAGCACAACAGTGTGGACGTAGAATGATGAAATAATTACTTAAATATCTAAATCATCATTGTAACACAACCACACTATTCTTTCCATCACAGTACCAGTTTGGGGAGAGCTTGGACAACACGCTGCTTCAGCCCTTGGAAGCGTCGCTACAGGCCACCACCCATACGTACTGTGGAAGTGTCAGCCACATGTTTACCAAGAAGCTAAAACAGAGTATCGGGTCTGTTTAAGCGGATGTCATACACAGAAGGTGATCGTGTTTACATACGCACACAGCTTGCCATAATGAATGAATGAGGCCAACGAGCCAGGTGACGAGCAGCTTTCTCAGGCCCGTATTCCTATACAAGTGCGTATCAAGACTCAAGGAAAGGTGAAGGTTTTATTGTTGACTTTTTGTAAAGACGATCTTGGTAGCTCTCTGTCCAGTGAATAGAGTTGGGTCACTAATACTCGATCGCCATAGGGGGAAATGCACTGAATCCACTTTGCCCAGAGGAGATTTTTGACGAGGCTTATACTAGAGACAATCAGGTTGTATTTTGTGTTTTGTATTTCATGTTTGGAGAAAGAACCAGCAATCACATGCTGCATTTTTCCAACGTCTTTTAATAATCATGAAATGCAGCAGGGTACTTATATACATTATTCATATCAAGAGTATTTTATTATAATTAATGTTGTTTTATATGTTTGCAGTATGTTATTGAAATGGGCTACATGTGTTTTGTGGTACTTGCTAGGTTTGTGGGAAGAGTCTTCATTTTATTTTAATTTAAGCACTCATTGGAAGTACTTTGAACTGAAATAAATCTTTTTGGTCAGCGTCTGTGGCAGAAAACATGAAACATGTAAAACGTGTTTACAGCTGTATTAAACAATTTTTGAGCCCAAATTACTATTTCGATTATTTTCAACTTGCATGTCTACTATACACAACGCAATAGACATCTCATTAGTTGTGGTTGTTTGACAATCAAGCCAGTTAGTGTCATGAAATCTGCTCCCAAATCACGGATTGTAACATTATCACTGTCAATCTTGGCTAAGGATGTATTGGAAACAACAATAACAAGAAAGTAGATGAAATGAAAACTTCAGATGTGACACAATCAATACAAAGGATCTTGAAGTCCTGCAGTAGATGAAGAAGTAAAGGTATGACTAGGTGCAAACGTACATCAAGGGCAAATGGTTGTTCCTCTGAAGGCAAATAATTCAAACAAATTGCATTTCTAATAAGAATAAATGAATTACAAATGTCATGGTGCTGGTGTGAAGAAATTATCTCCATGCCTTTCTATCTCCAATTCTAACTTGTTAAAGTTGCAATGATTTGTTCTTCGATGCTGATTCTTACATTTACTTTGTTTGGTAAGAGTGTTGCATCAGTCGGTATTCTGTAGCCACTCCTCACAACCTGACCTACTCTACTTGTCCACTGATTTCACAGAAAGCACAAGGCTTAACCATGTCCTAGAAAGCAACAACAAGCTGAAAATGAGAAATCGATTCGTGTGAAGACTTCAGAAAGTACTGTTAGATAACCGAAAAGGAGCTGATGTGTCTGGGCCGGTAGCCTCTAGCTCTTCGTTTCATAGGCAGATTGACAGACGTGCCTGGAATAAGAACGAGGGCTATGTGTTGAATTAAAAATGTTCTCTATGCAAAGAATTAGTTAGATTGAAGAGTGAGACTGAGTTTGCAAATGTTGCTGTATTTAAAGCAAGAATTATGGCCTCTTGACAAGACGTCACTTGTTAAGATATTTGCCCCTTTCTTATATTGAGTGTATGTATATATTTGTTTCATACTACAATAAGAGAGCATGTGTGTTCAATTGCAACAAGCACCATTCCTCCACTCACCTCCAAACTTGCCAAAACATTGTTCAGGGGTCTCACATTTTCATAGGCTGCTTATCAACCATTTACATATGAATTTTTTTGTATTTGCATTTCACAATTGTAGTAGTGTGAGGCATGAATGGCACCACCCTGATAACCCCCATAATGGCTTCATGAATGATGTCACAGTTGACACGAATATAACCACCCTAACAACCTCCCATCATCATCTGAATCACGATGAGATGAGAGCGTCTTTTTGTTTGTGTAGAGCTGCAACAAGCTCTATTCCTACAGTCACCTCCAATCTGATTCCTACAATCACCGTCATGGATGGAATCCGCAATGACTTTTCAACGCACGCTGTCTGAAACTAATTTGACAACACACTACTCTGAAAACACATCAGAGAACACCTCTAAAGCAAAACACAGGACTCATTCCTTTCCGAAGAAAAAACAATTTGCATCATACCGAAGAAGACGCGACCTTCACTGTCAGCAAACCGCAATGTAAAGTGCCAGAAATTGACTCAAGTGACTGAATCTCCACAAACTTCAAGTAACAATTATCTAATGTTAACACCACTTCATGAACAACATGAGGCTGGGGTTAAAGCGTGATGGGTGGGGCTGGCGAGAAAAGGTAGAAATACCCAAAGGATGCTTTTAAGGGTTAGAGCACAGGGGAGTAAGGGGTGAGGGGAGGGCTGGGGTGAAAGGAGTTAACTTTCAGCGAGGTTCAGCAAAAACAACTGGAGAGTGCTTGTGTGTTTATTGTTTGTGTGGATTTGCAACAAGCACCTACAATTGCCTCCAAACCTGCCAAAAACATTAGTTGAGGTGTCTGTCATTTGCATAGTGTGCTATTCATTGCCACTGTATAATTTTTTCTCTATTGGCTGTGTTTTATTTTTTGCATTACCGAAAAGTTAATATGAATGGATTCACGCCAACCCCCCCTCCCAATAATGACAACATGAATTATGTCACCGTTGACACGTCGTTCATAAATTGCTTAAGTTTACAAGGCAGCTTGTAAATTGCTGAAGTTTCATATTTTTCTCCACTGTATTCTAGAGAGTACTGACTGCGAAGCAAAAGGCTAACTGATATTATCAAATACCTTCAACATAGCACTTTGCCATCTGGTTTACAAAGTCAATATGTAAAGTGTATTTAGTTTTGAGGCTTAAAAAAGCTAATACTGCTTGCCTGGTTTAACTCCCCATGAGCACAATGGTGATTGAGGTCTCATTCATTTTAAGTGTCGATGGATTGCGTACACAACTCGGCCTCCCTGATGTTCAATAGCGATTTAAAATAGGACCATAAATAAAAACAGTTGGAGGAAAATGGTCCAACAAAGAGTAAAAGGAGGCAGTAAAGGAAAATATGCGGTAAAAGGCAGCAGGATACTTCTTTTCAAGAAGGGAGCATTGTAACATTCATTACTAAGTTGTGAAGAAGAATGTGACAGGACTTGCATCAAAACAATGAGAACAGATCGACCTAAATGGCAGAATCAAAGCTGTGATGAGTGCGAGCAAGGCTTGCGTGCTGAAACACATCCATCCTCATGAAATGGAGCATATAGATAGATATTTCATTCCATTCACCAGTCTCACCTATCATCTTCTAAGCTACATAAGCTTTATATACTTTACCATACTTTAGACTGAATTCTCTCTCTCATTTTCTTGTCAGTCTGGTTCACAATACGAGACTGAGCCATCACTCGGCTTGACCAAATCAAATATGTTTGATAGTCAGTTCACACTAGACAACATTTTGGCTTTACCAGGGTTGAAATGACCAATAAACTTTTTTTTTTCCATAAACATTGATATGAAAACACAAGGTGATATATTGAGTGTGAAGTTATGTCACAAATATCTGATTCTTTGGTTTCAGTTTTGTTTTCTGTCTCAGTTCAGAGTGTTAAATCAAGAGTTACTTAACAATCTTCACTTTGAATTTTCCAGATTTATTACTGCTGGTCTACTGAGAAAAGGATGTATTATAGGGCGAACCTGACTGGCAGAATGACCTCAGTTAAATAAGGAATACTGTATGTGGACATTTTTCCCTCAGGGTGGTTTCCATCAGATTAGAGGTTAAGGTTCGTTTGGCTCTGCAGGGACCAAAGAAACTATTTACATTTCTTGTACATATACTGTAGCTTAGCCTGCTTTTTCCCCTTACAATGACATCTATATTTATATTCACTTCCTTCAGCTTGATCTCTTGCTTAGATAGATATACAGTAGACTCAGCCCTTTCATTTTGCAAGACAGCGCCTGTGAGGGAGGATGAGATTCTAGCGAGTGAAGTTGTTGGTAAGTCATGTATCTAATGTGTCAGTTTGATGAACTGAGCAAATCTACAAAGGAGAGATGATTTGACAGGAAACTAGTCTGGTTCCTCCTCATGTATCCATACCTCTGTCCCTTACCTCTGCTGCATAGGGGTAAACATTCAAAGAGTGAACATTTTGATCAATAACACATTTGCCAGCACTGCTGAGACAGGTATAATTGTGCTGATATGTCAGGGTTTAAAACAATTGAGGTAATTTACTGTTGAGCATTAGCTATGCATGGGTCCTCCTGTGTCATGCTGAGAAATGAATTTGCCTCTTTAAGAAAAACCAGATGAGAAACATGCATGTGCAAATCAAATGAAATCACCAGTTCAATGAAAAGGTGGGACTCATGTAACAAAGTAAAGTTCAGTGAGGACAAATTATAACATGGATTGTATATCAATATTGTACTGATTTAAAATGAGAAAAATCTTAAAACACACAATGCACGCTCTGTGACACTTTGAATATTATAATGCAGACATGAATTGATATTACTTCCAAAGTTCAATAAGCGTTTTTAGCAAAAATAATACTCCAGGAGCTCTTCTTCTTCTTTCTTATTAGCCCTCCTACTCAAATTCACTTATGTAATCTCTTTGTGCACATCTCTTTCAATATTTGTCTAACAAATTCTCCAAATTTAGTCATGAAAGATCAGAGGGAACTAGATTAATGACACATTACCATGCTGCTACACGTGTGGATCAGTGTTTCAACAACTAATCCGTAAGCCGCCTACCAGAGGTGGTAGTTCCTCTCCTCCTCACACTCGGCAACCGTAACCAACAGCTCAAAGACTTTCCACATTGACCTCCAAGGGCTCTGATCTCTGCCGCTGTCATGTAGAACATGGCAAGAAATGCTTCATAGATGCATAACATGTAAACACAAAAATAAGAATCTTATTACTCAAACTCTCTCTTTAATTGGATTTTTATGGCCCAATCAGAGCAAATGTCACCCTGATTCTGCATACAAAATGCACAAGTAATCCCATCTGTTATATCACTCATAGAAAGGGGTATCAATCACTTGAATTGACCTTTTTTCTCCTGATAAACTGTCTCTTCAATGAGCCACATCCTCGTGCCTGGGGCTGAAGGACTGTTGGTTGGAATCAATGCCATGCCAAGTATTGTTAGTGAACAATATGCCCAATGATTCAATACTCCACACTTTGTTGATTGCATTTCAGACACCACTGACAAGCAACATTAATGGAGTGAGCATGTGATTCATGATAACTGATTGACTGCATGGACTAATACAGACATCCACTTATTCATGCACAAGAACGGCTGTAATATACCGGCTATAAATTGTCTGTGGCCAAATGCCAAGTCTGCGTTTGCTTGTTGTTTGTATAAATTTTCTGTTTACATGAAAATATACGTCTCCTTATGTCCGTGTGCATGATTAGTAAATTATGGAAGCCAATGCCCCAAAACTTGGTGCTCTCCATGGCCCACATGAAAGCTGTGCGCATGTGTTTGTCTCTGTTTATGAGACTTTCTATCACAGGGATGACATCAACATCTACCAATCATTTGCCGTGCCATGTCTGACATTTCCTGGCTTAATAATTAACGTGTACCAAGCAAAGTTAATTCTTCACACTTGCTTTTATATTGGTTGTCTTCTTCCTTTGACTTTCCCGTCCCTTGAGTCCTCAACGCCCTATACTTTCAGTCATTTAATTGTCTTCCCCATACATCCCGTCTTCACTGGCCTTTCCTAATGAATCTACCGTTTCGAGGCCCACACACACGTTGCTTCATCGACTTCTTCATTGACACTACTGGAGCAGCCTGACCTGTGTGGAACCTTTAATTGTTTCACCCCCCCAAGTCTGACAGCTGACGACACATGATGGATTGGCCAGTGCACTTATCACTGACATGGAAAAGGACAATCTTTTGTATACCTTGAAAAACACTCTCGGTCAAATGAAAGTCAGTGCAAATTGATATTTTATAGGGTATTAGCAGTTGTTAGCATTCTCACACATGTTGTAGAATTGTATTGTAGAAAAAAAGTATATCTCTAATTTTGAATTTAGGTTACATCCAAGAAGCACAAAGAATTTCCAGCATTAAAGGACCTGTACATTCAGCAATTTAGCCCAAATCTCTCTCACTCTCATGTGTTGGCTGGGATGGAAGTGTTAAATGAGAAGGGGTTCCTGGGAAATACCCCCCTCCTGTAAAACCTATTATAAAATCCTGAAGCTAAAACTAATTTAGCATTCCCTGTCTTGAAATCGAATGCATTTTTTACCCTGAAATAGCTTAATCAGTCACATTACGCTCGCAATGCAATTTAAGGTCAGAGAATTGGAAAATGTATGAGCTTGTTATGATTCAACAAAGGAATATGGCACAAATTGCTCCAAGAAAGCCATTTTGCCGACTCCCTTATTATTTTCAAGGGCACTCTGTCCACCACAACTAAGGGATGGTTCCTCATCAAAGCTCCTCTAAGTCATTATCATTATTTATGCATGTTGGAGATATGGAGAGCGTAATACTTCAGCAATATGACTGATAGAAGGCAAGTGTGGATTTCATGAAGATATGAAACATCCCAATAAAACCGCATTCTGACTGAAGCAAAATGACATTGCTTAAATGATTGATTTCAATGGAAAGGCCCTTCTTCATCTCTTCCAGGAAGCTTTTTCAGTTTTTTTCCAAGTTAAAGTAAAATCTGAGAAGGGAAAATAATGTTTTTAAATCCATTCTGGCATTATCTTGGTAAAACAGCTGCTCAGAGTCAATAGTCAACAGTATTTGTTGTGAAACGTTGGCTTTGCTGTTCCATATATATTTCAGCATTTACTGATTTCAAGGTGAGACTAAATAACGTTTATTTATTTATTTAATTGCCTCAGAAAGAAAAAATAGTTTCAGACATTCAAGAGCTGCCAGTAATTGCATCCATCACAATTTGTGTTTGCGATTCTGAAATTTGCAATCCAGTTCCACAATTATCTAACTACTTTACTTGAAAGTCATACATTAATTGGCAAACATTCATTTCATTGGCTGTGCCGGTTCAAACAAAGTTCATCCAAAGTTCAACCAAACCTCAACCAAACTTTATTTTTACCTGTTTGCCAGTGTGTTTTGTCAGTGACAGAATCTGACACAAGCTGTATGTGATGTGATCAGAGGAAACAGAAGGATGAAGGAGAAGTTCACAAGCAGTGTAGAGCAGCAACACAGCACGAATATTAAATAATGGTTTGATCTGAGCTTAAAGGTGAATGCATGGTGAAATCCAGCAGTCGGAAAGTTTACAAGCTCAAGGTTTTTCTTTAACACAAGAACTTAATGACAAACTTCCCCTCCACAGGCAAGTGTACAATACTCAAATGAATGAAAATAAACACAATTGATATAAAACAGAAAACAATAACCATCATATATTGTCTGCTTCTAAGAACTAATAATAAAAAATAAATAAAATAAATGATAATCATTTGAAACTACATTACAATAGGTTCCCAGGAAGCCAGGTGTAAATTTACGAGGCCTCCTCTTTCTTTAACTGCCAATAAATATGCCCTAACATTAGCGAGCAACATCCTGGAATATATAGTGCAACAACTACATATTTGCATATTTATTATTATTATTAAATTATATGTCGCATAGTAACCTGCCATTTGATAATAACATTGTTTTTGTCCATAACAATAAAGGAGTGAACGCTTTGTTTTACAGTGGGAGAGGCCATAACAGAAAAGCTGAAGACTTTACATAGAAAAGGAATGAATAGAATGAATGTGAGGAGTGGAAACAGCACGTGTATTCTAAAACCTGTCCATCATGACCAAGGAACAAGCAGATTTCAATTAAAGAGGAATATCTTTATTGTCACATGGGACCCAGAGCAATGGGCTGCTTTGTACCTTGAGGGTCTGACTCCAGTCGCTTTCATTATCTCTCTCCTACATGCATGGATTTCCTTTTGCCTTTACCCCAACAGCCATTTTAAATTCCATTTGCTCAATGTTTGTACCTATAGAGGTGTTCAAGGGAAATCAATCAAATGCACTGATGGAGAATCAATTTGGAATTGTTACAATTAGTTAAATAATATCGGAGAAGTCGGTGTTTATGTGCCTGGGTCATGCAAATCACCAAGGGATCAAATTGGTGATCGTTACAGACGTCTGCGTGACTATGGGAGATAATCCAGAGTGCTTGGTAAATTTGACCTAGATACAGACTGTGGTTTAATAAAAATCCTTTGTGTAATTATTTTGGGTAAGAATAACACAGAAGATCTTTCAGGTCAGAAATTAATTCTGTATGTGTTCAAGTTCAATCAATAATCTTTACTCACAAACTCCGTCAAAGCCATCCTGTCCAATTTTTCTGCATTTCTTTGCATCCAAACTCTACCCATAAATGATGAGACACGATTTAATCTTTGATGATGAGGAGGATTAAGATTGAAGATGCTTGCCTGAGGCCAGATAGAGCCTTGTGTGTGTAATGTAATCCCTAACAAATGTAATATCTCTTATATAACTGAATCATCCTGTAGTTGGGAGGACGGGCGAGGATGCAGATTGTGTAACATCGCAATGAGCCAACTGGCCAGTGCGGAAACAGAAGAGGTCATAACTCCACGTCAGCATCAACTTCATCCACTCACTTTGTGAGGGCTGTCTCACATGTCTAACGTCTGATAAGATAAGATAAGATAAGATAAGTTACTTTATTTGGTCAGATCCCATGCAATTCACAAATGTTATCTCACGTAATTTGAATTTTTTCTTGCACCCCCTCTTACATATCACACGCACAAACACATGCATTACAGAGGGAAGTCATTCTACGGCGTCCCTGGAGCAGTTGGAGGTTTGGTGCCTTGCTCGCGGGCACATCCGCAGTGCCCTGGAGGCAATGGAGTACTGGCAACCCACCGGTTCCCCGCTGAGTTCCCTATGAGCTACTGCCGCCCGTTGTAGTGTGACACAGGCTGTATGAAATGAATCCTGCATTTCACTCTTTCTTCCCTTCTCAGAAGAGCAAAAGTCATGATTTACTCTACTTTGTTTCAAATATGGCGTGTATTTAAAATTTTAGTTTAGTTATTTGTAGATTTTTTTGTAGTTCTGCTCTGATCTCCCACTACATAAAATAAATTTCACAAAAGATGTAGAAGCCTCAATGTTTTGCTGCTACTCAGACAAAAGTTGAGTGGGTGCACCATCACAGGCTTTATGGTACAGATCGTCTTTGTTCCCATTCAACATGATATCATTTGATGAAAGAAGCACGCGGTATTGTAGCCCTTTCCAATATTCTCTTTCTTATTGCATTGCACCGTCTGCTTTATCTCTCCCTCACACGTGCACATGCTCATTTCTACGTACTTTAAAAAGGTCTTATTAAATGCATATTGTGAATTAGATTCCACTGTGGAAGCTGAATAGCTTGGGTAATATTTCTTTTGATAATCAGAGACACACAGGGACCTGATAGCCATTCATATGTGCTCATATTGTTAGTTAAATTAGTTCTAACAATAAGCCAAAGGGTTCAACATTTTTTTTTTTCGAACTGTGAATTTCCTGTTATATTTCCTATGCTTGGTATGATCTGTGTAATGAAAATAGAGAGAACCGTCCACACAAAGGAAAGGTAGAGAAGAAAAGAAGAAAAGATATGACAGCAAAAACATATTTTATCCTGTACAACATGTATAACAGTAGTAAAAGCATATTGTTTCAGTTTATATATACTGGAATAACAGAACAGGCTAACCAGAGTGTCCCAAAGCTTCATAATTGGGTTTGCCGACCAGATGATTCTGTTTTCATGCATTCTTGATGATGATTGAAAATATTCAATATACCAAATTCAATATATATAAATCTTAATAAATCTATAAGTAAATAAATCTTAATCGACTCATCTTTATTCGTTCAGCAAATTTTATCACACAGGTAATCTAGAGATCTGTGATAGAGTAAGGCCTGCATTACAAACATACAGTGAGTAAATTCTTCAGTCTTTTATTGATATTCCTGTGACATCAAAGACCAAAATGCAGTATTTATGGATTATTGAAGTATTTCACAGATTAGCATCCACTCAAACGGCTCCCTGCTACCATTTTGGTAGATTATTCCATTAGACCTGAAACACATCCTGTTAAATACACATGCTATGACAAACTGACAGCGTTATCAATGAAATCCAGACATCCTTTTGTGAATATATGAAACAAAATGACATGTAAATATGCACACACCTCAGGCAATTCCCAAAGAGAGCAGAGGTAATGACAAGGAACTGATAACAAAAAAGGTGTGAAAAGACCCATAACGCTGCCACCAACATGGCATTATTGAGCCTCGACAGAGTCATTCAGGCCTTAATAAGCAACAACTTGACTTCAACCTGAGTATTTTGAAAGGAATAATTTTGCTGTCGCTCCATATTGTGCTCTATACACATTTACACTTAGCGTTAATCCTTCACAGGCCTTGAACTGCTGTGAGGAGACATACTATTATTCTTCAAATTGGAAAGTCAGAGATTCTTAACCCCGACGCAGCAATTGCTTTGTCTGTTGTTCACTCAACGAGGATAACAGTGCATTGCTGAGGATATAAAGAAGAAAAACTTGACATTTGCTATGATTAACGGGAGAATGTACGGTGCATTAATACGTCAAACTCTACCGTATCCCATCTATGCTGCCGCCGCGCTGTCTTTGCATGCATTATGGGGTTCATCGCGTGGTGAAATGAAATGCATGTGAAAAATAAAAAGCAATGAATCCTATCTACGATTGTAATAGCGTGAACACGGTGGGTGATGAACACTTCCTCCTCAGCTGAATGACCTTCGGCTACAGTGAGCCTGACACGGCCATGTATCAAAACCCCTCACCGGCTATTTACATGTGGCCTCGTGCTCAAATGCCAAAGATGCAATGCAACAGTAATGGGTTTCACCGGGTCCTGTCACGCAGAATCATCACATCTGCAAAGGACGCAATTATTTCCCTGTGGTGACTGTTAAGCCAGTTATGTTGGTACAAGTATGTCAAACAACTGACATCCTGAGGAGGTGGAATGAACATAATATCCTGCAACAACCATGGACACTTTACTTTTTGGACTGCTGCCTGACTTACAGAGGTGGACAGGTCATTAATGGGTCAGTGACCTGCAGTAAAAAGACGTTGATCAGGAGTGGGTTCCCTAATTTTGCGATTTGAGTGGGACAGGTTGCTTGTCTGTCATTCAAAAACAATTCAAAAACATTCATTCAGAGCTAAAAGAGCCCAAAAAAAACCCCTGAGCAAATTAAATTCACTTTTCAGTCCTGTTTGATTGTACATCACTGTCATATTACCCTTAATGAACCATATAACACTAAACCTTTTTTCCTCGCCCTCCTGGCCATCCTTGTCTGTAACTGTAATATGAAAATGCTTAAACCTTTTGGATATTGTCGTCGTTAAAACGTTCACAATGGTGTCCACAAAATTACTGTCATGTCTTGTCCGAGCACCCGTTAAATAACGAGCACACAAACGTTTACATTTTTTTTTTACGCTAACCTGCAGCCAATTTAGCACAACCAGCTGAGAGGAGAAGCTGCCAGTAGAGCCTATTACTTTAATGGGGGTTTGGACATCACATTACCGCAAGTATCATTTTCAGCTGGACCCTTGCGGACAGCAGCAATGTAGAGACAACCAATCGGAGCTGTGAGCTTATTTGCATACCGTCAGGACCCACCAACAACCGCTGGTTCTGTAAAATGACAAAGCAAGGGGCCAATAAGCACATGTGAAGAAGGAGGAAACCAAGGAAACAGTATTTCTTGGTAAAAATGCAACAACCTGAGCCCCAATATTGTGTTGACAAACCTTAGATCGACTCAGAGCCACAGAACAATGGGTTTAGACAGTCAGGGTTAAGGGAGGAAGCGTGAACTTTTGTATCCGATTGAATTATTTTGTACACTCTCTGTATCGTCACAACCAAACCCTGACTGTTTGGTGAAAATGAGAGCTGACAGATATCTTAAAAACACATGAGCCCCAGTTTTGTCAATATAAAATCAAGTGCATTGCAAGTAGTGATATTCCTTCTCGCAGTCTTTGATGGAAAACAATGAAATATTAATTTCACAACAGCTGTCTGAGGCTCTCCATTATTCGAAGAGGATGTCAGCCTTCTAATAATCTTCCCGGGTTTTGTCTCATTTGGGTCCCCATCCGTCGAGGTGCCTGTAATCTCCTTCACTATTAATCTGACAGAGCAGAAATGTCATTCGGCATCATTTAGTTCTTGTTTACCAGTCTTCCTCTTTCGCTCTGGTTAAGCCGTCTGCTCCTACCGCAGATTTTCCCCAAAGAATAGTCTATTCATTGTGCCAGGAGAGAGAATTTGAATTGAGATATACGGTCTTCTCCCTGCCACATGCCCCTGTTATCATTCCTCTAATGGATCACAACAGCCAGCGTGCCTTACGTGTGTGTGTGTGTGTGTGGTGTGTGTGTGTGTCTGTTTTGTGTGTGGGCTGATGAGTAGCAGCTATTTGTGTGATCATATCTACAGATGCCCGTGAGGAAATGTTCTAAGATGATTTTACCCTCTTGTTGAATGTCCTACTTTCTTCTCCCCCATCATTTCTCTCTCCAGCTCCCCAGACTCCTTTAGCTTTAATATGACATCACAAGGTTATGTACCAACCCGGGGGCCTCATTTGAAACGAATGCAGGTCACGTTTATGCTGTTTTTCCAGTGATTTTGGTGATAAGTATCTGAATATTGTAGCTTAAAGAAACTGGAGCAGAAGTATACTGGTGGAGGTTTAAGTGATCATCATGCTCAAACACTCAAACCCTGTGAGTTTGGGTGGATATAAAATCTTAGTTTTTTTTTTACTGGCTTTAAACAAAAGGAAAGGCAGCAACATCTGTGCAACTTCCCTTCATCGGATTTGATACTTTGAAACAAAAAGCTGAAAACAATAAACAGGTCCCTTTCATTAAATTTGACGACACAATGACATGTTGTTTTTATGTCGAAACCATGCCAACAGTGGCCTCACGAGCCCCACAGAGGTTTAATAAGGGAGATGATAAAGTGTCAGGGGAGGATGTGTGTATGAAACTTGTCTGTACATACACTGCAAACATGAAACATTAATTAAGCAATGTTCAAAAAGTGGAAGTCAGATGAATTTCGTGACTTTTGTTTCACAATGGGAAATCACTGAACGGATGTTTCAGACATCGATCAATTGCAAAAAGTCCCACAAACGGTCAAGAGTAGGTGGCTGCTCTACACCAGGTGCCAGATAAGGTCATTATACCAAATATCCTTACATTTCCTGTAAACTACTTAATAACTAAGATGTGAATAATATATCTGACAAAAAAGTCAATGTTGGGAAGTTACAGGTGCAATTCAATAAATTAGAATACCGTGGAAAAGTGTATTTAATTTCAGTAATTCAATTCAAAAAGTTAAACTCTCATATATTCTAGATTCATTACATACAAAGTGAAATATTTCAAGCCTTTATTTGTTTTATTTTGATGATTATGGCTTACATAATTTGAATATTGTGAAAAAGTTCAATATTGCAGCCTTATGGTGTCACACTCTAATCAGCTCATTAACTCAAATCACCTGTGAAGCTTTCCTGAGCCTTTCAATTGTCTCTCAGTCTGGTTCAGTAGGCGACACAACATGGGGAAGATACCATATACTAATTTAATAAGACGCACCTGTATATGAATTATCAACAAGAGAACTTTTTAAGGACTCTCCCGCCTAATTTGAAGCCAGGCTGACCTGTGATGATGGAGATAATGAAGACGAAGTAATACAAAGTACAAAAAACAGACTAGCTCACAGTATAACAGCATTGCAGTGGTTATCAAGGCAGAGTAAATGTATCAAAACATGCACAGAAAATACTTAAACCTCCCCAGCAGCGTCATCCAATCTGTCCATCTGTTTGCCTCGTATGTTGACGATGCTCGCAAATTCTACAAAATGCAGACAAATGTGACGTTGAAACTCAGACGAAGCATATTTAGCACAGAAATGCTGAAAGTATTCTTTGAATTCATGCTGAACAAAGCTGCTGTTCTCCTCTGATGAGCCAAACTTTCCCACCTCCCCAACCTTTCAGTGTTTGATGCAGGGGAGGTTCATACAGCATATAAGCTAAATTCATTAGGATTGTGTATTCACTCTTTTACCTGGAAAGTATTAAATCTCATTTTGCTAAATTTGTAACTCTGCTCCATTGGAGGGTTTTGTACTTTACTGAGAGGTCGCAAAAGTAATTGAAATCAGAAAAAACATCCCATAATAATTACCTCACATGGTTGTCTCGTCTATCCGGTTCAGTAGGAGAGCAGCTTAATTGCTATGGAGACAAATCTATTCACTTATCTATTTATTCACCTGCACCGTGTGCGCACATCATTGCAAAGTTGAGACCTCACTCGCTGTTATTCTTCTATTTCTCCACGACCGAGGAAACATTAGCTGATTTTGACAACCATCACTTTCTTTCCTCCTCGTTTGTCTGGAAGGGACATTTGGCTGCAGACAAACTGTGGACTGAAGTTGCTCAGCCATAAAGCCAAAGCACACACTGGCATAGCTGTATGTTTTGCCTAAATCTTCCTTTGGATGAAAGCGTGGCAACACAGGTGGCGGTGATATGAACTCAGATTTAGGATTAGCACCGCAAGGCTGTCTGGAGGTCCTGAAGGGGACAACATGTGAGGTTGAGCGCTTCTCTGAGAGTACATCTGTGGACCACAGAGGCCTTGGCACTTCAGTGGGCCTGTATATTAGCACTCACCAGCTGTTCTTGCTTATATGCCAACTCCTCCTTTGTTTGCTGACTGGCTCATTGGCAGCTGCGTGTGGGATGGGGAATGGCACCTGTCAGAATTATACATGGGGCCTCAGCAGCTCCACAAACAACCTCACAACAGATGGAGCATACTCAAATATGTGGCTTATGTGTATCAAGATCTCTCATTTTGAAATTTATTGTGCCCATGCAGCACAGGCAGGTGGGAGACAGAGCTTCCTCAGTGGGTCAGAGAGTTGTCTAGGAATTTGATTGATCTGGATATGGGAAACTCTCATCAAACCCACAGACTAGAGGCTGCAGTCTGTTCTGTATCCTACATGCTTATCAGAGAGCCTGTGGGTGGCGGAAACCTCTTTTCCACACACACACGCACACACACACACACGCACACACACACACACACACACACACACACACACACACACACACACACACACACACACACACACACACACACACACACACACACACACACACACACACACACACACACACACGCACACACAAAGATAGTATATTGCATTTATACACTTAATTTAGGTTCTTCCTCCTCAATGAAAGGTATTCTTCCTCTATGTACAGTTTATTGACTTGGGGTTATTTCAGTGCATTGTTTGACAATCCGCTTAGGTTTTCTGTGCAGCATGAAGGAGAACCTTTTCACCACTCCTATGACTGTAATGTCATTCCCCAAAATGAAATGGTGGTGTGTTACACTTCTTTTTTTGTGGGAAAAGTAATATGATTACTTTGTACTTGTACCCCAACATTGTGCAGACACATCAGCTGATCATCACTTGATCTCAGCTATTTTTCATTTTGTGCATGGCTCCTGGCTGCCTGTGCTCTTTGCTCTTGGTCTCTGTGCGCTGATGTTGCTGTTTATTCTTCTAACCCCTACTTCCATTTCCAGCTGTTTGAGGCTACCTATGGTGTTCTCATCCTGTCAACTTTCTTATTAATCACACCATTGTAATGTGTTTTGTCTTATGCATTATGTATTTTCCATATCTTCATCATGTGTGACTGCAGGCTTCTGTGCTGTAAATCTTGTGATTATGGCTTAATGTGGGGAGCATCATGGAGAACAGAAACACTAAGAAAAATTATTATGATGGATACAAAGGACAATAATAACAACAACAACAATAATAATAACAATAACAATAATAACAATAATAACAAAAATCATCATCATCATCATCATCATAATAATTATAATTATTATAGACCCATTTGTCTGTTAAATAAATACATAATTAAATCAGACTTTTGATGCAGCGTAATTAGTTAATCAAGATTAATTATAGGTGAAAAGCTCAGGGGAGCAGTTATTAAAGTGTTTCCTGCTTACAAGGCTTATGACCAAACGATGCAAATACAGTAACCAGCACTTCTCTCTACAGTTCTAATGGATATTTGAAGGACTTTTAACCATTAGAGCAACTGATTGTATAAAGCTGTTTACCACTTTAGCTAAGAGAAAAGTTAAGTGTATGCCTTTGTTGCATTTTCTTCATGAAATATTTGCGTACACGTGTGCATGTGTAGGTCATGCAAGTTAATATATTTTTTCATAAAATGCTATGACAGCTGAGCATAATTGGAGTTGCAATTACTATTCCTTTACATTACTGTGCCTTTATCTTGCAAATATCTAACCTTAATCAGTGGAAAGGTTAGCTACGACATCAACATGTTTGCAGCTGTAAGAGATTTTGTCACTCCATCAGCAAGCATTTTCACATAACAGGCAAGTCTAGGCTATTATTAAACTTCTTTTTTACGGCATTCAAAAGGATATGCTTTCATGTGTATTTATATTCTTTTTCTCTTCCTCTTCACCTTTGCTCAATTAAGGCATGTACACATTTGGACTGTTTTGCGGATAAATATGCCTTAATGGAGCTTTTAGAAGAAAAAAAAACACCTCAATAGATATTCCCTCTCCATGTTTTTAGCAGCCTATGTGTGAATGATCCAGAGACACTGCATTGTGGGCAAAGCCTTATTACAACACCATTTTTTCCATTAGCGAGCTTCTGAACCGGATTTGTCGGCAATGAATGAAAGAGAAATATTAACGCCCTCATGAATAGATCTGCCACTATTTTAACTGACTGCTAGACAGCTAAAAGATATATTTTGCATAAAGAATAAGCGGGGGAATGAAGAAATGCTGCAAATAATGAGTGTACTGAAATTGTCTGGAATAATGAGCCTTCTGAAGGCGGGGGTGGGGTTGGGGTGTGGGGGGGCGGCAGTCATTTGTTGTCAGCCACAGACCTCAGACTGAGGCACTACTCACGGATATCATCATTTCATTCAACCTGTCTATTCATATTCAGAAGAGCCAGGAGGCGAAAAGAGCAGGGAGCATGTGTATGAAGTCGGATATGCAGAAGCGCCATTGTCTGTGAGAATTCTTTCCACATGCATTCTCTTTGAAATGACTCTGATATCAGATTGTAATGAGACAGATAGGCAGTGCAATAAAGTCCAACATCCAGGTACTGTTGGTTTGCTTGAGTAAATATGGTAATATTGGTAATCTTAGAACTGAAATCTTGCTCCTTTTTTTTTAGCAGACCTGGATCAGATGAAATGGTGAAAGCAGAGCATTGACATTGATTCTGCTCCTCTGCATCACTATGAAGCTGAAGAGAAATGAGCAGCTAATGAAAATGAATAGCCCAGGCCACTCGACTTGACGAGCAAAGCTTCTCTCATCAATAGATCTAATAAAGGAATCACACCTCCTTGTGGGTGATATGGTCTTCCAATATTCTAATATGATAAATAATGAACAACCTTTAACTCCACAATACTCTTTTCAGTTATGGGGTCATGTGGCACTGGAATAAAGCACGGCAATATCAAATACGAATGCAGATGAGCCTGGAAATCCACATCATGCCACTATTTTCTCAAATTTCCTTGCCATATTCCATCTATCCTATAAAATAAAGGAAAAGCATGTAGAAGAATGGTGTGTTATATTTATACTCAATGGCAGGCAACTGCAAATATCCACAAGGTTAGTTTGTTCTGCTCTCCCAAGTACAGAATATTTGCTTGAGTGTCATTTGGAGAGGAGCGTTCTAATGTGAGAGAGAAGCCCTCTGCAGAGATTTTGCTTAGACTCAAACAAAAGCATTGAAGTTTTCCCAGAGTACTATATCTTCCCATGTTATACATGAGACACACACATTATTTTGCCTGTGTTGGTATGGAAGCCCAATCTAAATGCAAATGGAGCATCGCTTGCTTATTTTGTCATACTGCTGTCCTCCGGCATTATAAGGTGAACTTATCAGGCATAAGAAACGAGATCATGCTGATCCAGAAATCTCCTCAAATACATTTCATTACTAATAGAGGTAAGCAGAGACTTGCAGTTGTATTCTGTCAGACAAGTAAGAGGCAGGTAGATTCCATATGCAACAATGTGGCTGGGTGACAAACTAACTACTAAGTGTTGTACTTGTCTGTGTGTGGGTCTTTGCCAGTGTTTTGCCAATGCCTCCATTTGCCAATGCCTCTGTTCCGATTCTCCTCTCTTGTCAGTCACATGTCCCTCCTCAGCCAATCAGCCACTTAAATCTGTTCCCAGCTCCAATCCTTTCTGAAATTGCTGGTGTTTCTTTGACTTCTCATAATCCCACTAGAAGTTCTGATTGCACACTGAGCCGTTTGTGGAGGGGGAACCTCTCTTGGAATTGCCTCTCCTGAAATGTTTTTCTCTTTTCCTTGTACATGAAGGTTTTCTTGAGAAGCTATCTCGTCTTCCCAGAGAGCTCTGGGCGGGGTTGGGAATTTTCCTGATGTTGTGGGCCTGTAAAGCCCTTTGAGACATTGTATGTGATATTTGGCTATACAAATAAAGTTGACTTGACTTGAATGAGTCGATAGCAAGTACAGCAAATAGGCACACATGATGCTGATGTTCCATTTTCGATTGTTTTGTGATTTTGTCTGGACAAAGAAGGAAACCTTTTGCATTTCAACTTCCCATTAAATTCTGACCAATCACATAACATCGTGGAGCGCTTGTAAATGTTCCTGCGTGAACACAAATCCAATCAAGGATTGTTTCTGAACATTATTCCCTGAATCGTAACAAAGCAAACACAGGTCTGAATACAGCCTGACTGTTTGCTGCTGAATTCTGATTTCAGCTGTATTCTCCTTGGACTTGTTTGCCTAATCACTGAACCACCCAGAGGCGAAGCATCAGGACAGGCACTTGCCTGGGGCCCCAACCTGGAGGGCCCCCCAGAGGACAGCTGATTATTACAGCAATGACACAAACTTATGATTGAGACCTATGATCGGCAATATGGAATGTCCAAGACCCCCCCAGGCCCCCCCATCCAGGCCAGAGCTGCTGGAAGCGTGTGTGGTTGTGTGTGTGTGTGTGTGTGTGTGTGTGTGTGCGCACGCGCGCACACACAAAACAGGTTGACACGCTTAGCTAAGCCAGGCTAGTGTTACCATGTCATTGGTCCAAAGGCCCATTATTCCGAAGTTCCAATAGTAAAATGTCCCATTGGACCGAAAGCCTATTAGTCCGTAGCAAAGGCCCATTTCACCGACAACACACACTCTGGAGATGTTGGAGTTCAATGGCTGCCATTGCGCTCAATCGGCAGGGGGGTGGGTTTGGGTGTGTGATTGGTTGGGGTGTGTGCCATTATGCTCTTTATGCTCTTTTGCACTTTATATCTTTGTGTATTTTACATGCCAACGCAGAGATACAGTTTATAAAATGCTTAGTCTTTGCTTTTTAGTCGCCCATTGCCTAAAAATGTCAAGGCTTTTTTTAAAAATAGGTTTATTGCACAAAATATACAACACGACAGTTACCCATTGAAGTGTGAGGCTCCCAGTAATCTCCATCATCAAGCTTTGGCAGCATGATTATGACCAAGCTGACTACTAAACATTCTGAAAAGGAAACACTTCACTAGAAAGATCAACTTTCTTGTATCTATCGCTCAACTTGATCCAACAGCTGCTGTCCACTGATTATGTCAGCAGGCGGCCAAATGGCTTCCATAAATCCAGGAAATAGAGAAATGTGCTATTTCTCACGAGGAAGCATAATCCAGACACACACACAATCCTGACACAGAAAACAATATTTCATTTTGATTTTAAATTCAGCAGTTCAAGCTTGATTGTTCACTTGATTGTTCAGTTGTCATCTGCAATCATTTCTGACTAAGTTATAAAGCTTAAAATCCAACAATACCAAAAAGGTGAGAGTTTGACTGATATTTTATGCGCTTAAACAGGTTAATAAGAGCCTCATTCATGAACTCTGACCCTGAATCAATTGAAGTTAGCCTGAGCTTATGCATGTTAATTGTTTGCTCTGATTTGAAATTGTGTTCTTTTTACTAGTAAGGGTTACTTTCATGTTTGTTGCTAATGTAGCATGTGTACAGTTATCTTAGGATGCAGTCAACAGTTTGCTACACATCAAAGTTCTACAGCTGCTCATCTAAGCAGCTTAAGAACTGTGTTTCTTTTCATCATAATGCCAAGGCAAGCACAGACTGCTAACCTTGTTAAACTATGGCATTTAGTAGCTGTTGTTACATGAACACTAAGTGGCATTTAGAGAGTATCATTACCAAAATCATTTCTCTGGATATAGCACATAATACTGTCACATCCGTTTAGAATGACATGGCCTCAGCTGGAAACCAAACCCTTAACACCAGCTGCATTAATGCCACCCTGTGCCCATTAGGACATACGGGAGCTCATTACTTTAAACTCTGACACAATTGTCAAACTGACAACAATAACAAGGTGACACAGAGTTAAATGTCACACCACTATTCCCGTGTGCGATCAGAGGCCATGACCTTAATACACATCTCTTACAACAGGTCATTAGAAATTAAATGTGTTCCTTAGATGTATGAATTTCCTTCTATTATGCCGTGTTATGTTGGTTACTGTATATCTCAAATGATGATGATACATTCGTTAGTGAACACATAATTATAGAACACGCTATTATGTTAAAAGCTTTGCAAAATTTTAAACTAAACTAAGCTAGTGTGGCATTCATTCGAGACTGAACATGATAAGAACCTAAGAACCGACCAAAATACAAATAGGATTTAACTTTCCATTGTTATAGGAAATAGCAGCATGTTTTAGTCTGCCAGATGCTGATCCAAATACTTTGAATTTGATGTACTTTGTTCTTCACTGGGTCTTTCCTCACCCTTTGTCAAAAATGTTTCATCTTATTTCAGAGCAATTTAACAAACAAAACCAACAAGCACAACTGGAGGGGAGTGGGTAAATAAGGAAAGTCATGAATCAATCGCAGGTTTTTGGGTCCAAAGAAAGTGTGAAGGATCAGACGAGTTGTCTACGCTGAAGTATTTGTGCATTAATATTTTGCCAGACAAGATGAAAGAGCAGCTGCTTTCTGCAAGTCCTGCAAATCTGTTTCCATCCAGGGGACTTGGAAAAAGCTGCTTTGGGGATTTGCTGAGGACAGAAGACTTTGGCTCAGCTCTGCACCTGCATGAAAGAAACAAATGACTTGCTGCTAAGATGAACTGCTGTGTGTGGAGAGGGGGAGTCAGACTTTGCACACGAGAGGCTTTCTTCAAAAAATATCCAGATAAAATTAGTATGCACCATCTGTCTCATTATGCTAAAAACAGATCCCACTAAAAAACAGATTACCTTGTCTCATGTATTTGTCTGTTTCTTTCTCAAGGCATTTGTCAGGACTCATTCTATGTAATTACCTCTGCAATCAATATGAGGTTTTAACCCTGCGTGACCTCTATGTTATTGTGATTCCATTTAAGTTGAACTCCTGGGAATATAAACTTTCTTTAAGGGAAAGGGTAATTACTCTTCCCAATATTGAGAACATTGATTTTCTCTACAGCTTAAGAGTAATTAATCTACAGCCCAGGAAACTAAGGCTAACTATTCGGCAATTATTGTAATCCATGTGTTGGAAGATTTTACAAAACAGCCTCAGTATCACCACAGTAGTCTTCAGATTGAAATTTCAGCTTGTTTGTCAAAATGCCAAAGGGCAAACAAGCTGCTGTAATAATCAGTCTCAGCAGAATGTTTTACTACAGGAGAAGTGGCTCATATTGGGTCAGCAGTTCAGATAATTTGGCGTGGACAACCCCCATCAGGAATAATAACTCTGAAAGCAACTGCAAACGTACAGTCACTATTTAGTAGGCTATCATCAGACCCGTTGAATGTCAGTTCTAATGGAGTATCAAACTCTCTTTGGATTCATGTTTACACATTGACATTAAGGCTGAAGGTTTTAAAACCTTTTGAAAACAAAATCGTTTTTGCTTTCCCCTCTGTACGGTGGAGAACATCCTGTGTTCATAAAAGATAACATGGCCATGACTTATAACGCAAGGGAACAAGACAAATAAGATAATTAGATTTTGTTATCATATTTATATTATTATGTAGTCTATAAAGTACTTCACTGCTGTGTGGGAATTAGCTCAACACAAGTTTCAGGTTTATTTTCATTTCTCTGACTTTGGTGACACTAATGTGAGTTGCCTAAAACGCAAACTGCCCACATTTAACTTATTTACACGCACAAGTCTCAGAGTGCTGCACGCCTCTGCTCCTGTGTGGGTAATCAGCCTGTTTTTGAAATGTAGTCAGTTAATGCAGTACTTCTCTATTAATTAGTATTTGCTCATGAAACTTGACATGTTGTGGTAAATATTTTACAATTGTAGTGTGTGAGTGTTTAGGGTGATCATTAAACCAGCATATGTGAAGCATATAATGAATATTTCAGAAGTCCGATTAGAGTCTGGGAATAAAATTATCTTTGATTGTAATAGCTGAGAGGGTGGGAAATGAAACTAATGTTGTCTCCTTCTTAGAATTTATAGTATTTAATTCAGTTTACTTTTTTTATCGCCAGGGAAATTTCAAATGAGTTCAGCTAAAGTGACTACTAATGCTCTCCATGGCAAATTCTTTGTTAAGACAGACATTTTACGATCCATTAAGTCATTACTATATACACTACACTCACCCTTCACAGATAATTTAACCTAATAAACGTGTTTGTCTTTAGTTTGTCAGCGTTGCGTCTCGTTCAGATCCTTTTTTTATTCACTACATTCTTATCCCACTGAGTGTTGACGCAAGTGATTTTGTGATTTCAGATCGGTTGAAGTGTTTGAGGCATATGCAGATAAATCTATGAGGAAAAGGAGCATTTTTAATAGAAAGTGATGAGTTTACTAATTTGCAGTGATTTCTCTTTGGAGGCAGGATCGTACTGCAGGCGAATTAGAGGCAGAGGAGAGGAAGATTTAAGGATTTGCAAATCGCTATTACAAAGATGTAAAGTTAAGTGGAGGTCTCGCCTTACCAAACCTCCAATCCTATTACTGGGCAATTCATACAGATAAACTGTGCTACTGGACTAACTCCCCTGATCTAGCCTGGTGCAGGCTGTAGGCCCAATCCTGCTGCACTTCCTCTTCCATAGCTGCCTTAATATACTCCTCTCTCCCAACCATGATCTCAAAGTTCACCAAAAACCCTGTGGTTCTCAATACTGTGGCTATTTACTTTTAAATTCGTCAACTTTGATCTGCAAGAAACACAACTGTCAAATTCATTCAGATTCAATAAATAATAACGTCCCTTTATTATCCTCTGTTTTTTTCCATCTCCAACTTTTTTCAGCTTTGAGCGCCACTTCTAAATGTCAGGCCATTTCTGTAGCTGTCAATGTTGCCGCTGCTCCTGCTACACTGTCATGGGATAAATATGCCAGATTCATTAGAATTGGTGTATTACTATGAAAGACACTGACAAAAATATCTAAATGTTAAGAAACCCCCAGCATTCTTAAACCTACTGGATCCAGATCGCCATCGACACTTGATGGATTCCCCCGTGGGCCTCAGCTCATTCTCCCATCATATTCACAAATTAACAGATGGGACAGCAAAACCTGCTGGCCAAAGATTAGATTTTTGGCACAAAGAAGACTTTAAGCATCAATGTAGTCAGAGCACAGTGTTTACATATTACCTGATTATATTACAATCAATATGCATGTAAATGTGGACAAGAACCTTACCTGGGTGAGAAATAAACCGTTACAATACCGTAGGAAGCTTTTAAGGATGACCCAACATGTGGACACAATAACGCTGGGAGGAGTGTTGAACTCCAGAGATTTAATGCACAACACAAGCAGACAAAAAAAAAGTCTGCGGGGAGACAACACAGGAACAGAACCCGAGCATCGCCAGGCGGAGAGCGAAGGGCTGGAGCTGGAGCCGCTGTCATGAACACGAACGCAGGCGGCCAGCTGGAGGGAGGCTGGGGAGACGATGTTGGCTGGGCTCAGGTGGAGCAGAAGCTGGAGTGTTGAACCTGGAGATCCACAGTGCAAATCAGGATGAGATGATAACACAGACAACACCAGCACTAGGAGAATTTGTTCACTAGGAGGGCCAATACACCTGACTACCATGCAAGTAGACAGAACAACCTGGCTAAGAATGGCTGGATGAACCCGTGCTTAAATACAGGCAGCCGATGATAGATGGCTGATGGGTGACAGGTGTGAGGATGAGATGGCGGGAACAGTAATCAGATAACCACGCCCAGCCAGGGACAGGAGAGAGAGAGAGAGAGAGAGAGAGAGAGAGAGAGAGAGAGAGAGAGAGAGAGAGAGAGAGAGAGAGAGAGAGAGAGGAAACCAAGGTACACAAGGCAGGGAGCATAAACATAGACAGATCCTGACAGGCACTATGTGTCGCAGTCAGGCTGAGGGGCTTCTATTCAACACATATTCTATTTCTGTTCCTCATAGACGCAGTGTTTGTTATTTGTTTTGTTTGTTATTCACAGTACAACGGGAGGATGTATACAGAGGGTGGGGAACAGGGCATGTGGGTACTTAGAGATGGATTCCTGTTACACCAACACCTGAATTATAATGAAAGATCCTGGCAACTGAGAAGAGGGGGGGGTTAATAAACCAAATCTCTGTCACAAAAGAGATAAAGCATAAACAGTATTTTAAGTCAAATATATTTAAGCCCATTGTGATACCTTCAAAGTCCCAAGTCCCAAAAGGCATCATGGGTAAAACAAAGTAGTTGTGGATATTCTCATTTACAGCAAACTAGCACAATGAGTGTGTAGTTTATTCTAACACCAAATATCAGGTTTGTGGCTCAGTTCTTTATACTTTATGAGGCCGTGCTTGGTATCTGGGCTGTCACGAAGAGTGTAACAAATCAAATCCAATCAAAGTCTTAATCACCTATCTCTCTATCACTCACTTCACCCCAGCACCTCCATTTCACACCTTTAGCCCACTGATGGAAAGAACAATCATTATATGTCAGCTGAGTAATGGCTCTTAACTTGTGCGCCGCTCTATCACTCAGAGTCGAGGAAGTCTGTGTGCTGCGGAAGATAAAACGGGGCATTGCTCTTTGTGGACAGGCCGTAGAAATGCAAGACCATATAATCATGATTAGGAGGAAGTATCTTCCAGAAAGGTTAATTAAATTAGAAATTTTGGATGAATATGCAATGATGTAGACCTCTGTATCTGTTGCTAAGGAGGGCACATGCTGATTTTTATTTGATCACACATGCGGCTTTGATAAGTAGATCGTCCCTACTGAGTCGGCGTATTTCCGTTTCCCTCGTATTTATACCAATTAATATTAAATTGAAAGGGAAAAGCGGTGACATGGAAGCTTGTTTAAAGTGGCTGCATGACACCAAACGATTCCGTGCTCTAAATGAGCTCTTCATTACCGAGCTGAGGAGGAAAGTCTGCAGGAGGAATTTCAGTTAACACACATAATATGCAAATATGACATCGTTTTATAGTGTGTGACGTCTGAAACTTGAATATGCCAACATTTTAAATCTGAATTTGAATAGAGACCCAGTTATGATCAAAGAAGACATCATTCATCAATCGTATTAAAATCTAAAGATCTGTCCCAGGTTCCCAAACCAGATCAGCAAGAGAATTGGCTGTTTTCTTTCATCACCTGCTCATACTCGTACATTGAATACAACTAATGCAACTAATGTTATATTCACTAAGGAGAATATGTTATCACCTTCATCACTTTACATTAATGATTTGCTGTAAAGTAATGAAAAGGGCTTGAAACCTGTCACAATGTGAAGCTAAGATGTTCATTGAGATCTCCTAAGTGTCTCCGGAGCGGTTTCCTTCCTCTTTAGGCCAGTATATTATAAGAAAAAGATGAAAACGCATCAAATCATTTGATATTTCTATGCTGTATGTCTCAGTGCTAAAATCAAAATGCCAAAGAAAGACGCAGAGTAATGAGCTTTTCACCTGAAATGGAGGAAAGTGTAAACTGCGATCAGCATGCAGTTTCAGCCGTCTTGCCCCCCATTCTGGAGAATAATTAGATGAGGGAGGTCATAATCTACCATGGAGTCATCAGTGTCAGTGCTGTGTAGAAGCAGCTCTCTGCAGATACCGCTGCCCTTTTCAGACTCTTCATCCCATAATTTTACTTGTTGCTCCCCTCAGATGTGTTGGTGAAATTCAACATGTTGCACGATAGGCAAAAGTATGACCTCAAAGGGAGTCCATTTCTTCCAGGTTGTACCAAATCATGACAAATTGCTGTGCATATTTTGATGATGAGGTTAATCTGTCTGCAAATAGAGACCAAATGTTGGTAATGATGAATGCTGAGCCAGAACCTCCTTTTATAGTGCTTGTGGTAAAATCCCAGATAGGCTGGTGTAATTGTGATTATGTGAGTCTGGACTTCTGCCTGTATGCTCTTGAGCAAGGCAGAGCTTAAGACAGCTTTGTTAGTTAGTTTTTCTGTCAATTCACATACATTACATTGCATATCTAGTGCTCTTTCCTATTGAAAGGTTTGAAGCTTTGCCCAAAACATATAGGTGACATCATCTGATATCTTCCTCATGGATCAGAGTTCTTCACAAACCTGGGCCAATAGATTGATTCCTGCTTGTCAGATACGACAGAGAGAAGGACAGCAGTGGTATGGGTTGAAAATGGTTTCATTTTCTAAATCTGATCAAAGAGAGATCAAAGGACAGGCGCTAATGGAATCTATTAGATTCTCTGTCATCTTGTCAGTGGGACAGTCACACTGAGCATCTCAGACAGTTTACAGAGTTCCTTGAATCCGGCAGGGAAGTCTTAGAAAAAGAAAGTGTCACATTAATGCTGCCTGGTTACTGGCCTTGATTTATTACACACTGTGTTTCTTCAGGAGCTGTCTAATGTGACAGCCACTGAACACGCTGCATAAAGAGTCAGCTCGATGCTGCAGAGCCGGGCTATTCCTGGTGTTTTCTGTAGGTGGTGTGATCTAGAGGCAGAAACAGCAGAGCCACAATCAATGCAGGACAGTTTACACTTTGACTTCCCAGTCTTTACTGAACAAGATGACTTTCTTCCTCAGATATTATGGATTGATGTAAAAAAGACAATACATGCAGAAAGTGTACAGTAAATGCTGCATGTATTTCTTTCTTTTATACCTAGTATCCAATAAGAAAGCACAATGTCTACATGTAGGAGGCTTGGTATGCATTTGCCAGGAGCCAGGTCCTTCCAATAAATCTACAATTATGTTTGGATGACGTGAAAATGGACTAAAACTTCAAAATTACATACAGAGGTTTGAGATAAGAACTTTCTTTTGATGATTATTTCATACCCCATCAGAAATGTAAATACATGTGGTTGTTTTCGTCTTTTAATTATCAATACATTTGGCAGCAGTAACAGGTTGCAATTTAATTTGTATTTTAATTTTTAATTTTTATCTCGGGGAGCCTCATTTTGTAGATCACAGATTTGAGTTTGAATATCCCAAATCACCGAGTGTGTCCCCCCGCATGCAAGGCTCTCATTCCTCACTGTGTAATACTGAAAGCACTCATTAGTGTCATTAAAGTGCATATCTCCGCTAAGGCACTAATAGAGCGAACAAGACCAGCATTGGGATATGAACCTTACAACCCTCTTGAGGAGAGACAACTTCAACTGCAACAAAACTTATCTAGATCCTTACCAAAATGAAATTAGTGGCAATAGTTGCTGTTTGCCTGATTTTTTATCACTGACAAAAACCCTCATAATGTTAAGCAACCTTTTTTCCCCCATAGGTACGAATCAACACCACAATTTCATGGGTCCTTCTCTTGGCCATGTCCCAACCTTCCACCAACATTTGTATAAATCATAATATTTTGTATAATCATTGTAAAATAAGATCTTTCTGAGTGCTACTAACAAAAAAAAACAGTAATATACAGTTGAAACACAACTTCAGATAACCATACACACTGTGAAGATGTTTCTACTTTGATAATAACGCAGGCCTATACATAATTACTTGCACTCAGTATAATGCAGAACACCTCCCCTTGTCCTCCATAAGCAGTTTTAATTGATTATGCTGCAGTGAAGCAGTCGGATGATCACAACTTTACATACTTCATGAGACTACTTTCTATTTGTGCTCGTGTCCCCAGGTGCCTAAAGAGCAGAGGGCACACCTGAGGAGTTTTCAGCTCAAGGGTATCCTAGTTATAATTATCCTCAAACAGAAACAGTGGAGCTGAAGACAGGCACAGAGAAAAGATTCATAGTCCGATTTACATAATGCACCCACACACAAAAAAAGCTATTTATTTCTGTAGTCACAACTCACACCTGCACGATCTTGCCTCAAAAAGCATATTCGTGCATGAATACAAGTTGGGCTCCATCCCAGTGCTGACACACTTCTCAAGATTTTCAAAATCAAGCTCGAGTGCCTGATTCGTGTCTCCTTAACCTAATTTAACTAACAGATAAACAGGTTTATTGGCAATGTCACATCTACCCAAAGTTGTCCAACAGTCCCCTTGACAATCACAGCAATCCACAGGAGGAGTAACCCTTTACAGCCCTCACCAAGCAGGATGCCATGCAGGAAGGATAGTAGAGGCGGATCCGGAAGACAGTGATGTATAGCCTATTTGCTGTTGGGATCAAGGGGATATTTTGTAATGTATGTTGCTCCTCTTGTTTATTCTACTGCTCCACTTTTTTGAATCTGTATAATTAGTGAGACTACAAGGGCTGATATTAATAACAGCATTATATTTCAGCAGCCCATCAAACCCCTCCCCCTTAAAACTTGACCTTCTCTTCAATGAACCAAGGTCTATTTTAATAGCTGCAACTTTTCTTCTACCGGTAGAGCAACCAGAGACAGGGCCAGGGAAGGGCAGAGGTATAGATTAAGCATGGCGTGATATGGGATTCTGACCCTTCTTGCGTGTGTGTGAGTGTGTGTGTGTGTGTGTGTGTGTGTGTGTGTGTGTGTGTGTGTGTGTCTGTGCACTACATGTTATCATAAAGGTGGTAGCATTATTCACTTGACTAGCTCAACTCATTTGAAACTTTGTCTTTTGACACCAAAGCCCATCTGAAATCAAAGCAGTTATCCTCCGCGGTTAGAGCCACTCCCCTGTCGTAGTGTTTTTTCATTACAAAACTCAGCCCTGTCAAATGGTCTGCAAAGCACTATGAAATCAGCAGCCATGAATCATAAAACCTGCACACACATCTGCAACCTAATAAAGTATAATGGCGCACTCCAGCCTCAAGGTCAGGCCACTTTTAGAAAAGAGACTCTGCCGGGCAGTCAACCGTATCCACCTCCCCTTTTTTTGCATTCACTTCATCCATCAGTTGTTCACGGAATTCAGCACACCTCGCTCAGGACGCTTCAAAGGTAATGCAGTTTATCGCCATCATTTTGGCTCAAAGCAGGCTTTTTTTTTTCTTCTTGTGTAGTCACTTAAAACACTACAAAAGGGTCAAACTTTCATGGGGTTCACGCCATGAAGAAGAACACTGCATGTAAGCAAGCAGAGATTGCAGACCCTCACCCCCGCTGATCAGCTTCTTTTATGTCTTGATTCTTAATTGCAAGTTAAGTACAAGAAGTGCATTGTATTCTAATATGCAATTACCGATGCAAGTGTTATCAAGGCTGCAATGGTATTAATAAATGGACCGCACTTACAGAATATGGTAAATGGCCTGTACTTACACAGCCTCTATGATTTAGTGATTTCGAAGGGGGAAACCTCAGGATGCTATCATAGATTAGCAGCATAAATCTGCTTCTCTCCACCGGCCCACTACGTCCACTCCAATGTGCTCCAATGGAGTGTTGATGAGAGGGAGAGGATGAAGAGGAGCTCTGGAAGGACATCTTGATAGAGGTCTGTTGACACTCCGAATGAAGTCAAATCAAATCCGGTTTTACTGAAAGTGCATTTGACATAAACGTCTCAGTACTCTTTACATAGAATCCTAAAAGATAGGAGAATAAACAAACACACAGGGACGGATAAGTAATTCATGCTTCTGTAAACTTGTCTAAAGTTTGAATGAACCATGGCGCGATTGTAGGAGCTCACTCACTTCAGTAATAAGGCAAATGTATTCATTTATGCACTTACATAATTAGCTATTTTCTTCCAGCATTGCACTCCGGCTTTATTTGCAGCTGTGGTGTTGCTCTTTGCTGTCATTGTAGCTCCGTGTTCTTTGTACTGTAATATTATTCTTAGCTCTTCGGAACTGAAATATGCAGCACGTTGACATTGTTCCATATTGTTCCACTATAGGCTCGCCTTTTTATGGAGGCGCACACAGAGCCACGTTATGAGAGCTGCTGTTATCTAAACGAGTTGATTACCTGCTTCATTATACCAATTACGGCAAAGCAACCTTATTTATATAGCATATTCCATACACAAGGCTTCACATACAAACATGTTTAAAGACATTTTCCGATAAAAGAATGCATAAAAAACCCATTTATTGAAAAAGATATAAAGTTTGGATTTAAAGGTCAATGTTGGAGCAAGTCTCAAATCTTCTTGTTTATTCAAGCTGTTTGTTGCATTGTAGCTAAATGCTGCTTGTCCATGTTTAGTTTGGACTCAGGAGACAGTTAACAAACCCGGTCAGAGAGAGGTCACACACACACACTGAGACCATTCCAATGACACCACACCACAAATGACTCATATAATGTAACAGATTTCAAAGGAAAATGGTCCAATATTCGGATACTTGAGTCGTCTGATGATAGCCCAAGGGTCAGAGGTCACAGGACATCAGAAACACAGCTGGTCAGTTTGTAAGGAACAGATTGGATTTATTTGACTACTGAATCACAGCAGCAAGCAGAATGTTACTGTCAAATTAACAGAAACACTTTTAAAACAATTGTAGTTTTCTATAAAATGAATAAATCTATTGTAACAACATATTTGTATTGTATCTGTACCTTAAAACCAAATGAATTAATTTGTTCAATAGAATACATCCTTCTTTAATTTTAAGGAACAACATTATATTTAACATTACAGTAAATTTGACTGTAATACATTGTTTTATGTTTTTTGTGTTTAACTGTGAAAATCAGTAATCTATCAGTATTACTGGTAAATACTGCTACAAACAAAACAAAATCAGTCAAAACCAGAAATTGAAGCGGAATCCATCCAATCCCAATTCTAGCCCTCTATTGACTGAGCACTCATGGAGTGTTACATTGGTAATAGAGAAATGGCACTAAAGGGCCCTATCTCACACACACAAACACACACACACACACGTACAAACACACACGCACACACACGCACACACATGCACACACCCACACACACCCACACACACAAATTGTATTTTCCCAGGCAATGTCAAACAAGCCACCAGATGGTTTAATGATATTGTCATTTCCATATTGTTATCATGTATAGATGTCTTCATGTCCTCATCAACAAATAAATTCAATTCTGCAGTAGGTATGTGTAGTGCCTTTAGCTTAAAGTAGGATTAGATTTATAGAGGATTCCATCCTTCCAGTCTATGCATAATCTAATGCTGTGCACGGTCCCTGGGGGCTTGAGGCCTCTCCCCGCTTCTCCCAGCCTCTCCCAGCTTCTCCCAGCATCCACTGAGTAAGACGCCTGGCACAGCTGTGCTCTGAACAGGTCAGCAGTGTGTGTCAGGAGAACCACACACCGGCAGGTCAATCACACTCACATTTACACCTTTAGTTTCCAGTTCACTATGTAGCACATCTGTGGAGTGTGGGGGCAAACCCACATTTAGGAAATCCAGGCTGTCTTTCAGTGATCCTGGCGTCCATGGGACTCGTCTGTGGATGAGCCAGAGGAACTGGGTCATTACTCACTGACTGATGCACTGAGGTTCTTCCCTGCTCGACGAGCCTGTGGCAAAGCCAGGAAACAGTAAAGAGCTGAGCTTTCACCAGTAAGACCTCCTGGCAGGATTCTCATTATTCGCGATGCAGGTGTTCTGCTACCCACAATGCAACTGAACAATCAAAATCTCCAGCAGCTTGACGCTGCACTGCATCAAACCAGTGAAGTCTTGCAGGGATTTAAGTGTGTAGTTCCAATTCACACCCAACAAGCTCCGATTTCATTAAGACGCACACTAGGAGCCAATTTAGTCCATGTTAAGACATATCCAGGTACAAAATTCCGTCATGACAGTGCTGCACAGTGTAATACACATGGATACAACACAGGAAGGGATGAAGTCTCCATGACTGATGAAGTAATGCCTTCTCATCTCAGCAACAACGTTAATACTTACATGGAAATAACACAAGGATCAGTGTTTACTCTATGTAATAAATGTGAAATACATGTTATACGTTGACTGCTAGATTTCCTTTATTAATTCTCAAATTGCTCAGTGAAGCAATCACAGACAGAATCCTAATAGTGAATGAATACAGACTCTGACCCACGGCTCATGAATAAGCAAAGCAGAAGCTTCACAGGAATGTCAATGGAATTCAAAGACAGTGAACACACAAAATTCCAAATGTTTTATTTCTGCACAACATTTTACAACAGTCCCTTGTTGGATAGAGTAAGGAGTATGAGTGCTGGGGGGCTTTATATATCTATATATTTTGGGTGATTCCAAATTGTATCCTGTCTTTCTACGAGGTAAAACACATGGATATGGATTTTGAACGTCTGGCTAAAATATTGGGCTCTATATCTTCTATTTCTGACTTCTGTGTTTGTCTCTTTGCCTCCTGCAGCTCAGCCCTTTGAGAGGTCTTACATTTATTGCCCCCCTTTACGTTACAGCTTTTCCCTTTGCCATCTTAGTGAGCTTTGTGACGCTGTGGGACATTGCAAGTGATATACGTGTATAAACTTGACTTGACCTAAATCTGGTGTTGCTCCCAGGCCCTAGCAGGACTTGAATGGCGTTGTAATACAGAATAACCTGGAAATAATATCTTAAAAACAATAAAGCAAATGTGTTATAGCAACACCATCATTACCATCTGCAATATGTGTTTGCTTATGAATAATATACTAAAATATCTCTAGTTAAGGCTAAAGGTATTACAACATATTCCAAAGAGTATTATATTGTATACTGCAGTCCAAATAGGACATACATAAGACGTTTACATTATGTGTCGCAGTTTGAAGCGAGGTGCTGCCATTTTATGAATAATGTATTGTAATTAGAACTCTCATTATTTTCAGGATAATATTCACAGCTTTTTTTTCTTTTTCTTAATAGGTCTCTCAATGCCTTCGGTCGGGTGAAAATGAAACAACAAATGAAACATAAACCAGGGGGTGTGAAATAGGAAAAAAGTCCAAATGGTTCACAGCAGCAATAAAAGATTCTTGCCAATAATGACACACACACTGCTCCAGTAGAGAGTTTGAAAAACACAGAAGTGTGATGAAGCAAACATGGGAGAGACAATAAAAGGCTGCCGAAACTATTGGTTGAACTTGTGTGACTTTCACATTATATTCTGATAACAGGCAAAGTCCTCTGAATGGTGTTGTGATGCTGAAAATGAAGACCGACCCAAACGTGAAATAACAAACACATTACTATCGTCTCCTCGCGACGGAAAACTCTTTCTGTTGAGGCATTTCATGAGCTCTGCCAAATAGCTTAGAAGAATAATTAATGGCAATATTGAATTTTATGGGGGTGTAAGAGCCAATTTCTATTCTGAAGTGAAGAACACACTTCATTGCATTTCACTTTGAACTGCCAGTATCAATCTCCAAACCTCCTAATACATGAAAAGGAATCTCAAATCTTAATAAAACCTTTTTTTGTGGTAACAGTTTAACTCTTTAACTCTTCTTTGTGTTCTTGGTGAGCTGTTTATTGAGCATTCAACTGATTTCAGTGAGCTAATCTGTAGATTTGATCAAAATCCCCATTCACCGACATGGAATGACGTAGAATTCACAATTTCATGCACTATAATCCCACATCAACCGACTCTTTGACTTGATTAAGGCGTATAAATTCCGAGCAGCTGGCTCAGCACTCCACAGCAGCAACAAACACACTACTACATCTGGCACCATCAGGCCAATTACCACAACACTACAGTTATGATATCAAAGATCAAAGCTGTCATCAATTTCTAAAGTGACATCAAGAGACACATGATCCGAGGCAATTACCAGTTTGTTACACGGCTCTGAGATTAGGAAGGGAGCGGTGGCAGTGGCGGTGGCGGTGGGATGAGACAACGAAGTAGATAGCACCTTGTCAAGTGGATCTGTGTGTCAATAAATCTGGGCTTCCCTCCGTGAATAATGAGAGAGAATTAGTAGTTTTTGCTGTTGAGGGAATCTTAAAGGTTATCAGTAAACATTCATATCAGAGGCAGTGGCAGTGTGTGTGTGGAGCAGTCAAGAGAAGATGGGCCACTGCTATCTTTTTGACATTTCTGTCAGTGCTGGTATTTGAACCGCTGGAAAGCTCTGACAAATGCCATGGCTGTCACAGGCTCCATTTTAATTACACCTGACCGGCTCTTTCAGGGACTTGGGGATGAACTTAATTAGCTTGCGGAACACTCGGGCTGGTTCAGGCGTTAGTTGGTTCAACCCACACAGCCTCTTCTTCTTCTAGAATGTTACATTGGCATTTTAATTATCTCTGTCTATATAGACTATGAAAATTAACAAATGAGAGGAGAGCAAATGGGCGTGGAGATGGCTGGCATCAACATTATCACTGCTGACTCTGATGCTAATGTTTGTATCGCTGTGGAAATGGTGATGCTTTTAAGGACTTCAGACTGTAGAAATAGAGGGCATTTACCTTAGAGGACAACCCCAAAGGCACGGAATGTATAAGGCGCCCTCACCTTGACATCATAAAACAGATGCTTAAATATAAATTAGGCCAATAGGCATTTGGCATAGTAGCTGGGTTTCCATTACCACTTTTGCATTAACACAGGCACATTTTTAATATTTTAATTGCTGATATTTTCCATCAATGTAGCTGTAACTTCTTTTTCTGGCCCATGCTCTCTCAAGTCTGTGAGTAACTTCTTTATTGACTGACATTACAAACATTGTTGCGAGATTTGAGGGTTTCTTTTCAAGATTTTAATTGAAATTCCTCAGTCCGCTAATGGCCTTATTGCCAAAAGGGCATTTTGTTTCTGAAGGTGTTGGATAGAGGTCCTCAAAATCCTTTTTGTACTAAAAAGGCATTAGAATGCTTTAAAGCAACTAGGTTGTAAACGTGTGGTGTGTGGCCATGTTTTAAAGTAATTAATAGCTGCGCTGAATTCTCACAGTCAAAGGTAGAATGAGGTAGAGTGCCACTTCGAGGGGGGAGGTTGTTAACAGGAATTCTGCTTCTTCCGTGTGTCTTCTGAATCACAACGTAATGGGTAAGGGCACACACACTTACTCAGGTATTCCTGGTGTAGCACACCATTGCAACCACAGACAGCTAACAGAGGAAGTAATGGGAAGAACAAAAAAATTATCTTGAGATAAACATGAAAACTCCATCTACTTGCCTACCTCATAGCATTTCAGAAAGTTACACATTTTGTTGGAAATACCTCATCTGATAGCATAACCAGAAAGGCTGTGTCGGGGTGTGAAAGGGTGCAGATGCTCTCAGATGATCAGACAGGCACTTCATGCAAAGCCTACTTTTCTTAAATGTCTGGAAATATGCAATATCAATAAGTGTTTGAAGTGGACAAAAGGTAGTGCCTGCACACGTTTTCATTTCATTCCACAGACTTGCACACAGGCGGAGCTTTCAGGTGTTGCTAACATTTGTTCGCTGAGTGCAACCACTAATCATCAACTGACGTAAGTTGATGAATATTATTATTACTGATGTCAAACAGACCCTAGTGTGTCCTTACGTACCTGGCTTTCTCATATTTATGGGGAGACAATCCCATCATAATTCAAGAGTGTGGTTAGTCCACCCAAGAGCAGAATTTATTAATTTACCAACCCTCCACTAACTCAACTTCTTCCCCGGAGTTTTCTGTGTTCTCTCGTCTCACAAGCCTGTCAGGTAGAGATAATGCCCCTTTACTGCTATTAGTATTAATATCATTACTCATATTTAACTATATTTGTTGTTGCTGTGCTTCTATTTGTGTTTCTTTCTTTCTTTCTCTCTAAACCCAACCGGCCAAGGCAGGTGGCCACCCACCTAGCGCCCAGTTCTGCCTGAGGTTTCTTCATGTTAAAGGGGAGTTTTTCCTTGCCACTGTTGCCAAGTGCTTGCTCATGGGGGAATGTTGGGCTTCTTTAAATGCTCTGTTGGGCTGGTTTGGTAACCACATGACGCAGGCTGACATTGACCGCCGAAATCAAGGATCGACAGGGATCATTTCATTAGTCAAAGCATCTATTGGCTGGGGACGAGAGCAGACAACATACCGTTTGAGCACGTGCAGCATCAATCCCAGCTCAAGCAGAGACCTTTTGAGAGCAAGGAGCAGTGACATTTTGAGAGCAAAGGCTGCTAAGAAAATAAATTCTGCTCTTGGGTTTACAGACCGCGGCCTTGAATTGAGATAGGATTGTCTCCCCATACATATTTTGATTTAGTTTCTGTGTTGCAGGGTGTGAGCTCCCAACTCCAAAACCTTTTTCTGCTTTTTTTCAGGAAGGATTTTAAAATGGGACACACTATCGGCAGTATCTGCGACTACTGAATCAAACACTGGCAACTTAAGATAATACATAGGCCTGAGTATCCCAGTAGTTCTCCCACACATATGACAAGGCCATAGAAATGATTAAATGCCTGGTATATTTTAATGAACACAAAAGCACTCATGTGGAAGGTGATTTTAATTGAAATCTCCCTCTGTTTAATAACTTCACATATTCACAGTGTGAGACTCTGGGTGGTGAATGTCTTTGTATCATTCTGATTCACACCACCACACTGATCTTTATCCCAGTGTGTTTTGTTGCTTTTCCCCTCACACCCACCTTTTTCCCCCATCTACAGTCCCTCTGCATCCTCTCCAAATAGCACACATTGTTGTTGTTCCTCGCTGTGACCTCACTGAACCAATACAAGTTCACCATCATGAATGTTTTGTAGCCAAGTTTCTTCTCCCTTGTTTTTGCTACACAGTCCAACAACTTGGGAAGATTCTGTTTCCCTGACAACTGAGTCAAAAAACAAAAACAAATGTATACCAAATAACAATAATTTATTATCATTTATTTTGCAAATATCACCATCACACATTTAACCTCGCTACAAATGTGCCACCTACATATTACTCCAAATTAGACCATTGGACATCGACTCAAAACAAATGCAGGAATGGTTTTAAAATTTCAGATTTACAATATTTCAGTTCAAAATGAGGCATTTAAGGAGTAAACTGTACATGTAAGGGAACTGACATGTCTGTTGATACATGGCAACCAATTAATGTTATGATGTAATTATGTGTTCTGAGTCCTGCTCAGTGGCAATCATCCTGACACCAGAGTTGAATGTGACTGCAAACAGATTTCAGTGGACTCTATACAATATCCATGAATGTTTCCAGTTACTAAAAAGTCAAAATTGGCAATGTATGAAAAGTAGTGAATAATATCATCAGGTTGCCACATCAACACAACAGAGATTCAGTTTTTATTATTAAGGCTATGCTGAGTAAAGATGTATGTTGAGAGTAAAAAATTATGTAAAAATACTGGTATGTAAAAGGTCCATCTGTTGTTTGTATATATGTAGAAAAGAAAAAAGATTGACTCAACACATTAAGCAAAAATAAAACTGAATACAAAATATTTCATCCAAAGTTGCAAATGAAGCAAACAAAGGCATCATGTGGAGGAAACATGTGGAGTTGCCACACTGACAATTTGATTACAGCCGTGGTTCTCAAACTGGGGTACATGTAGCACCAGTGGTACTTTAAAGATGGTAAACCAGATGAAACAAAACAAAACTGTGTGTTTGTTTGTGAGGTTATTTCTATGATCGGAGGAATACAGGAAGTTTGCAAGTGTTTCACTCAAAAATGTAATACACCAAACTCGGTTAACATTTACCCCATGATAGATGATCAATTTACTCAATTTGGTCTGGATCCAAACACATTTTAAAGACTACTATACCAATTACGTTGGGGTCATCAACATTTTGTGCTTAGACTGTAAACACTGTACTCATTTACAGTACAACATGTGAGTCTTTGGGGGTTGTTGTCGAGATGCTACTTAACATGTTTGGAGAACCACCAAATACTTTTTTGTTTATGATCCTTCAGAACAAATTTAAAGACAGAATCATGGTGCATGTGTGTATTTGTCAGTGGAGCAGCTTCTGATATTTGTCTTCCTTGTTTTATATCTTTGTCGCGGCTCAAGCTGCCACATAGAGACTCCAAAACATATGAAGAGTTTCACTTTAAAATGAGGTATCCATGTTTTTAAAAATGCTTTTATAAAATAGTTGCCAGAGTTGAAGTTTTTCCTTTTCATCATCAATCGTCAATCATCATTGTCAACATCATCATCGTCATTTTTCCTGAACATGGACGTATGTGAGGCTGTATGAGACATTATTCATACTTTCTCACACACTCCCCTCTGTCAAGATGACACACACGCACAATGAAGATCATACATGTGCACGAGTGTCATCTTGACAGTGTGTGTGTGTGTGTGTGTGTGTGTGTGTGAGCAAGTATGAATAATGACTCATCCGGCCTCCCATATGGATGTGGCATTTTCGTAAGGAACCTTAAGGGGAATTTTCTCTTTTTGCTAATCAGGGAATTGGTTTAGTAGGAGTGCTGGAATACATTAACATTTATAACAGTAACAATAAGGGAACAACTTACTATATAATAATGATAATTTATTTCAGATCCATAACATATCTTGGGTTACTGTAGTGACTCATCTTTGATCTTACTAAGATAAAAGATAAGTGTAGAATGTTTCTAATGAAGTGAATGTTGGGAACACGAGGATCAGGGGAGGAGACAGGAACCTCCAATTCATATCTTCTGCAATTGGTGCATCCTGGTAAAAACATCTTAAAAGACTTGGAATAAACCTTTCCAAGAAGTTCAGACCATTATTCTGAGTTATTGTATATTGTTATGACATAAATATGAAAATAATGATTAAAAAGATAAACATATACAGACTGAAGTAAGAAAATAATTGTTTTTTTGGTCACTATTCCCTAGAAAACTGTTTTTCTCAGAGAGTGACTTGAAAATTAAAATTGAAAAACATGAAGAAAATGTCATGAAATCACAGATAAATTCTTTACAAAATGCTATTTGGGTTACAAAGTGTGAAAAATATTCCTACTGTCCTCATAAAAATGCCACATTGAACGAGGCAAGTATATCATACCACATGGGGTAGAATGTGTGTTTTTTTTTTATACAGTAGTGACTGATAGGAAGGCGTTGTGCACCTTGGCTCCCTCGGGAGCCTTAGTGCCATGAGTCATCAGCTCCTGGATCGTCATCCAATTGTCCAGGATCTTCTTGTTGCGCTTCTTCATCATCTTCTTGTGGCTGAGCTCAATGATGCTGACTTCCTTGCGACCCTCGCTGCTGCTCTGAGGATTCTCCTTCAAACTTTCCAGCCGGCTACGCTGCATGAACTCTCGTCTTCTCCTCTGCTCCTTGGCCCTGACCAGGTGCTGCTTCCTCTCCTCTTTGCTCCAGTACCTCCCCATCTTCATCTCACTCATGGCATCATCGTCTGTGGTCATTCCCCCACTGCGCTCTTCCTTGATCTTCAGGGCTCGTTCACGCAGGATTTTATCCCTAACAGGTCTCTTGGTGATGTAACGCGTGCCGTCGCTGCGTATCTTGACCTTCCACTCCATTTTAGGCTCATTAGCGGGCCTCTGAGGCTCTTTGCAGACGCTGAGTAAACTCAGTTGGCTCTGGGCGTATTCTACAGCTGAGCGCTGCTGGATCAGCTGCATGTAGCTCTGGTAGTGGCGGGCATGGGCTGGGATATTGGTCTGCCTTTGCCCGGAACTGTGAGATGGAGAGAAGTAAGGAATCTGGGAAGCTTTTGGCTTTAATTTCCCTCCCTGCTCCTCCTCCTCAGCCTGAGGTGTTTGGTCTGACTCGGACGGGTTGCTGTGGTCAGGGCTGCTGCTCTTGACAGTAGCTGGAGCGCGGCATGTTGGGACGGGGCTTGGGCTGGGAGAACGGCCAGTGGCTAAGCTGCTGCAGAGGTTCCGCTGGTTTGTGAGGCTGACCATCCTCTGGAGAGAATGCTCCGGGGAGCGATCCATTGCCAGTGGGGTGCTCCGTGAACTCTCTGCCGTGTTGTAGGCACTGGAGCTGTCCTTGTCTGATTTCTCCAGTCTGTCGGTCAGCTTGCTCCTGGTCGGGTCACAGCGGTGGAGGCTTCGGTCTTTGGTGGAGGGTCCAGAGTGTCCGGTGGAGGGAGACTGCTGGCCTTTACGAAGCTTGTGGGCTTGCATGATGTTCTGACACTCAAGTTCTATGCTGCGCAGCTCCTCGTTCAGCATGCGTAGCTCATGCTGCACACCAACCTGCTCCCCCATGCTGCACTCAATGGTGCTGCGGCGGCTGTAGAACAGGTCATACTCACCGCTGTTACGAATCTGACACTTAAGCTCTAAGAGCTGCTGGAAGCGATCGCCCTCTGTCTCCTCATCCTCCTCATCGTCTTTGTCCTCCAGTCTTTCAGAGCAAGAGGTTCGGTGTGTTGTGTCCCGACTGTCTCTGAGGCACTGGGACAGGCGTTGTTGGATATGTGCCAGGACTTTATGTTCCGAACTGTCCATTCTGTCTTTTATACTCAGCACACTGTCCTTATGGTGAGAGAGCGTGGAGCAGGTGGGCTTGTCATCTTCTGCTCTCTGAAACGTATCAGATGAACAAGACAATGACAGAGTGAAATGCAGGCAATATTTTAATAGCCTCCATTCTATTAATGATGCAGACAAAGATATATATTTTGAGGAGCCTAAATTCTACAAGATGTGTTCAGCTCTGTTTACAATATGATCCAGTCTTACATTCAAGCATCTATAAAGCATCAAGTAGTTTGTACGTTAACGGAAATTTCCATTGTCTCTGGCTCTGCTGAAACAGACCACAGAGACCGATAAGCACGTAAGTATTGAGCTTCTCCAGCATGTTGGATTTTATATTTCTAGTGAAACCTTCTGATTTAAAAGAGCTGCTGGTCTCATTTTATAATACATATCTTACAACTGATGTGAACTCGCGCCTCGCCCGCCATAACCCAAGACTTTTACCCTAGAATGGAAACAACACCCAAGCTGTGCAAGCACGCGTAAGACCTGGTTTGGTGCGGCTCAGATAAGCTTCAACGGCAGTGGAAAAATGCCACAGAGTACAGACGTGCTGGAGGTGAGCGAACGTCTTTTACTGCCATAGTTTTCTATGTCGCTTGCCAACATATGCAGTGAGGAAAAAAGGGAGTTTTACAGCGTGAAACCCTATTCTGTGTTCCATAGTGAACGCTGTTGTGAGTCACTTAGCGGTACAGCTCAGTTACTTCAGGGATCGTTCCCTCTCTGCCAGTTCTTTGAAGTCTCATTGATATGGATCTTTGTGCTGTGCTATTCTCCCAACAAAACAGAATTTTAAATTATGATTACTAATGTTTACGCTATAAATGGTTCGTCAGTCTCCCTCCATAAATATTCATACTCATTATTTAATATTCACATTTCAAAGGGGAAGCTTGTTTTTACACACAGTTTGGCCAAGAAAGTCGATGAAAAGTTTGATCCCCCAGAGCTGTAATAGTAATTTCATGGAAAAGGTTCATATTCACTGTGAGTAATGACCTAATCCCATCAAATGGTATGACGATCATAACATATTGAGTACGACAGTCTGTCAAAGGGGAGAGGAGAGTGCCCATTGATCTATTACTTTTTAACTCGGTGGTTTTTAAGGGTTTTTATTCACTTGGCCAGACTCAATAAGAGGAAATAACCCCCTCCAGCATGTCAGAAGCCCAGAGCACAAAGCTTCATCATTGACGAGCTAATCCAGTTAAGCAAAGCATATGTTTTGCTTCCGTCTGACCTGCTCGTTCTCCTGCTCCTCCTGCAAGGCGGCCAATTCCATCTCCTCCCTCTGCTGCTCCTCCAACATTTCCATCTTCAGCTGCTCCAGGAACTCGCTGTGCTCGTCATCCAGCCATGCCTCCTCCAGCTGACGGGACAGAGAGAGACAGAGGGAGATGTGTGTGTGTGTGTATGTCTGGGGGGGGGGGGGGGAAGTATTTGTCAAGGCCTAAAGCTCCTGGCGACACAGTGTCTCAAAACAAATAGTAGGGTAGCAGGGAGTTCCAAACGGGTGCCCAAATAAGATTCTCTAGGCAGAAAAACCCTACAATGGTTTTGAAATAAGGAACTAGAAGCAAAAACATGTAGCTGATTAACTGGCACACCCCTACTTCCTAACCAATACTTTCTCAGCTTTAAAATATACACTTAAACATCTTAAAACCAAGCTAGTTTAATGGTCATACTGTGGGTTTGTCACCTTTGGTCATTTACTTCCGTGCCATCCATCAGCTCTTTGTCTGCTCCATGTGAACCAAATGGGATTCATATCTTCAGATTTACTAGTGGGAGACATATTTAATTATAAAGAGTCCACCAATGCTCCTGGCTCATCTGCACTGCGATGGAGTCCTTCTGATTACTCGCCATCGGCCTTGGGCCTGAACTCACTCTACATTAGCATGCCATTAGCTTTTATGGCTTACCGTTGGAAGTCAATTACAGTGGTGCTACATAAAAATAAAACATGATGAGGTATCTCAGTGGTAGCTTCCACTAAGAGTGGTCGTGGCGGTGGGGAGTGGGGGGATGGGCGGCAACCTCAGACTGCTCTTAACAAATATCCTGTAAATGGGAGACCGACTGTCCTGTAATTTGTGTTTTGCATGGTTTCTTGACTTTCGTTGTGGCTTAGGTGCAGAAAGTATTGTGGTCGCCATTAAGCATTCAGTGGCTGAAACGTGGCTGAAAAGCTTTAGGTTATGACTGTGTTGAGTGTGTGGCTGTCTCGTGTGTGTAGCTGTGTTGTGTGTGGCTGTGTTGTGTGTGTAGCCCTGTTGTGTGTATGGCTGTGTTGTGTTTGTATCTATTATTTCTTACCTGCATCTCAGGTCTGGCAACCACCAGAACAATGTTCCTCCAGTCTTCACTGGAGAGTGCAGCCATTGCTTCTTCTCTGTCCTGAACATCTTGGCCATTGATCTGAGGATGAAATTGGGACACATAAACACACGCACACACCAAGTTATATTAAGACAGGCAAGCGAACATACTTTATGCCGCTCTTGGGAGGGTAACTGTGATTAATCGCAGCAAATCCTGCGATTAATCGCGATTACAAATTTTAATCGTTGCCCAGCACTAGTTTAAAAAAATACTTGGATTCCTTTGCTCTCCTTGTTTGCCTCACAGACCTACACACACATGCACACAGACCAAAAGATTGGTTTCACCCTCTCAAGTCCTTGAGAAAAAGTGGCACAATAAAAGTGGGACGACACAATAATACATTCTTTCCAGAGGAAATAGTAAACAGTCTGTGTTGTTCCCTAAAATGAAGCAGCAGCGAGCAGTGATTCTGAATGGGACGGTGGCCGTAGGTCCCCCAAAGCTGTTGTGTTCACCAAAGCACTGGCGACGTACATACATCTAGCTGTACAATTAACTGGCCAGTGACAGGGGGCGTCCATCTTTTAGCTGGCAGAGTAATGGCCCTGTCACTGCAGTATAATAGTGCCACAGTACTGGACTGCCTCATGAACACACACGTAACCGCCCGGAATCAAATCAATCATACAACACATGCATAGGTAGACAATTAGACCAGCAATCTTTGACCAACAGTGCTAATGCATCCCTCCCCCCCGTCGGATAATTGCTTGCTCAGAATATTTACTTCTCCTTTGATGATAATCCTGCTTCCGATAAAGAATGCTCACACAGTTCAAATATTAAATTTTTACGCACCAGACTCTGTTTCCCCCATTCATAAACCTTTATGTCAGCTGCCGTTCATCCAAGTCATTATGCTAGACTTGTTCATATTACCTATTCATGGCACACAATTACACTCAAAGGCGCACAATTACACTCACAAAAACAATAATCACCCATCCAGCAGACAAAGCAGTGTTTGACCCAACAAATGCCTCATGGTTTCTGCCTTTGGGTCGCAGAGTTCCTGTCTGTCGGCCCAAAGATGAAGCCAGTGCCTAATGACAGTGGTTGCCTCTCAGCTATCCCACAGGGGGCACTGAGCTACAACACAGCGCCGTCCTCGACCAGTACTCTTAAAAACCCCTGTTGGTGCTGAGTCGGTAACTAAAACAGCCAGGGGGGCTTTTCTCCCCCTTCTAACAGTCACAGTGGGGGCGAGTTCCCCATTTAATGTGCTGCCATTAAAAATGAATGGGCTCTCGTGCTGGGAGACAGCGGTTGAGTGCGACAAAATAAAAGTGGGTTTTATGTTGAATCCAATTATGTTGTGTAGACGGGGCCATAGAGAGAGAGAGAGAGAGAGTCCTACTGTACCTGTAAAATGCGATCCCCCTCTCGGATACGTCCGTCCCTGGCAGCGATGCTATTTGGACCAATCTGTGAATGCACATAGAGAACATAAATGCATCAGGAAGACTTTTCAATATTCATACAAAAAGATCGGGAATCGTCTGAAAATCTTGTAATTCATTATGAAGACATCCCCATCGAGACAGAAAAGGTGATGGCAGATTGATGTAGCACGACCCTTCCTCATACAGGACCTCATCTACATCCCGTAACACAACCTTTAAGTATCCACATGCTCCTTGTCTAAATCATCCCGACTGAACATGGGGGGGCAGACACTCTTTCGTCGGCCGATCCGTTGGTGTCTGCAGCCATTTGTTTTACTCCTATCCTATCGGGCAATATCTCTGGAGATGGTTAGGTGCTGTGACACTCCATCTTCATGATAGTTCACTCCCACACAGAGGCACACTCGTTAAAGTGGGAGGAAGGTCACCAGACAGGACCGGGGTTGGCACTGGGGGGAAGTACGGAAAATTGAAGGTGATCTCTCTGCGGTTTTAAGGAACGCTGCAAAATCAGAAGTGATAAATTGGAAGAGATATGTATTAAATCTATGTATGTGTAGAGCGCTTGAAGTATTATTGTGGGTGACAGTGGCTCAGTAGCGATGCAGATGCCATTCAACAAGAATTCAGTTCTGGATCTGGATCTCAGTCCTGGTTCTGTCTGTGTGGAGTTACTGTATGTTTCCATCTTCATCCCACAGTTGTGTGTTCAGACAGAGATCAGTGTGTACCACAGCAATCAAATCTTTGTGAAATCAGCAGCTTCCCCAACACTCTGATTTGTCCTATAAGGAAAGTGACCTTGAATAAGCAGTAGCACCTATAGAATCTGCATTGACTGAACTTTACACAGCAAATCAGATTGGTAGTGAAGGCAAACAAATTAAAATGACAACAAGGGGAGCAAACAAACAAAGCTGTTGTTTTTCCTCCGTGTGGTCCTTCCACAAGAACAAAGAAATTGGCTCGTTTTCACACACGGTATTGTTTCTTAACACCAGGTGGATGTGTACTTACTTCTTAAACAAGCTCAGCACACAAAGCTCCTCCTGTGGCACATCCACACACACTATGACATTCAGCACAGTCATTTGAATGCAGCGCGCTCCTCTTGGCGCTACTTTCATTGCAGAGCGAACACTCGAGAAAGCAGCCACGAGTCACAGACCACAGTGATCTAAATTCCATTCAGCTCTCAAAGTGAGTACCTCACAGCGTCCGAGTCAACTTCAAACGCATTAGAGAGAATGTGGAGCTAAACCGAGAACAGAATTTTGTATGCTGCCAAAGTACAAACAGAGGAGGATAAAAGTCTTTCGGCCGGCGTTCATTTCAAAGTCTGCCTGTTGATGTCATGGAAAAACATCTTGCATCCTTGCTCTCTTAATAAATCAACCAACCTGCAGACATGGAAGCGGCAGTAAAAAGCTCCTTTTAAGTCCTCAATTCAAAGTATTTTGGAGGTTTATCAGCCCCACCCTCTTTCTAACCACTGTAAAACATGAATCTTGGAGGCTTTAGTTGTCTGCTCACCTCGCTGACATAGATGGCCACGTCCTCCTCCTCATCCGTCCTGTAACACAGAGTCAGTCCCAACTTCTCTTGGCTGTTGAGTCGACACAGCTCCACCTCCTGTGTAGACAACAAGGAAGAACTCACAGATGAATGTCTCACATACAGGGTGTGTGTGTCAAGTAGAGCCAAGTAGAACATTTAAGTACATTTGGTATCTTGTAACGGCTGCGTCACAGTTTTGCTGCAGATCTTCAATCCTCAACTGACATTGATTCAGAGACAAAATGTAAGCCTTTAAGGTTAGGAAGATTTAAGAGAAAAGTGAATTCTGAATGTATAATACCAGTACTATGAGTCTGGCTCCAAGTTCAAATGTTTCTTAAGTTTAAAAACACAAAACTCCAACTTGTTCTTGAGACTTTTATACATTTGCATTGCCAGCTCTCATGTGAGGCTTGTGGCTGTTTGATCATGAAAGACATCCTCAGTGCAATCAGAGGGGCTTTGATAAATGTGAGAGCACGCTGCGTGTTTCTCAACACATCGCCATGTAAAAGAATATTACACTATAAATAAAGTACGTTTATGCTAATACGAACACACATGCATATTCGCTGCTCCTCTAAACTATTTCTCATTTTCCCTGGGGGAGAATGCAACCAACTACTGAATTACAAATCAGGGGGTTGTCAAATTTCTCAGGCTCCCCTTGGAACACAGCTTAATACCCCAGTGTCTACATGAATTCATCATTTAAGTTCATAAATACAGGCACGAACACAGTGAGATTTATAGTTTCCTGTCATCCCATATCCAACATATAGAGGATGTATTGGAAACGGAATCCAACACCATTTTCCCGTTTGTTGTTTTTGCCACTTTGCACATACGGAGTTACATGCCAACAACAAACAGGTCAGCCCGCATTCCCGTCTACAAATGCCGAAACATATCAAGGGTGTTCGAGGGAACCAAGTGTGAAATGGCCTCTCCTCCCGAGGTCTTCATTAGAGCAGAAACACACCAAATCTCGGCAGTGGGAACGAGGGGCGGTTGAGTGGAGAATCGGATGGAGAGGGCAGAAAGAAATGCGACAAGGGGGATGAGGGCACTAGTGGGGCTCAGAGGGGTCTCGCACAGAAACAGAGAGATTCATTTCCTCTCTGACAAGTATGGGTTGGCTGGTTACACGTGTCAGATGTGCCGGGGCTTTGGGGAATGGTGGGGGCGGGGGGGGGGAAGTGGGAACCAGGGAGGAGAGGAGGCGGGGGAGCGGGGAAAAGGCCAGTAGCTCTCTCCCACCTGGTTCCTCCGTTTACAAACGCCTGCGTCCTCACGCTTGCACAAACACACCTGCAGCTCTCCATTTCCTTCTCTCTGTCACGCCATCGTTGCTCCTCTACCTCTGATTCGCTGTCACGCCTTGACAAAGGCCTGCTGCTGCTCTGAACACACGCTTAACGCGCATGCATACGGTGGAAGAGCTAAAGGAAAACAGCATCACCTGAGCTCCGCCGTTTCATCTCTCCCCACCTGACGGGAAGCTAAGATCTATAATTGACTGTCGCACAGTCGATGACAACTTCAAATCTAAGCTCAGATGTGATGATACATTGTTAAAGGGGAGGAAAGGGCTGAAAACCTGAACAAAGTGAACCGCAAACACTCATTAGCTGTATTAAAACTTGAACTAATTAGCTTTCACAGAGCTTGTAAGTAGAGATTACATCAAAGTGGCACGTTTCCTGATGCAATGAAAGAGTCGCGGAGGTAAAAGGAGCTACTGACAAATCACACCTTGTATGCTAATCAAATGTCAGAGAATATTTAAGTCACCTACTATGTCTCGAAGACATCCGGTGTATAAAAATAGACCACGCAAATTAACTACTGAGACTGAGGCAAAACAAAGGAACAAGGACAAGCGTGGACGCACTCTATCATCGCTAGCTAGCTAATGAAACAGGCCTAAAGTTACTTGTGACAAATTAATGGGGAGATATATGTGGGACCAGTGGCTAAATGATCACAGGAAATAGATTGCTACAATTACTGGATGTTGGATGAAACGTCACATTTGTAGGAGTATGTGTGTGTGTGTGTGTGTGTCTGTGTGAGCAACAAACCCACGAGATGCCCTTTTCCTTTACCTGATTTTCCTTTGCTGTTTGCTTGAAAGTACAATATTGTGTACACAGATACACACGCGCACACACGCACACACGCGCACACACGCACACACGCACACACACACACACACACAAACAGCAAAGGCTGGCTCTGTTCTGAATCATCAAACACGCGTTCAGCACTGTGTGTCTCTCCTCTACTATTCTGCTTCCTTTTTTGTGGTGTGCGTTTCTTTTGTCCATTTGGAGCTCTCAGCCTCCCGGGCAGAAGAATGCGCCGTGGCACTGGCACGAGGGGGCTGACAGTAAATTAATGACTGAGATGGTGTGATTAGGGGGGGGAGAGATTGGCACTCAGCATCAAAGTACATTCGGCGCTGTCATAATAATCCAGCCTTTGATTAACAGTAATTGAAAAAGCAGTCACAAATGCACGGATGGCTGACACACACACACAGGTCGAGTACCAAGGCTGTGTGTGGGCACTTTCCCTTTTTTCAGAGCTCACCCGAACTAATAAAAGGAATGGTTAGGAACACAGTGCTGTGGCCATACACACATAAAGGGATCCTTGGAAATGCATGATGTGTCCCTCTGAAATGATGGTGATAAGGCACGCGGGCTACATGTTGCATTCATCCAAACAATCCTTCCATCAGAGAGGCACAGAGAGGTTCAGTCTAACCTCTCTCCTCACACAGACTTTCATGTTTTTGTGTTGTATTAATGTACATGTGTATGTGTTAATTCACATTTGCCATATCAGACTCTGTTATCAAGGCTTAAGAGCTTATTTTCCTACATTATTACATCACTTTTGCCTCTTGTCTCTGTTCTTTCCCACCTATGGCTTCTATTGCACACCTCCCAAGCTTTCTTCCTTTTTTCCTTATATGTTAAGACTTTTAAAGGAGTTTTAGCTTCAGAGAGCTTTCAGGCTGACTCGGAAACTGTTTGCTATGTGGGCCTGTAAAGCTCTTTGATACATTCTATGTGATATTGGGGCGACACAAATAAACTTGAATGGACTTGACAAAGAGGGAAAGATTAAATGAAGAAAGCAATCTATGTTTTCTCTCTCCAAATCCTCCTTTCTTCGTCCCCGGGTGACGCAGGGCTTATTTTAGAGGAGGATGGGGAGGCCGACCTTATATGTTTTTGAAATGGAAGATAAGCTGACAGGTATGGGAGTGTGGAAGACACACAGGGAAACATTATGGATGAATAATAGGGATTTGACAGTGAAGGTCGTAGGAATCTCCCAATAGATTAAGACCAAACTGCTGTATTTGTCAGGTAAAGCTACTTTTAAACAAATGCCTATGCACTCATTTGCATTGGGAAAACTATTTATTTCACAGAGTTTGGTGTGTTACTTACAGAAAATCCTCCCGATATAAACAGATTAGTAACAAATACCAAAATCCTGTATCTATTCCATCAATATAGATACAGAAATACTCAAAATACTAACATTTTAATGATCTGCATGATATTTTGAGTATTCCAGCTAACAAACTAATGAATGCAGATGAAAACTCAACCTTTCGGTGGAGGAAATACTAATAAGAAATCTGTTCTTCTCCCTAAAGGAACTTAAATGCCTCTTTCCAGACAAATCAGCAGTAATTCATATTTATGAATGAGGAAGCGTGTGTTGATGATCTGTATCTGTTCACTTCACAGCTCTGGAAACAGGCAAAGATCAGACAAACAACGTACAGTACATAAACCCAAACAGCCTTTAAACATACAATAAACTGTACACTGTACACCTCAACGCCGCCCTGTATCTCTCCGCCTCATCAGCCGCTATTCCCCAGGATTCTAACAATGTTGATTACCTTGTAGTAAAGGAAACATCAATGCCCTCATGTATCAGAAAAGTGAATTAAATTCAGATGCTTCCTCCGTAGTGTGGAAGCAAACTGCTCCCTGCCTGCTGTGTTTCTTCATCTGACGACGGTAATTTAAAGAAATTTGTTTCTCCTTCAGCAGGTTGGCTCTGAAAGTTGCTTTTAGCTTTTTGCCTATATCCCCTTCACAGCATCTCCAATTGACATAAAGTAAGTGGGGCTGCATTAGTGTGCCATCAACCTCCCTGAGCATGAAATAAAAAAAAACCTGAGGCTACAAAGCATACACAGTATAATAGGATTTGTTAATCCCAATGAGGCAGAAAGAGAGAGCTTAATATATTATATTTGTGTTGATTTGACGGTAGAGCCTCTGTGATACAAGTGGCTGCACAAATCTCTTTAGGATGTGAAGAAACAGCTCGAGCTCGGTGGCAGGAAAGCGTTTGAAACAAATTCCAACGTTACAAATAAGAGAAGGGCTGTGCAATCATCATACATCAGAGCAGCCGGTCCGTGCAATTGGCTCACACCTCGATGACTTGGAAATAAAGAATATTGGACCGATGTCTCTGGGCTGAAAAAAGTCTGTTTATCACATCCTGACACAGCTGAAGTGAACATTATGTGTGTGTGTGTGTGTGTGTGTGTGTGTGTGTGTGTGTGTGTGTGTGTGTGTGTGTGTGAGCACAAGAGATCAACAGTCTTAGTGACATTACTGATCCACGCGCTCCTGTACTCCACTTACTCACGCTCTGAAGAGGATGCAGGAGTAGCGGATGGTTTTTGATGTGTTCCTAACCAATGCCTGTCACACACACACACACACCTCCATTTAATTGGATTTGATCACGCTGGCTTTGCGTTTCTGATTTTTTTTCTCGCAGACTTGTGAAAAATCTCACGTTACACTGCTCTCACTGTCACTGTTTGGAAATTTTTGTCTGCAGCCTTTTGCCCCGGAGAGAAAAGAGTGAACAGGAGATCGTAGCTAGGATATTTCAAGCTGTCTGCAGTGCGGACGATGATCTGTCACTGCCATCCCCCTGAGATCTGCCTGTAGAGACAATTAGTGGTGGGCTCTTCCTCTTGATTGGTGAGTGTCATTAAACTTGGAGTATGCACCGAGTGTGTCCTTGTGTCACATACAGCGGCTTACGTTCGTCTTTGTGTTTGTATGAGGGCATGTTTGTGCTCAGAAAACAATGACGTCGGGGTGCGATCGGGTCCTTACTTCGTACTCAAACTCCTCCGTCCTCTCTCCATCGGCTGCCACGGGGGAGAGATAGTCTGTCCCGTCGTAGTATTCCTGCTCCATTGTGTGGAGAGAATGGCAGCTGTCGGGGGAAAACAGGGGGAGGGACAAATGGAAAAGACAGGAAATTGTGAATAAATGAGATGTCTTTCCTCTTTTTCTTCATGCAGTATGTCTTCTTTACTGGCAAGTGACAGGATTTGTCTTTGCTGGAATACCAAGCATAAAGGAATTGTCAACACCTTTCAAAGCCTCTGGAGTGCATGTGATAAAAAATACAGCCCCTTGTTAATAACAGTGTATCCACATAATTTGCTTCCTGCTCTTGACAGACAAACCCCCCCACATTGTACAGTGTAACTCTATTATGCTGCACTCACTCACTAAACAAAACCACATTGTACAGGCCGGAGCACAGCAACAGCTTTCGGTGCCACACAAGATAATCTCGATTGACATAAAAACTTCCAAGAGATTCTCTGTTGTAGACGGTGCTTTTCAACACACGCAGACACACACACACAGACACACACGGTCAGCGTCGCTGTCAAGAGCCCACAGCTAGCGGTGGAACATGAAGGAATTCATAAACGAAATGAGTTCTGTGCCATGAAATGCAGATTTCTGTGATGAAACCGAGTAACACCTTGATGCATTTTGTCCATGAAATGACAAAGAGCCATTTGTATTTGGCCCATAAATTGCACAATGTCATTTCCGTTTCATCCATGACGTGACATATCCATTTGTATTGTGTGCTGTTGTTATTTCAGTGTGTAAAATACTCGGCTTCTATTCATTTTTGTGCATGTTATGGCAACCTGTCTGAAGATATCTATGGGCGAAATGCTAATTTTCCAGGACAAAATGCATTCAGGCGTTACATGATGTCGTCATGAAAACTCTGTGGCAGAGAACTTGAGTACAAAATCCGGGCTTTGTGTATGGAAAGGTGTGTGGCTTGTCCTCAAAAAGCAGCTGGTCTAGCATCAAGGAACCAGCGACGTCATGGGGCTGCAGGAGAAAATCCCTCACACACCACCTCGATTTGTTTGAGATCATTCTTTCAAATCCACGGGAGGCAAGAGAAAATTCAATTTGAGATTGTTTCTTTTAAAAATTGCTCATCTGCAAAGGAAATCCGAGACAAATCCCAGACACGGCAGAGCGGTTTGTTCCACGTGTGTGTCTCACTCTCAACATAGAATTAGCAGCTCTTATCTCAAAGCAATCTTCCCCGGCACAAAGCTAAACTGCTAAACGTCAGAATGCTTTATATTGCCATGCCTCAATATTACACATATAACAACATTGGCAGCGCATGGCAAGAAATACAATTACAAAGGTTTACAATCTAACCTCAAAAATAAGACTGGCAAACATTTCTTACACCTATAAAATCTACTGTATATTGGCTTGTGCACCTGATCTCAGATGAAGAGAGGAAAATGTGAGTTTTATGGGACACATTGATTACATTTGGGGCCGGCCCTGGGGCTGCAGGGAGCCTGTGAGCACGCATACAAGTGCGTTCCCCAGTTTTTTATTAGGCCATTTGCTTTAATCACCTTGTAAACCTTCTATGAGACAAAACGGATATGCCCAACAGCTCCAATTACCACAGGAAGGACTTGTGGCAGATTGTGTGTACATTTTCACAAAGATTTTGATCATGTGCAGTAAAGAGTATATACAGTATATGATGCATACTTTTTTTAAATGATGGTTTGAATGATTAGCAGGCTAAAATCGTATCTCTGCCGTACTCTCAATGACTTTGGATGAGAATTAATTATCTACTTAGCATACCCTGGTTTGCCAAGTCAGTTTCAATTAACTTCCCACTTGTGTGCTACAAAGCTCTTCCATCGCTACTGTCTCATTGTGTCATTCCCAAGAGGAGAGACCCAGATTTTTCTTTTATGCTAAACTTTGTCTTGCTCACAGTTTACTTTTCCTTTGAGATGAGCAGAATATGAACTAAATGCCCAAAAAGGAAATAATGAAGCCGGTTTCTTTTGTTGTTTTCAGGAATGTCTCTGGTTGATACTTCAAACTGACAGGGTTTTATATGCTTTATTCTCAGACAGCCAATAAATGCACGTCTTTTGAGGTATTTTACTACCCACGATCCCGTTGAGGTGTTATAATTTTAGTGATTGCACCACGTGTTGATGTGATGGAGCTAATTAGCCCACAGTATGTACATAAATACATAAATATAAGTCATTTCTTTTTCCTGTTTCATTTGCACCATGGATTAAAATGCATTTCTAAATCCAGATACACTGTCTGCACAATTTCATCCACTGTTATTGTACGATTGTTTCCAATTTCCAATTTCCTCTCCATTAACGCCTGTTCTGCCATCCTGTCAACATTTGTGTGGGCCGTCGCTGTCCACGCTCCAGGTGCCTTAGGATATGGACTTACCTCGTCCAAAGGCCTTTCAACAACAGTAATGTGTTGTAAAATCTGTTCCTAAAAGTCATATTTTTCCTCACCATGCCCCGCTCAGCTAATTCATATTGTGTGACATCGTCATGCAAGCTGCAAACTGATGCACGAAGGCACCTGGAAGTTACTGTGGGACGGAAATCCATGAAAAAGGTGTTTCAAGGTTTCAATGTCAAAACACTTTCTGAAGCAACAGTGAAACACATTATCTCTCATGAAGAGAAGCCACTACAGGCCTTTCCACATGTTCCATGGGTCGTGTTCATCCACTCATTGATTACAGGTCGTACAGAGATCTAGTAAGTATATCTAAAGCAGTGGTTCCCAAACTTTTTCTTTCGCGCCCACCTTTTATAGATCAGAAGTTTCGCCTCATTCATTTACCTGAGGCGGTACTTATTCATATCGCTCCTCTTCCGGTCCCGCCCCCCCTGGAGTAGCTATGCGCCCCCCTAGGGGTCGCACCCCCCTAGTTTGGGAACCACTGATCTAAAGATTGAATATCTTAATTTCAGGATACTTCTTTTATTGGCATATGTTTTATAGAGTCTTGACACTTTTTCCACATCTGCCTGTCACATACAACCCACCTGACCATCATTGGTACTAATTAACCCTTAATGTTAAACCCATATTAGAAACGTCCTGTCTATGCTCGTACCTATCTGACAGCAGGAAGGGACAGACGTCAGGCACAGGAGGGGTGGTAGGCCGGAGCTTTGCCAGAGCCATGATGTGTTCAAAGGTGATGTCTGTCTGAGTGCACACATCCACCACATGGATTTCCTGAGGGGGGCCATGGGGGCGGCCACTGGGGGTCCGCCTGATGACCTGCACCACGACGGGGTCCTTGGCAGTGCAAAAGACCTCCACGTTCTCCTCGTGGTTGGACTTAGACACCTCTTTCCCATTTACCTGTGAAAGACAGATGAATTGATAGGGTTAATGGATGGTCATTATTGTGTCATGCAAACATCGATGTGCTCGATTTTTGAAGATGCAATGGTAAAGCAGAGACACACAAACTGCTTTTGGAATCTGGAAGTAACACTGTGTGCAACATGGCAAGAGGGCAAACCGGAAACCATGAGACGACATTACAATCTAACAATCCAAAAATAACAGCTCGGCAATTTGCATAACACAAACTGTAAATGTAAAATGTTCAGATTACATCAAGGAGAATGCGTTCAGAGAAATGTTGTACTGCAGTGTTTTCTCAGAGATATCGAATAAATCTTTATGAATACAACATAAAGAAAATAAATAAATAACAGTAAACAGTAAATAACAGAAAGTATCATCATTGTACACACAGAACATGTCTGAGGGAACTCTATGAGAAATCAGATCCAATCATTTGGTTCCACACAATGCCTACATAGCCCCTGTTCAGTCAGTCCATCTTCAACCTCATCTCCACCCAATGAACTGGATTTTCTGGCAGAGTGAAAACCATTTGCACTGCAGCTGGCACATATAAAGAAAATCATTGCTTCATTTAGCCCCAATAATTTGTCTGGAAAAGAAACCACGGCTATGGAATACCTCAGAGAATGTGCTTCGGTATAAATGCTGAAACCAGAGATTATAATTTAGATAACCACAGAGAGTTAAAAAAAAAAAAAGGGAGAAAAAAGCTAGACGTCACATAATTGTACTTGCAGTTATATTCAAATGTGGTTTTGGAATGGAGTATTTTGCTAGCAAGGAAATTTTCAAATATTACAATGTTAACTAGAAAAGTAAAATGAATAAAGGCAGTGTTTGTGTTTCCAAGTGTGAGCTGTGGAAACACACACACCGGCGGTGCAACACAAAGCAGCAGGACACAGTGACATCGGGTGAGTGTGTATGTTATGCTTCCAAATGCACTTAAAAGATGCAAAGGCCACTGGGGGTCCTTAGAAATACATTTTATATTTCCATCTCCGGATACTCCTCTGCTAATTCTTCACTGCTGTGTAACACGTCTATTGTTGAAAGATAACTTGACGTGTTTGATGCAGCACGCCGTGCAATGTCGATAGGACATGACAGCACTGAATCCCCTTTACACTGAGGCTCAACATGGGTGTTTTTCCACGAATAAATATGACAGCTTATTACTATGTACCACCTCCTCATGAGTGTCTGTGTATCCCCATCTGACACGCAGTACATACTGCATATAGCCAGAATGTCAGCTCCTGTCCAAAGTCTTTAGACTCAGTGAGTTTGGCATAATATTTGTGAATATATACAGTATGTCACGATCTCTGCCAAGGAGGTTATGCTAGTTTGTTTGGTAGTTAGCAGGATTACTCACAAAGTTGAAACGAGTGTTGCCCGGCCCGGGGAAGAACCCCTTTTACAAGCGGCATGTCAATGAAATTGCTGCACCAGAACAAAGAGGACAGAAAGATGCAACAACCACTAATGCGTACCTGAGACGATGCTGACAGTATTTTTGAATTGTTAAAGCGAAAGATGCAGATATTGCACTTTTTAATTAAGAGTTGTTCTTCTTTCTCTTAAGGCCAATAAATAAGATAAGATCAAGTTTATCTATAGCACCTTTGGGCCAGCTTGTGGGGCTATCAGATGCTCAAACTGCTTTGATCTTAACCTTAGTCCAAGGGATGGCCTTCATCATCACCTTCATCTTCATCATTCGAGCATGACTAAAAGTGCATATCCTTACAGAATGCTTACATTTAGTTTAGTTTGATACAGAGTATAAGCTGTGACATTTATGCTATTTCATTGAAGTTACTTGGAAAACATGTATTCCTAATTTAAAATATAAATAGTTATATGTAACATATTTTACTGACAGTTTAAAAGAGATGAGCTGCCTGTATTCCCCGCTGATTGTTTGACTCTCATCCCTCATCCTTCGCTGTATGTGTATGTGCACATGTGTGTTTTGCTTTTTTTCCCTTTCCCCTCTTGATGTGTATCTCTAGGGACTGAGTGATGCTCTACAAATAAACAACTTATCCTGGGCTATAACAGCAGCCATATATAACTCCCTTAGCTCCTGTTGTGCTCTGGTCTGCTCCCCTGCTTCCTGGTGTGACCTTTGTTTGGAGCGCTGTTGCATTAATCACCTGAGAGGAGGAGATAAACTGGGTCAACAACACTCCTGTGCGATTGCCAGGGCAATTTGGGGCAAAAAAAATGAAACTGTGTAGTCGTGTCGACTCCCTCATCCCTCTTCCCTCCAAACCCGTACTCCTCTTTTTTGACTAGTTTGGCCATTCAGCAGTTATTAAATGAGGCAGTGCTTACATTGGACTGGTATTAAAGAAACACGGGACACTATAATAATTAGCTCGTCTCTCACACTCTCACTCTCTCCCCCTCTCTCTCTCCAGCCTGAAGTGGGGAGTCTGGTGGAAACAAAGGAGCCGGAGCAGACAAATGAGCCAGCCTATGGCGTATGACAGTACCGGAGAAAAATGATCAAATTTCCCAGCTCTCCCTCTGGTACAAGCCTGTCCGGCCCCGGCTCCTCCTCCTCCTGTGCTCAGCCTCGCCACTTTCTAATCATACTCCACAGCCATAACGAAAGGAAACACGTCAGGAAAAAAGGAGGAGGAGGGAGAGTTTTATTCTTCTCCAATAATTTCCGTGAGAGGCAGATGGAACAATTAATCCCCAATCAACACAGGAATATTAAGCAGCATTAACTACTGCATGGGAGACGGCGGCTTCGCTATCTCGTCTGAATCCCCTGGCTGATGCCTACCCAGGCTAAACCCACGGCTTCAGTTAGTTGTGTAGATCTGTGGGGTAAATTCAGAAACCGAACAGATGGGAAAGGGTTTGCTTGGCTGTAGACTAAAATATCTCATATCCAGATGAGGCCTGCTGAACATCTGAAGGGAACAGCTCTTAACACAACTATTGATGTCTTTATCCTTTAATTTTTTAGAGGAATCTTCTGACTGTGTATTCCTACGCTCACTGGTTCAGGCTGTAGCTTCTTAAAATTTCATTGCACATACTGCATTTTAATGATGTAACAATTCAAGTATGCAAGTGCGCCAAGTACAAATTCATATTCATTCATAAACGCACGGTAAACAACTTCTGTTTATCACAAATTATTTAGCAGCCCTGGTGGTAATCAGATCCAATGTAGCTCAAACTGCTCCATATGTTAAGAGTTAAAGCTCTTTGATCTGGAACAAAACAATGATGACTATTCAGAGAGTTGATTTATTGTACTTGTGGAGGAGGAGAAGATCAGCTAAAAGTGAAGTTGGAAGGCAATAAGCACTAGGACGGAACAGCTGGACCGAAACCCATCTGCTGTCTGTGTGCACATGGATGTGCGGCAGCTGTAGCCAGGAAGAGAAATGTATTCTCTCTGAAAGCCCGCGAGACAATCACCAGCTTTCACACAACAACCAACAAAACACTTTTATTTCTTTTTTCATTTCTACGAGTCCCTTATTGATGAGGACACACATACATTGTGTCCCTGAAACACACCTTGGAGCCTTAAACCTCTGCTTCAATAAAACACCCACATCACTTAAAGCAGTTTGGAGCTTTATATGGAAAAACAAACTTTACAAAAAAGTAACTCGTGTCTCAACTCTCCAACCCAATAGTTGCCAAAAGCAAAGTAACAATCCTGAAGAAGTCCCTCATCTGTGACCTATCTTCTGTTATCCTCCAGGTGTAAGGGCGAGCAAGAAAGAACAAGCACAAAGCAGCTTTGCTCGCCTCCTTCTGGCACCTCCTCTGTCAGTGCTCGTGTCTTATTGACTACAAGCTACCATCAATACCTCCAAACACCGAGGGCAGAATGTACTGACAGTGGTCGCAGAGTCAGGCCAGTTTATCTGCTAAGATGTCAACTTCAGCCACATCTGACGCTGCTTCTGCTGAAGGCCTGTTTCTGTGGCAGGAGGCAAAGACACCGCCGGCAGCTTGCAGGGGATTACTGAAACAAGTGATTGATGTACTTCTTATGCAAGGAGCAAAGGCAGCCCCAGGCTGTAGACTCTAATAGACCATTAGCTTTTTAATGCTTTCAAATTAACTGCATACATTGTTTTATGGCTTGCATGTAGCACACTGAATCTTAATGAATTGTTTTTTGTTTTAGTTGTATGGAGTTTATGTTGTGTACAAGGCGAACGCATTCTTGAGTTACTGTTTTCCCCAGTCAACGAGAAAATAGGCTAAATTGAAACGACCAAGACCTCGCTATCTCAGCTGCAATGGCCAGTAAAAGAAGCTTTCAGCCGCAGTAGAAAGAGCAATAGAGGGTCGTACTTAACCAGCAAATGTAACCTTGGGTATGTGCTTTAAATCCGCACCCATCCCTCCTTTGCTGAGCCTCTATCTCCTGTGTGCCGTCACCTGCTGGTTTGAGTGGCAGCCTGTGGGGTGTTAAGAGTATGCAGGCAGATGGAGAAAGTGTAACATGTAGGTCATCCAGCCTCAGGAGTGTAGCGCTTACAGCTGCTGATTACATGCCTGCTGTATCTCTACATCTTTTAGGCACAGGCTACATGACCCCTCAGCGATAGGGTCCAGTCGGTGGCGTGGAGCTCTGCGAAAGAGAGAGCCGAAGGCAAACCAGCACTGGTGACAGTGCTGGAGGAGATGGAGTTAGATTGGAAAAAAGGAAGCTCACAGCCGCTGATAAGCCCATCACAACTGAGGTCTAATAGAATAAAACCCACTTGCACAGCATGCATAAAACATACTTATACCAATACACTCTGGGCTGAGACATGACAGGCCATTGTTTAGATAAAGCTTTTCACACATCTTGGGCGGTGTCTGTTTCCCCAGTGAGGCGGGAGGAATGATCTAATGCTAAGCCTCTAAATAGCAGCCACTACAACCCAAACTAAACTACAGCTACATATTACCATTTTGTCTTTGGACTTATGAAACTCAATTTACATTTTCATAAATGAAAAAAAACAGCAATGTTAGAATGGGAATACTCTGCAGAGGGATGGAATTAAATACTCCCTGAGGTAATTCAAAATGCTGGATGCTGGATTTGATGTAAGCATGGCTGCTACTTCGTCCACCTAGAGAGAAAACGGCTCGGGTTCCTCTTTTACACCCAAATGTCTCATTTCAATAATAGGAGCCTGAATAAAATACGGGCTGAGGTCTGCTACAGTACAACCCTTATGACTGCATAAATCATTCCCAGACAGTCCCGGCTACTGTTTGAGTGACTCCAAGAAATGCTCCAATGACATGGAACTGGGGGGGAGAGGGGGGTAGGAGAGAGAGAGAGAGTGAGAGCGCGCGCGCGAGAGAGAGAGAGAGAGAGAGAGAGAGAGAGAGAGAGAATGCCACAAGGGAAATCTGACAGTCCCCTCAACATCTCTACATGAACCAATATACAGGCCCCTTTAACCCCTCCAACCACATAAAACACACTGCACAAGGCCCCTGGGCTATTTTTCACATTAAAGGGCCCTACACACTGCTGTTGAGATTTTATGCCCACGGAACATTTGATGAATTCTGCCAATTTTCTTCTCGGAGCACCAATCTACAGTAGAGTACTCCCTTTATTGCACAACTCGTTCAATGTGTACAACCACTTTCTGTGTTCTCTAAGACTCACTAGCATCCTTTTACATACACATGTACTAGCCGATCTCTTTCCATAAGCTCTCAGCGCAAGGACAAGCATTTTTAAAGGACAAATGAGGAGGGGGGTCTTGGTGAACTCCCTGAAAGCTCAGGGTCAGAGTCTTGACTGCAAAAGAGGTGATAAAAGCTCCAGCTCATAAAGTGATTGTGAAGTGGCACATTGACCCAAACCTTCCTCCTCCTACCTCCCCATTTAAGTGATACTCCTGGCCATTTTTACAAAATTTCACAATTTTCAGGTCATTTACGTGTTAACAAGGTCGCTGAAATGTTTTTTTGTGCGCTGGAGCATTTTGGAGAGGTCCTTAAGGCCATTGAATGGACTCTTATGGAACCTAGGGTTTTTCATGCATAGGGAATTCTTTGGTGGCGGCCAAAACCTTCTCCTCCTGAGACAAACTACATGGGAATAAGAGGATGAGGGATGATGGTAGACACTGGGAGAGACTATTGATGAATATAAAGTGCTTAACGCTTGTTATTTACAGAGGAAAGATGATCAAACTAACAGACTCTACATTCATGAGCTTCCAAATATTTCCAAATACTGTATCCTAATGATATTGTATCATTGCTGCCACTAATAAAGTTCTGCCATCTTAATGTAAATAATAGTGCCTAAAGTCAATAGATTTTACAAGGTGTTACACTCATTATAGTATAAGGAATCCAGACGATATGTTTAGCTTTTATTACAGCATGCACGACAGAGAAATAGCACAGGGATCCATCAGGGTCCATTCTATGGCCCACACACCAAGTAAGTTAACACAAACTATCTCCAGAAAATTCCAGCTTCCAGAAAAACAAGGTCAGTGACCTGGTTCTTATGTAAACACCCTGACAATTATGACATTTTGTAAACTCATCTTCTCTTCTGTGCTCTGTGTCACTGGTGTTGCATCAACAAAACAATGCAGCTGAAAACTGCAGAGCTTTTCCCCAATTTTGCAAAAATAAAGAAAGGCACCTCACCAATACGCCCCAAGCAATGACCAAAACACACAGGTGTGCACACAAACACACAGATAAGGCAGGGACAGGGAGAGACGTGCAGAGAAATAAACACAAATATCCGTGGGTAAATATTTCATCATATTGCTTATTGTACTTGGCATTATTTGTGAGTTGTGCTGGATATAAATATCCACAACCAACACCATCCCTGTTCTGCTTATTATCCTGTTACCCCGAAATTAGATCAACGCAGCATTCCATCTTCATCACGAACAGATTACAGCTGAGTGTGCGAAGATTGTACTATCCTGTTTTAGCTGGATTATGATTCTACTGTGGATTCTGAATATGATTTGGGCTTTGTGAGCAAAAAGGACTGCAAAGTTAATCAGCTTGTTCAAGGTTAATGGCACATACACAGTATATTTGTTAAATAGATTTAGAGAGGTGAGGTTAATCTCTGTGCTTAACTCTTAAGATCTCGCCGTGTTGGGAGTGAGATTTAATGTAAAATGAAAGAGAGAAAAATCAAATTAGAGTAAAAGCACCACTTGGGTGAATGAATAACTAATGGATGAACAGCCTCTTCCTTGGTGATAACTGGTAATTGGTATGGGGTACGGTAGGCGAAGGGAGGGAGGGGAAGGGAAGGGAAGGCAGCGGTAGTAGAGAGAGAGATGCTGCTGTGTGCTGTGCGGATCAGCAAAATGGCCTGGCTGGCATGAAAAGATGCTGTAAGGAGTAATGGTGCCATCCATATGCTGACTGAGGAAAATCAAGTGGGTACTGTCACGGAACGCTTCTTCATACGCTGAGAGTGAACAAGAAAGGAGAGAAGAAGAGAAATGTAGGTGCCCTGCAGTATTTTCAACTCCGGGAAGGCAGAAAATTCAAACCAAATATACTACAGTGAAACAAATGCCCTTCCCCTGCTTCAAGAAACCAGCTCTAAATCACATTTCTATTGTCCTCCTGTGTGTAATTCTAATATCCACAAACAAGATGAATGGGGAAAGCACAACCTGACTGTTGAACTCTATATTATTTCCCGTGAAGTTCCTCTTTGACACCTAGAGAGTGGGTTTTGTTTCAGAGTGCAGTTTAGATAGAAGACACAGGCAGCAGCTGGAACTCGCTGTGTGATGTGAACACCAGAGAAACTTTCAAAGCTTCTTTCACATTTAGTATGCACATCCCTACCAACCAATTACCACTGGATAAGCACTATTTACATAATAGCAGACACAATGACATTGAACCATTGTGTCTTGGAGACTATTGTCCTGTTGTTTCTTATGAGGATACGACTGAAGGTCAGAGGTAAGGTGGGGGTCTTAGAAAGTTGAACAACAGAATGTTTAAAGGGGACATATACAGGTTTCAAACAATCCAACAAAGCTTTCAGGGACCTATGGATGCATTTAAAGCAGGTATCAACCTTTATCCTACTTTCACATTGTTAAACGTATACCCCTATTGTATTACACTATAAAAAATAAGAAAACTCTTTTTTTTTATAGTGTATTAATGGAAATATCAATCAAATATGTTGTGCTAAAAAATACAATTTCCAAACCCTTTTATTGATATTATATGGCATATGACATTCTATTAAAAATATAAAAATGTATGGTTTGTCTGTTTTTACAAATGAACTAAAATGCTTGACATAAATGCTCACAGGCTTTTTGTCTCTATTTGTTTTTTTGCACATATTGTGTGATTACTACTGTTTTGTGCCCGAGGCCACAGTTATTAACACTTTTTTGTCCCAGGGGTAAAAAGAGCAATTAGTGTCCCATCACAAATGTCAACCACCACAAAGGAACTGAAGAAAGAGCAGATTGGTCGAATTTAGACCTCTTCATACACTGACTGCAAACAGGTCCGGTCAATTCTACCAATGTCAAAAAGAACAATAGAATTCCTGATGATAGCCTGGGGCTGTTAGGTCCAGACACTCGGTCA
>NW_027466834.1:8805000-9082500 GCF_046128005.1 Genypterus blacodes
GATGAAAACACGACGACCAACCACCCAGCTGACTAACATATACATATTTTTTACTGCAGTATGTTTGGCTCAGACACCCGCATGTTTTTCTGATTACACTGCACAACGCATCCAGAATATCTGCGGACAGAATATGCAACTTTTTAAAGAGCGAGTGACTTCCTCACGAGTCTCCACGGGGGGCGGCTGTAGGATTGCTATAATTACGGTCTCAGTCATGCTACTACTGTCATAATCCTGGAGTGCTCCTTACACTTTCCAATTCGACTGGACGATATGGAGGAAAATTGCAATGTGCAGTAACTTATTGGATGAGGCTTTAAGTCACATTAAGGTGTGAGATATCAGGGTCTCCAATTGGATCTGCTGCTTTGAAACACAAACATTCAACTGTGCTTTTGTGCAACAATACAAATGTTAGTGTCTGAAAAAAGGAAACAGCAGGGAGAGAATGTAACTCTGCGTTGTGACTCAGCTTTCCTCAGAAATGAAACAAATTTCAAAGATATATGTTATACTATTCATTACTATTATACTCTTCTGCTTGTATTTAAGTGGTGGTTAATGGTTATCAGTACTTGGGTTTGTAAATGGTTCTATATTTTAAAACCAAAGTACTTCCACACGATGGTCAGTGTAAATAATTGACGTATACAATCTAAGAGTCAGACATAAAGCTTAGAGAGATTATGCTGCACAATGCACAGCAACAACCGAACTAACATTCCTCTTTGCGAAGCTACATCTTCCTCCCCGACTTGACCTGATTGTATATTTCTGGCACAGCTGTATCTGAGAAGAAAAACGATGGGATAACATAGCTGGGCTCAGGTGTGTATCACGTTACAGAAAGCCAGGCGCTTTCAAACACACTGTACGGGCAAATGAAATAAGAAACATAATCTGTTACAGGAGGATTTGTGCAGACGTGCTGGCTTGTTTAGGGACCAAATCTTCACTTCTACCTAGGTGTTGGTTTTCAATGTTCATGTTCTGGGTTCAGGTACCCACATACTCCTGATTCAAAGTAATTTAATTAACAGAAAGTGTTCTTGGCCTTTCCTGTGATCACAGTGCATTGTAACCCTTTCACATCTTGTATAAGCATGTATTTTCCCTTCTCTGGATAACATACCTAGATACACATCACTAGGTACAATGCTTTATATAACTGAGACCACAGTCTAAAGTATAGCTATTGAAAATGTATCGTTTCCTTTTTGGGTTGACAGTTTTCAGTAAATCATGTCCACAAGTGACATTTGTATTTAATGATGTTTCATATAAGAGTTCCTGCTGTTTCTGCTTTAGTGGCTATTTTCTGGCATAAGAACATCTATATATCTTTAAATTCACCCGGGGCTATCAGTGAGGTGAGGGCTGCAGTGTAAACATGTCAGACAAAGACAGAGAGGGGAAATGGAACTCCTTCACTCCTGTGACGGACAAATTCATTCCTGTACAAAGAGCAGCTGTGGTGATAGATTTTTGCACGAGCAACCTGGATATTTCGAGACTTTGCTGAAATATAGCTCTCTCTCCCCTGAGCAAGGAAAAAAGTATGTGGCGGTGTTTTGGTGTGCAAAGATACACACACGCTTATATACACAACTCTCTCACACACACACACACGCACAATGTCAAGTGGGAGCTATCAACTCTTCTCTGTTTCTTTAGTCCCGTCAGTTCCCTGATGAATAGCAGCCCTGAGGTGGAGGAAGTGGCCCATCCTCACCCACCTGTCTCTCCAAACATATTCTGCTATTGATGAATTCAATTGTGAGAAAAAAAACGTGTGCACTCCAACAGTCTAAATACACACTTTGTCTAAAAACAGACACTTCTCTATTGATTACCTCAATGCTCTTCCCTCAGGCGCTATCATTTCCAAGGCATGTCGCTAAGGTAAACAATGTTTGCAAATTAAATTCACTGCTCTGAAAGACTTGACAGACAATAAGCATGATTAAAATATAAAAATGGTGGCAAATTCAAGCCAGACAGATTTTGTTGTGAATAAAACGAGGGTGTCATTTGAAGTTAAAGCACCAGGTGATGTCTGGACTGACAGTGATCTTCTCATAGTCTCAACTGGTCACTGAGGACCGTTTTTGGAGCTCTCAGCATGTCTGTGTGACCGCAGCAGCTCGTCCTGCCTCAGAACTGACAAGTGATGGAGAAAAATTGACGCGAGATGACACTAATGGTCCGCAGCTCTGCGCCCCCCTGACATTAACCAGTCGCTCTCTCCTTTCTCTTCATCTGTCTCTCATGCGAAGATGAATACAAAGGACAGTCAGATCAAGCAGTGAGGGAGCTTGCACAATAAGGTATCGGTTCTCTAAATTCTCCCCAAAAAATAGCCACTGCTTGATAAATGAATAAATGTACCACAGTAGCTAATAAAATCTAAGGCTATAATATTACATTGCTTCTGTGATATACGCTCGCCTTGCCTCCGCCTGAACTTTGTCCCAGAAGACCACTGAAACCTGTGCTGATGGGGCAATAACTCTACCAGTCCGACATAACGGCTGGCTTTGTGTGTACGTGAACCTGTGTGTGTGTGTGTGTGTGTTTTATCACGTCGTGTCTATGAAACTGATTCAACGTAGCGTTAAAATTAAATGGCATTGTAAATACATCGGATGGCACATTTCAATGAAAAGTCCGTATTAATCATTCCAGAATGTACATTATTACTCTACAATCCTTGGCAGGTAATCCGCTGTCAGTTTGCCAACACTTGGCGGATGATCTAAATTGGAACTTTGTGTGAGAATGTGGGCGAATCTGTACATCACAACCATGCATTCCGTTATTGGCACATGGAACTTAGCATTAGCACTTAGCATTGCAGTAACAATTCAACTGAAGAAGCTCTTTTTGAAGTAGAGAGTTTGACATTTTGTATCCACTCTAATAACTCCTACTGAATGACAATGAGGTTACGATAGCAAACTTTTCAAAATGATTTTAACCAACTCTGTCTCTGCATGCACACTTTATGTTATTTGTGAAACAGGAGCCAAAAGAAAGGCAGGTGGGATCCTCTCCTCACCATCTCACTCATGCCTGTGAGTGTGGAGGCTGTGAGGAAGGAGGCCTGACTGTGAGGAGGATCTGGGTTGTGTAGGAGGTGCTGGGTTTGACTGCAGAGCTGCGGGGAAGAAAGCATAGTTGCCAATCCAACCTCGCAAAGATCGTAGCTACTTCCTACTGTGAACTTCTGCTGGCTGCTGTTTGTGAACAATGTGTTGTGTCAATGTAAAAATAGGTTCTTTGCTCTCAAATGTAAAGTGGTGGGTAAATCGCAGCAACAAAACACAACATATATGCGTTATCACACTGATAAGCAGGCAGCAGAGTGGTGTATAACATTTGTAGAGCGTTTGCTAATCAATTAACCAACAGACCCTTTACTTCAAATTCTAATGCAATTGGACTTTTAAATAGATTTTGCAATATAATTAAATAGATTTACACAAAGGCGTCGACAGGATTTCTCCTTTCATTGATTTTATCTGAGAGATGCTGGAGTTTTTTCAGAGCCGCTGTGATGCCCTCAATGCAAATGCAGCTCATTAAAGGCGAGGCCCTTAGAACTGTGTCAGTGTGTCAGTGTGACAGCAGCGATAGTAAAGCCACAGCGCCGCTCACCACACTGCACTGAAAGAGAAACAGTTCAGCCTGATTAAAAGCAACACATGCTGTTCTCTGGCTGTTGTGTCCTTGGTTAAAACATTGCAGTATGTCATATTTAGTAACGTTTGTCTGCAGATCCTAACGCATGGCTCCTAGAAACCTAATATCCATTTAGTGGAGACATTCATAAAGAGTCTTCTTCCTCTCCCTCTCCCCTCCCAGGACCCGAGCAACACGAGCAGTATAGCAGGAACGCGTGAGTGTGTGTGCGCGTCACCCTTCCCATCAAACTGCTGTCATCCCGGGCTTATCATGGGAGCAGCAGGGGGAACCCGCTGACCTGATGACTGACACCCAGCATGGCCGCCGTACCCGAGGGGGGCTTTGTGTCGACCTCACACCCCGCCTCAACCCCCGGTGCACACATAAACTATTTTCCTGACCTACCCCGGAACACCAAGAGCCCATGAGGATGTTCACGCACACCACACACACACGCACGCGCACAGACACACGCACAAACACACACACCTGTCACATTATGCACACACTGTCTTGTTCACAGGATTGAAGTAAAGGTTATATAAAGATGAGCAATGGAAAAAGAGGAAGAGAGTGGGACAAAAGAGTGAAAGGGCGAGGCACTGAGACTATCTTCCACATCAACTCAAAGCTTTGTCACCTGCTTTTATCCAGTATAGATCAAGCAGCCAGTCTCTGCCCTGACACCATCCTATTTCTCCAAATGTCAGCGGGAATGTCGGAGCTGATATCTTACAGCTGGGGGGGAAAACTGGACACCAAACTCATTGTATGGCGCAGATAAGAGAACGCTGTGTATCCTGTCAACCCTTCTCTCATTTCATCAGCAGCAAGGACAGGACCTTGTCTTCTCCACTATACAACAGTCACATCAAACAACAACACAATAATCCTGACCTTTCTATCATCTGTCGAAATCATTTTCTGCATATTTGACAAAATCATTAAGGCCCCTTTCATAACAACAGACAATTAAAATGCAGTCTTTGTATCTGGATATGTTATCTGGATACGGATGACAACAAATTGCCTTCTGCAGACTGCATATAAAAGTCATTATCTTGATATAGGTCTACATTGTGATCTGACATCAGCGGACTGTAGGCTACAACACTAACACACAATATGATGCAGAGGGACACTCATTAGATTGCATACCTCTGCCAAGGCCCAAGAGTTCTCCAATTATGGCTATGTCTCTCAGTGATGACATTTAACAGGTCATTGGACTAATTGGTTCATGGTACAAAGAATGATCCATGCCCACTCAACTTTGGCAAGCAATTATAGCAAAACCGTAAGAAATATGAAACAACAAAGATAAGCCTTTGGTCCAGATAATTGAACATGTATGATGTCAAAAATACAGGTTGATGATGTACAGTTAGTAGTTAAAGTTATACACCTAAGGTAGATGATTAAAGTGAACCCATCAGGTCGCCAGGCAGCTCAACAGGCCAACCAGGTTTCGCGAAAATCTGTTAATCGATGTTGTAATTCTGCAGATAAACAGGCACACAGACGAACAAATCAGGTGAAACCTTAACCTCCTTGGCAGAGGGAATAAAGAAGTAACCTCTGTGCGGGCTGTCGCTGTCCACCTTCCAGGTACAGTTAACCCTTCAACCCGTGGGGCGGATTTTTATCTCACAAATGGGTCTCAGCTGCACACACTGTATGGAGGCCTGGCCTGTGACTGAGATCTGATCACGATGTGGAACCAGACACACACACAATGTTTGTCTGGATACAGATACAGACACTGGTTTCACCCAGGGAACACACACACACACACACACACACACACACACACACACACACACACACACACACACACACACACACACACACACACACACACACACACACACACACACACACACACACACACACACACACACACACACACAGTTATGGTGGATGGTCGGTTCATGGAATTTGTGTCGTTAAACTCCGTTCCCTGTCAGCACACATGCAAACCTCACTAATTGGGAAGAGAGAAAAAAAAGTTGTCTTGTTGTGAATGGTAATAAATTAATGAGTGTCCTTCTGTCTGCTTAAACACAGCTAATCAGCGGCGAGGCACCCTCAATATGCACAGCCCCCCCATGTGTATCCCACAGCTCTTTGTTTTCACGAATGTTTGGAGTGGAAAGCACAAGCTGTCAGGTCTGGTCTCACTCTACACATAACTACACACACACACACAGAGAGGGGGGAGGGAGAGAGAGAGGGAGGGATGGAGAGCGAGAGGGAGAGACCTTCAGAGTACAATTTAAAAGTATACCGTCTTGAAGATTGAAGGCACCACATGAAACGTAAGTTGAGCAAGCACATTTATGTTATTTTTATTAAAAACATAAACACACGCATACATTACCAGGTGCACAATGGCACCGAGTCACAAATAAAGGCAGTAAAATATGTCTCCTTTGTCCTTTGTTTACTATCAGAGCTATGGTAAAAAGAGAGAATATTTGATATCCTGTAAGCCACAGTGCCGCCCAGCTCTTTGCACATTCTCACAACAAATGAATCATCTTATGAAAAGGTTCAATTCATTAGGTAGACACTACAGCTCATCGGGGATCGGCATTGAGACGCTAAGGCATGTAGATCATATTCCCCCGCTGATCCTCCCTGTCTGATCAAAGTCGATGGCCTTTGATCTCGGCGTGCAAGTGGAGCTAAAACGTGTAATGAGACAAACCCCAGTGTTACTCACGCTCATGGATGATGCCATGTTGATGTCATCCTCATCACCCAAAGTAGGAATCACCCAGATTGACTTTCCTTTTTATCAAAGCTATACTGAAGGGAATGGAGAAAAAGAATGACCTGAAGGACCTTGTTTGCTTTTCTAATTGGATTCTTAATGTTTAAGTACATATAGGATCACAAGCTTCCTCTGAATACGCTGGAATTAAAGCTACACGATTGAACAAATTCCGAACGAAAACTGAATTTGGCCGCATACAATTACCAGATTACAAGAAGCTGTGTTTTGTATACAATAGCGTGAGGAGAACTCCAAGTTATGGTAGTGCTGGCATGCCTGTGGTGTGATAGGGTAATTATGGTCGTCCTACAGATGGCCCACGGGGGCTCGTGAGGTCAGCTGCTCCAAAATGTAGAACATTTTGCCTGAAGAGATTGTAAATGTGTAGCGGTGTAACCACACATCATTTAGGTGTACTGCTGTAAAGTTTGTCTTTACGTTAGACATTAGTCGGATCCTTTTAATCACTATAGCTGTTTTAGACTGATCTCTGCTGACATGGTACAAGCAATCATTATATATGCACTGTTGCCTATACAATTGGAATAAATAATATTCCAATTTATTAGGAAACATTGTATATCAGCAATCATTTACATATTTCCCGTGCTAAACTTAAGCAAACCTTACTGATATCACATACTTGGCCATCCGTCTATTACAGTTAGGGACCGTGGTGAAGGTGTTGTCCTGAAGGTGATTGAAATACATTAAGCATAAAAATCTAAGCATGTTTTAAAATCTTTGTTAGCATTGAACCTTTTTATTGTAACAAATGCCACTCTATCAGAAAACTACAAGAAAATAATCACAGTTCCAATCATAATAGCAGTATGAGTTACAAAAATTACAATTAGGTTTCTTTTTCACAAATGATGCAGCCCTAACAAAAACCTAAAAATCTAAAACCAACCACTTGCATCCGACTCCCAGGGATTAAGGTGTAGAGAAATACAGTACGCTCTCCAATAAACAGCTTTGGTTCTCCAAGGAAAACACTGCATCATAGTGTGTGTTTACGTAGCTGTTGCCGGGCAGCAGCTGTGAGGAAGATGAAAGAAAGCGCTATTGAAAGGGAGCACATATGGGAGATAAAAACTAATTTTGAAGCGCCGAGTACATGTTGGGCTGATGTGGAGTAAGACGGGAAGAGGTTCCGGGGACTTGATACACAACTGAAAAGGTCAGCCGGGCTCTTATTGAGATAAGAAACAGATGAAAAGGTCAATTCATCAGCACGCTCTTAAATCCTCTCTGCTCCTCTACAGTGAGATTTAGTGGAATGGCTGATAAAACCCATTGACTTTGTGTCTTGTGGCACATAGTATACTGTGCATCTCCACACCAAAACGGCCTGACTTGTGATCTGGATTTGTACTTCCTTTTTACTTCACTTTATCACAAATGACACTACTTGAGCTGCTGCTATTTGTTAAGCGAGCAGTCAAGCGATTTAAAATGTGATCCACACAATATAAGATTATGAAATATGAAATTATACAATCAGTGTAAGTCTGTGGTTATGCAACACTCTCTGCAGCGCCTGCAACCGGATAAGTATGAGAATGTATTAGATGCTGAGAGGAGGTCTATAGAAAGGAGGTAAATACACTGCTTTGTTAAGAGCCGAAGTAGGAAAAAGAACATTCAGATCTCAGTGTGAGCTAAAGAGAAAAACAGTTGTGCTGCAATCAAACATGGTCAGCTGACACATTCGGCGCCTGGTTAGAAGTTACAGGGTGAAGGACAATACAAGCACTGAATGAATACAGTTCCCCTGCATCACCAAGGAATGGTAATGATTTGTGTGTGTGTGTGTGTGTGTGTGTGCCTGCTTATTGTCAGTCTCCCCATCTGTTTGTCTGTGTACCTATCTGAAATAGGAGCGCTTTAAAAATATGGACCTGTATTTTCCTGGGGAATTGTAAAAACAGCAGAGAAAGCACAGATTATATTTCAGGCTAATCTCTCCTGGGTGGACACAAGATCAATCAAGCTGCAGATTCTTCTCTCCTCCCCCCCCCTTTTCTTCACTCCTATCAATTTTAATGGTTGAGGGACATCCTTCAAAAAAAAACATAATGGGAAAAGAAGATGGATGGGAACATTTGTGGCTCACAGTCTGGCGATAGCGATGCGGTGGGGGCTGAGAGCAAAAAGGTTGAGTCTCCTATCAAAGCCGTATCCACTGCTCAAAAAAGAAGCAACGTGCTAAATATAAGCCACAATAATGTCAGCTTCCCTTCTGTTGATGAGCACAGTGGCATAAAATTAAAGGGGAAAGCCAAAGAAAAGCAGAGCTGCGGCATATGTGCTGCCTCCTGTGGTGTAAAAGTAAAGTGAATATGTCAAATCAGCAAAGGAAGCCATAACTCTCAAGCACTCTGTATGCGGAGGTGTGTGTGTGTGTGAGTGTGTGAGGGTGTGAGTGTGTGACACTACTGAGCGGAGAGAATGTGTTCGGATCGAAATTTCCTGTTTAAATGAAGTGACTAATTGACTGCCTGGCTTAGATGTCTCTTTAATTTAGCATTAACGTGTGAGACAAATACAGTTTAAGACATCATGCAGATTTCAATTGACTATCAGATTGAAACCTGTCTTAAATGTAGCGTATTTATGTGTTGTATGTGTAGATTCCCTGACACGTAAGTGGAGTTACATCACTTACATGGCAGAAGAGGACGGTAACAGGCGTTTATGAATGAGGGAATATGGTCTCCCTTCACAACACATTAGATCTGGTGTTGTGCTTTCTGGTTTCCCCTGATACATGAAGCACTCACTTAAACAGGCGCATCAGCATGTACACCTGTCTGTCTCTATGGAAGCAGACTCTCTCTATGATGTGATCCTCATAACCTAACCACAACCTCGCAACCCTTTTCTGTGAAAGCTCGGTGCTGGTGATATCTGCTCCACGTGTTTTCTGAATATCCATTACACATTTGGCCGCTGGAGCCTGGACATAGCCGCGAAGTCATTTGTGTCCCTCATCTCTCCGGTCCACAGGTTTCATATGGGCTGCTATCTGTCCGTCTAGTCTAAGTCCAAAATCCTGAGAGTCATCCTTTACCCCAGTCACAAATGGAATCCAGATCTGCCTCATTTCCCCTCTGTGTGTCCCAACCTGTCAGCTGACACTACTCCACATGTCACTACTAAACTGTGACGATTCTATTACAGTTTCTCCTTCTGGGCGCTGTCGTATTCTGCAATTCATGCACACAGCATTCTCATTTTAGAATTAGAATATTCACCTAGACTGTATTTTTGTTTCCTGAAGAATGCTATGTGTGTGTGTGTGTGTGTGTTTTTGTGTGTGTGTGTGTGTGTGTGTGTGTGTGTGTGTGTGTGTGTATGTGTGTATGTGTGTGTGTGTGTGTGTGTGTGTGTGTGTGTGTGTGTGTGTGTGTGTGTGTGTGTGTGTGTTTATTGTGGGTGCCACATTCTCATTCATATGCATCAGCCAGTTATCAGGCACCGTTGTGCCTCATTGAGCTTGGAAGCTGCTTTCCATTTATTTCTCAAATGCAGCGGAGAGCGATTCCGCCCCATCTCAAGAAAACGGGCAAACTTCTAGAAACAAAGACACAAACCCTCGCTCATTGGAAGATTACATAAAAGGAAAACACGGAGTGCAAGTGTCTGTGAGGGAGGGAATTCATTACGTAGGAACATTAACAGTGCTGCGAGCGCTGTAGCCTAGCGGGGAATTCAGATCATTACTAGATGTTGAGTTCTGAAACTTGGAGACTAACACCTGACCTGACTTCTTGTTTGGATGTTTTCATAGCAAGCTCATTTGAAATAAAAGTGTTGATGAAAAGAGACAATGACTCAAATGCATCTACATACTTGTAATGGCAGAATGCAGATATGTCATAATATTCATATAACTGAGCTACACTGTGTTACTCCACTCACCAACATCTGTCATCCTGCTAATTAGCACCAAAAAGTCACACATCAGTGGGTTTCAGTAGTGCACAGACAGTGTGTGACACACAAGGGGAGCTGATGGACACAATGGGAATATCCAAGAGGTGGCAGACCGCAGAGTGAATCCACTCTGTGACTGAGCAGCAGCTTAGTGTTGGAGAAGGAAAGAGAGGCATAAAGCATTTAGATATGTAATTGTTTGTTTTTAAAAAGGAGGCAATACGGTTAGAGAAAGGAAAAACAACGCTTTCTGACAATTAAATAGAAAGCAACTGCTGTGAACAGGGTCTTACCAGTCTCACTGACTGGGGAGAGACACAAGGTCAAAAGGTTCAATCAAGTTTTGTCTTCGTTAAAAGGGAAAGTCTTCCTGACAATCACTGGATGGTTAAGTTGAGTGGAATCCAGCGGAGAGCACGCTGGGAGAAAAGGCTTGAATGAAACACAAGCAATCAACGAGTCTGAGAGGAGCAGCACAAAGAGAGAAGGAAAGAAAGAAGGAAAGAAAGAAAGAAAGAAAGAAAGAAAGAAAGACAGACATTTTTCTTTCTGCATTTTGCATTTGTTTCACATGGTCAAGCAACAAATTTGACCTAATAAATAACAAAATGTCAGCCTTGTGAGATGGTTTTGTAGGCCAGCTGAGAGGAGCGAGCACATTTCTATGCAGAGCAACCGCAGCAGCCGTGAGAACAGAGAGGGGGGGGGGGGGAATGGAGAGAGAGAGGAGAGAGTAAGGGGAACAGGCGAACGAGTCATAAATCTCCCACAGCTCGTGGGGTCAGGCAGACAGGGATAGTGTTGGAAATTGTTCCAGGGTGTGAAGGAAGAGGGGAGGTAGGTGGCTGACCAACCACTGTGACTGACTCCTGCTCCTCCAATCAACCTGCTGCAAGGCCGGCAAGTCATGCTGTGACACCCCCAAACTAACCTCTACTTCATTTGCATACGCACTTTCACCACCATCATAATCGTGAGAGTGGAGTAGACAGTGTGTGCTTGTGTGTGTGTGTGTGTTTCTGAATGTGAACGTGAACAGTGAAGAAGAAGAAGAAGAAGAAGGAGGGAAAGAAGGACGGAAGCAAGTGGGAGAGTTGAGAAGGCGAGACAGATAAGAAACTGTGTGAGGAAAAAGGAGGAAGATTAGGTTGGCGGTGCGAGCAGCGAGCGAGGCATCCTGCTGTCACAACACGCATCACCTGACCACAAAGACACCATGACACACTTCTGTAGCTGCGGGGTGGGAGCTCTGCTACCCGGAGGAGGCACTTCCCGCCATCCCTCTTCCTCTCATCCATTACCTGTTGTGTTGCTGTTTTTGCCGAGGGTGTATTTCTTGTTCTCCCGTCTCTATGCGGACGTGTGCCGGCGTGTGAATGTAAAGTCGTGAGGCGGGGCTGCTTTCTGCAAGCTATATTTACGATTTGTTTATACTGTTTGACTAAAAACAATAAAAAGTCTTGCATCACTTCTCCTACTCATTTTCTTTTTTCAATTTTTTCTCCCCATATTAGTGAGATTTACCAATTGGTTTCATTTCCCTTTCCCTCCTCCCCTCTTTCTCTCTAAATAACAGTATTTTAATGTCTTACCCTCTATTCCCATCCCAGTCTTTATCCTACATGCTCCATATCCTCCCCTCCTTCCCTCCCACAGCGGTGATCAGAAAGTAGGTGCTGATGTTGCAGCTCTCGCCTGAACTCGCTCCCTATATCAGTGGGTGGACAGGCAGGAAAGAGAGCTCCTGTCATCCGTGGGGCACATTGAGTGCGCCCTAGAGACGGGGCCCACTTGGTGGATACTGATCCCTCTGTTAAAGTCAACACCAATCTCAACAACCTGGAGCGCATAGCAACGCAGGAGCAGCCAGGAGAAGCACAAAGACAGCACTATTTTTATGAACCTTCTGAGGAAGAGGCAGGCACTGCAGCGGACACCTATTCATCCTCTGTGATCCCGTGACAATTCTTCTCCCAGTTTGCTAATGTTACAGAAAATTAGCGGATGCACCTCCAAAGTAGCAGCTCGCTCTGATCTTTTCGAGCCACTCCAGCTCCTCTGACAATGTCCGTCAGCAGAGTTGTGCAGCAGAGTCTGCGTCTGCACGCGAGCAGAAAAAGCCACAGGCAGCGGTTAACGCCGCAAGTTTACCTGCCCCCCCTCTCCTTTCCTCCCATCTCTCTCCACAAGGGTAAAGAGAGACATTTCACATCTAATTAATGCACAGGACGGTTGTATAAAATGGCTAATGAGGCTGTGATCACAGCAGCGTGAAGGCAGGCGCTACTGGGGGGGGGGGGGGGGGGGGGGGGCGAGCACCACCCCGCTCCAGGAGACACTGAGCAACACAGAACACAGTTATTATCCTGTCATATGATGGGGAGGCTGGAGTCGGCTAGGTGAGTCTGTGCTGCTCTTCGTCTACGAGATGACGCAAGGGAACAGTGTAATGCATTTGAGCTCTAAGTATGAAATGGATTGAAGGAGGCAGTATAGTCAAACAGAAAAAAGTTGTATGAAATGATGTGTATAAAGCTTTCAGCTCCTAAGATCAATCAAATTAAGAGGCAGCACTCTCTGGAGATGTAAGGAAAGAAAGCACTACATTGACCTGTGTCACAGCAACACACACACCACAAGTGCCAAATGCAAACTTTTACTCAGAACACTTTCAATCAGCGATTCAGAAATCAGATACTACTATTTCTTCAGGTATTAAGGTGCTACGGGAACTCGAGTCTAAAAAAAAACCCCACACTCGCATCAGCACCGCTCCACTGTCAGGATGAATAGGCTTCACACTAGCTGCTCTCTAAGCAACTGCTCATTACTGGAAACATATCCACTCTCCACATCCATTATCCTCCCTCACTTTCTGCTTGTGAAGTCACCTCATTCACACATTTCTGTCTTAGCCCTAAAATAAATCCCTACAATGCTTCTCTCTCTGGTTTAGAGCATTTCCCCCGCCAGAAAACAACATAGCCAGCATGCACAATGAATCATACACAACACACACAGTCGACAGTGGCATGCCAGTGTCAGCTGTGCCTTCGCTCACCTGAGCAATCTCATACAGCAGCTTGTAGTGTTCCTCTCGCTTCTGTAAAGTGCACAGATTGCAGCCCATTATAGTCGTTGTGGAAACGCCAGGCGTCCAATTCTCCCCGAGCAGTGATACGGACACAGGGGGTCACCCTCCACACTGGAGTGCTGGTTCTCATCAGTCACTCCTTAGAAAGCATCTCTTTCAGGCATCCCATTCACACATGCACCCAGTTTCATAAGCACACATGTATGCACTCATACACACACATACAGAGAGCTCCCTCTGAGTCTGTCAGATGAGGGTTCAGATGTGGCCGGTGTGGTAAGCAGCTTCACCAGAGGCAGCAGTCGTAGTAGCGCTCTCAGCATCGGCTCGTGTCTCTCCTCCGCTGTTCCCTCTGTATCACAAACCCATGCACACACTTGCACACCGGAGTTGTGACTCGCTGAGACACTCCCCCCCCTTTTCCTTTTCCTTATCCTCTGCACACATGACCACGCTCATAGCAGCTCATGAATTATTGGATAGAGAGCTGGGATATTCATGAGGTAGGCGGGAGGAGGGGAGGGAACAGGCAAAGAGGGAGGAGTGTGCGAGAGCAAGAGCGCTGGTTCATGAAAACCGAGGCGCAGTTATACAATACGCTCCTTTGTGTGAGCAGCTCCTCTGAAGAGCCTGGGCAGGGCTGCACGCAACAACGCTACATCCTCCGGCTGTAGGAAGAGGAGGCTTTCTAGGATCAACCTGCACCCCGGGCTGTTCACGGGCTGTTTGTTTGCTTTAGGATCTTTGTATGTAGATTTTATTTACTGTCAAGGTATGGAGAAAATATGCATCACCATGCTATAAGCAGATAGAAGCATTCAAGCACATAATTGGAATTAAATTCACCATTTTCTTTTTCAATGCGTATAATGAGGAGATGAGAGTCAACATTGTGGTTCTCGTTATTGCGTCTGAGTCTAAGGACATACAGAGTGAATGGTGCTTAGGGTTGCAATGCAGCAAGACAGTAAGAAGTCAATATGAACTGAGACAGAGTGCAAGGATTAGGAAAAAGTATAAATATAGAACAGAAATATGCATGAATGTCAATGATATCCGGGTTTTTACGAGTCGGAAAAGCTGAAGACCTCAGGCACCGTCTATCAAGCACAGTCTCGTCTCAAACTAATTGCCTGACAATAGACCTTGGACATTGTATCAGCAATGGAACTCCTTTTCTCTAGCAGGAAGCTCCACTAACGAGCAATAATTGTTAACAAATTGGCCTCGCAGCCAACAGCGGGGCTCGCTGTGTGGAATACAGCTAAGACTTGATGAGCACTCATCAGCTGGCTACTGGGCATCCCACCCCCAGGGAATCCATAATCCGATTTTCTAGGCTTTCATTTTGCTCCACAGCCTGGAGGCGAGCCAAACATCGTACACGACCTTTACGGTCCAAACTATTCACCTTTCTTCCTCTTCGTCATCCCAACATCCTCTGCCATCCCCATCACGAGTTTAAAAAAAAAAAAAAATGTTCCTCATCGCGGATAAACCACAAGTAGAGGGTTTTCTGCAGTTGCCAGGCAATACCAAATCCATGAAGTGCTGTTCACTAAAGTGTCAATTTGACATCAAAGGGCCTTGTTGTGAGACTGCAAAGCAGGGACATAATATTGCATTTGATGACCAGAGGTGCTATGTTTGCTTCCATTACAACTGCACTGTGATGAAAATGTGGATCTGAGGCAGGCTTGACAAATAATGTACCAAGAAATGAAAGCTGTGAGATGCTTGTGAGCACCAAGAACTGCCTGTCTATTCCAAATATGAAACCACAGAATGGAAAAGCACAAAAACCAAGATAGATAATCTGTTACAATATGGACCGCTGCGTCCGGATCTGGGTGTTAGAACTACTACGCGTAAACAACCTGACTCAGGGATGGGGTCATCACTTTCTGATGTAGCACTCAGTGACCCCTAAAGGTTAACATGCTCATCGGTCACCCAAATGGTCTTTCTCATCATCTGTGAAGCGGGACTGATACAGTAGCCTCTGCCTGCGGTCAAGCAGCACGTCTCCATGCCACATGCAGAGTGAAGGATGCTCTTTAAAGAGTGCAATAAGACTGATAAAAGCACTCCCAAGGTGTTTTACGGCCATGGGTTTTATATTCTAGCAGGGTAAATTTACCTGAGACTGCATTTCCAATTTGACCCGGGGCCAGATTGACACATTATAGTTACATTTAGTAAAACCATTTACTTTGTGACAAGGTGGTGTTGTCATGGACGCGTGATGTATCTGTTTCTGACAGGTTTCTAGTAGAAATAAATTAAATACATTTTTCTTGAACAATAATTGAAAAAATGAAAACGGCGATTCCATATCGAGCTTCATTCTGAGGATCTGTGCTTCTTTTTCTCCACCTCTTTTGTCCTTCCGACTTCCCCGCTGTCCTGTCTTGTTCAGCTGTCGTTTATCATCTGATCTGCCCTTTGCCTGTTGGAGTAGAAAAGCGCCCTCACTCGTGGTCATTCTCTCGGTTAATGGGCCTCACATCGAGGGGCATGGAGAAGCGATTTGTTCTGACCGTGATGGGTGTATTTTCAGGTTTCTTCAATTGCATTTCTGACAAACTGATATTTGAACTCGCTGTACACTTGGAGGTATAACCTTCAGCAAAGTTTGTAATGCAGGTGCAAGGCTGAGTTGTCAACCCTGCTGTTCTCACACACGCCTCACACACGCCGGCCTTATGCAGAAATTAACGCTTGGCCTTGTTTCCGCCAACATCAGGTTTGTGAACGTAATCTTGAATCACTCTGACCATTTCCATCAAAATTATTTAGTTAAGGAACCCGAAAAGTTGTCTCCCGGCAAGAACGAGACAACAATGGGATTTGAAATGGGAATGACATTCCCTTGCAACTGTGCAGAGGAAGAGGAAAGAGTCTCTCTCTCTCTCTTTCTCTCTCTCTCTCCAAAAGCACAGTACATACACACAACAATCACCCAACCTATCAGAACATCGCCAATCAAATGTGCAATATGAAATCACATTTCCAACCCACGAATCGCATTTATATTGATTTCTTGTCCAGGGATAATTACCATTGACCGTCAATCACCAGCTCACGTAACTTGGATTAATTCAATATTACATCATGGAGCTCAGCGGGCTAACGTGCGTTGCATCTGAATGACTTGTAAAAAGAGTTCCCTTCTGATGGCAACTTCTCATGTTGACATTTGTGGCTGCTAGTCATTGCTATTTTCAGATTTGGCTGAAGATGAGGCTGTCATTAACACTTTTTGTTAAATACATGTAGGTAATCCTGGTGAATAGTTTTCAGACGGATGTGTGTTGATCATCCAGCATTAATACCAGTGATCCTTTGAGTGTTCCAGTGAAAATGACGTGAAGAGATGTCTGTTTTCTGACAATTACATTAGCTTATGGTAACCTTGACAACAACCAAGGGAGTATCTTATATAACCTGCTGATTTAATATGGAGTGGTGATTTCTGTGATTGCTAGTGTCTATAGTGATGCCTGTCAGGAATACAAAGTATCTCCAAAGCATTTAATACATAAACAGTTTTATTATTAAGCCAGCTCTGACACGTCAGGTGGGTGGAAATGTGTCTTTGGTGGAGGCTTTGAAGATTGAAATCCTCTTCACATGAATGGAGAGCCGAGGGATGCGAGAGTGGTTTGTGATGTGACGCATGGCTCAGATCTGATCACCTACTGCCACGGTAACGCAGTCACTCCTCCTGGGTGTTGATGTGACCTGATTCGAGAGTAATTAAATGAGGCCCATTTATGAATGAATCATTGTCTCACCCTACTCCTCTGGTGACAGCTTTGACGGGAGTTGGTCCAGCAAATACACAAAGCACAGGTGGATGCTTCAAAGGCACTGTGGCCAGACTGTGGGAAGCCAACCAAAACATCTTTCTCAATGACTATAAATTATTAAAAAAACAAAAATCTTTAATTCATGTGGGAACATGGCCATGGATATTAATAGCACATGGTATCTTGCCCTGCAGGATAACACATGCCATGTTGCATTTCAAGCAATCAACATAATGGCCACCTTATTCATTGCATGGAGATATTTATCAGTTGAAACTAATTTCTCCCAAGTGTCAATGAGCCTCCCTTTTAAATATGTAATTTACACACATTAATCATGGATAACTGGATCAGTTGACACTCAAATTAGTCTAGGATTTCAAGGTCCAAGTTATTGTTGTTTTTGTTTTTTCTTGTCAGGAGCCAGGGAATGTATCCCCTTTTGAATCGCATGAGGAAGAAACCATCTTCAGATTTGGAAACCATTTTTTCAGTCCTTATACCAGGACAGGTATTCTATGGAACTGGTTCCATTCTGGCTGGAAAACCTTTTTTCAAAGCATTCTAAGCATTTGCACCAAAATGCTCGGAAACCAAATTGCTTGTTCTGGACAAGAACCAGAAAATAACATGAAAGGGAATGGGAAGTGTAATGACAGCATGAGTGGCCATGTGTGCCTTGAAAATGCCAATGAGGTGATGATGTGTGTCAAGTATTCTCTTGTGTTAAGACTAACAAGAATCTGTGTGTGACCAGGATACAACATATGGCTTTGTGGTGGTGCCGTGAGTGCTGTATGTACCTGCAGTGGCAAATCTTGCATGACAGAGATATTCTGGTCTTCTCTTTACGAGGCACATGATCAGAATAACATCTTGCCATATTACAGCTGTGTAAACATTTTAGTGAAGCTTGGTGGCGATACTCCCAGTCTCTTCAGCATGTTGCGTATGTCTATCATGTGTGGAACAGGTGTGGATCAGTGAATGAAAAGTACATGTTACGCTAGTTTAACACATGTAAGAGAAGTGACCTTTTCAGTGAGGAAATATTCAGTCGGACGCTTTAAGCTGCAGGGGCAGCAGAGCGAAGGGGAGCAGTGAGTGAAAGACAACACAATCCCACTACCCTCTCTGCTGGAAACTCGGTCTGCCTTTATATTCCATCTCAACCGGAGGCAGCAGACTGTCTAACCTCCACTAACTGCTGCAGTGTTACAGCCTAAAGCACTCACAACCGCATGACACCGTGACCCCAGCTCCACTCGTGTAGCAAGACACCCTTGGGACACCCTGCACTACCACTGTCTGTCAGGAGGCTTGCACCATGCAGCCTCACTGTAGCTTAAGAGGAATGTTGGCTACTGTTAACTCTTCTCTTTCCGATTGCTGGTCACTGACGGTTGTTCATGTTCTCCCTGCCACCCTGTGATGAATGGTAATCATTTAAGATGCATTAAGCACTCAAGGAAAAAGAAAGCGCAGCACATGTTTCCTGAGGTGTTCAGAGACGTTTGCGTCCAGATACATGCCCTGACAGAAACAGAAATGCCAAGACCACAAAGGCCCCCTGCTGTATAAAACCATACTTATATTATACTCAATACATTACATTACATTACGATCATTTAGCAGACGCTTTTATCCAAAGCGACTTACATTCTTAGGCGGAAGCTCTACCCACTAAGCCACTGCCTCAATACATTAACATGCACTTTAAAACTCAGATTGTACAACATTTCCTTTATATACATCCATGAGGTATGAGTTATACATGGGCCCAGACAAGGCAAAAGTCATAACCAGCAAGCCAGCACATCACAATTACAGTTTTCAATATCTGCTATCATTAAGTAGGTCTTTAAAAGCTAATAATAACCATAAACTGTATGACTTAATTACTTGAGCTGGGGCTCATGAGCAGTTGTGCTTTTCCTGTGAAATGTATTGTCACTTGAGGCAATCTTTCACATGCACGTGCATTTGTCCTTCAATACTTTGTCATAAAAAGCAGAGCATGCCATTCCAAAATGAACACGTAAAGATGTTTCTACTTTTATCGTGGATACACTCAGATGGTATTTTTTAGTTGTCCATAAAGTGTTCATCAGTGAAAACACTCACTCAACAGGTGAAGGTGTTCCAACCAGGCACAGAATTGATAGGATTTTGTTTGTGCTAAAGCAGCAAGGTTAGGCTCATAAAGTTTCTTGATGAAGTTTAGCTGTGCAGTCGCTGGATCAGAAACTATGACCGCAAACAATGCGTGATAAGCAAAAAGTCCTTCATGAGCATGCACTTTATCAGATTCCAAATTTCGTTTCAGAAGCACTTGGAGTTGCACGTTAACTCCTCTCTTCCTCTCTTCCTTGTGCTTTTTCGTGTCGATGTACTGTTCTATGTCTCCGTGCGCAATGGAGAAGTGAAGTGGGCTCCACAGCGTCCATGAATTACTTTTCTTGAGTGTGAAGCAAATGCGCCAACTTTTCCATTCTTCTCCCTTTAAGTCATTGCTAACTAAAGAGCTAAAGGTATGGTAATGCTAATCACTTATCGCAGGTATGCTTACAAATGTACGGACAGACGAATTCGGTGCAGAGAAAGCAAACTACCAGTAATAGCCTGAATCATTACCTTTAATCAGTTAGGAGTATTGAGTCCATGTGAATGTACTGCCTGAGAAATAATTCTAAATTCAAAAATGAAAAAAGTCTTCATTAATAATTGATGCTATAACCGAGGGCATGTGCTTACTCCATGCAGCCCATGAATGATCCAAATGTATGACATAATCAAATCAAAAAACATGTAAAATACTTTTTTTTCTCACTGGGAATTTCAATCCTTGGTGAAATCACCTTAGCTTCTAAACTACATGCAGAATTTGAGCCATGTTGCATGTTTAAGGGCAAACGTGTGGAGAGTTCATCAATTTTTCTATTGTCACTTACACTCAAAGTGGCAATTCTCACAGACATCAAGGAAGCAAACATGTACAACAGGCGTGTCATTGATTTCCGTCTCTGCCCACTGCTGGCTGAGTAGTTGTCAATACCCAGTCAATACCCCTTTGATTGTGGAAGAGAGTTTTGTTCCTCCTGAAGAGAGAAAGCAGATCTATAGACAATCAGAGGGCAAACAGGTTATACTCCACACCGACCCATTCTGCTCCATTCTATTCAAGCTTGGGCTGAGTTTAGCAAAACAGCAAACCAACACAATCGCTCATTGTGCTAAATGCCACCTACAGAGTAAGCACACAAGCATCAATACGGTGGAGCATCTCCCAATGTCGCATAAAACACAGAGCTTCTTTGCGATGAAGCATGAATACATCAAACTAAATCCTACCAAGAATATTTTCAAGCATGGATTTGAGCAAATGTAACACAAATCCAATCAGTCAGCTGACGGTGGGTGTGTTGCTTGTGCGGGGTTTCACTCTGCAGGTCACTGACAAGTCCTGCGTGTCTGCCACCTTAGTAGGTCCCACAGATTGATTCCAGTCATATGTTAACATTTTCACACTGACCTTCAAAGAGAAACAAATTTGATCCTCAGCTCGGTGTATCTCGTGAGCTCCTGACAGCAAAAATTGAATCATAAAAGTTACATGTCCCTGGAATAGATTTACTACAATTTTGACACAACCATTTTTCTCTGCTCTGTCAGCTTGTACTTTTAAAGCAATAACAACGTTCATATTGCATTGGTATTATGACCCCATTATTAAGATTTTCACCCCCAAAAAAAATCAAATGTCATTTTCGGTCTAAATCCATGAGGCAAAACGAATCAGATCAAAAATAAAAAACAAATGACGAATAACTCTAGACAGAAGGCAGAATAATGTGTTGCTGCTCCATATTGAGTGCACCTTCATGTACTCTGTAATTTGTGGCAGGTCATTTTGCCCCTTCGAGCGTTTCAGGTGGCACGAATACACCTTTATTTCCGACAATATGTTTTGCAGCTAATTCCTTGCCGTGCCAGGCGGGTGAAAGTCATTGTTGAGCCAGAGGATCAGCTTAAAACCCTCACCTAAACTGCAACGCTCCAGAATGAGAATGGCCACAGATCCGGCGGTAATAACAGACCTGCAGATGGATCGCATGCTTGTTTTTCAGCGCCCAGATTAGTCTGGAATTATGATGTTACCCAGGGGGCAGGAATCTTATTTTCTGTCCTCCTGAAAAGAAAACAAGAGCAGACGACAACCAAAAGGAAGGCGAGAGAGAGGGAGAGGTGTGTGATTTAACATGCTGTGCCGCATGCTGGTGTGTTGGCACTCCAATTTAGGAGACGGGATCAGATAGCGTCTGATGGGAAATATTTCAATGTTGGTTAGAACACATACAGCTCCATGTCCTGTGGCACAAGAGAGTCGGCTGTGTTTGTATCCATTTGGCACTTAATAACACCCGGTTTAATTACATCCAATGTTATCTCAAGGACTCTTCACATACACAGACACCTGAATAAAATCAGTGTGTAGTTATAAGCATGAGCAAAGAAGGTGGACCTAAGAAATGAAGGTAGTTATAGTGTAATATCCTGAGGTCAGGATATTCGCTTGCAAATTTAAGGTCAGAGACGAGGCGGGCAGGATCCTGTCCCAGGTCTCTGCAGTTTTAAATGTTAATGAGGACTACGTGTTGCAGCAGCAAAAGCACACACACACACACACACACACACACACACCTGGGCTTCGTTTTCATTCCTTTTTTGTTTTGGGCGTCATCCGCAGGAGAGAAAACACTAATCCAACATGGTTCTGCATATTTTTTGGAACAGGATGACTCCAAAGGACAAGCAAAGGACAATTTTATACTCAACATCTGCAAGCACCTGCTATCAGAATAAAGATAAACGTCTACAAAGTGTAGCAAGATTCAGGTAAGAATCCCACATGGTTACGATCAGAGACCAAACACATTCATACATTGTGTAAACCAATAATGTCAGTGGCAGTAGTACTAATAAGCTTTGGCTACACACTGCATCTGTCAAATGTGATCACTGGCAACTGAACTTGGATGATAACGAGTAAAACAAAACCTAGAAATGTCCCTGTTGGTTTGCACTCTTACAGACAACTACAATAAGCAAACAGCACCGACTCCTCACTGCTCCTGTCTCTCCAAAAGTCCCAAAGGAGACCCATTGATTTTCCAGTTATAATTAACACCAATTTATCGAACATCAGATGATTAACTGTTGGGGTCTGTAGGCATATCTTGACAATGGGTTTTCTGGCCCTCTTGGAGTCACCATGGCAACTCCCCGCTGTTTGACAGAGCTTATGACAAAGAACTCTTCAGCACAGATTTGTCTTAAAATGGGGCTACATTCTGCTGGAGGCACAGCCACGTAGCCAATTTTTCCTCCGCTATGGCGAAGGTTCCAAGAATTTTGATGGGTCAGTCGATGTCATTGTCATGTAAGTTTTGGATTTGGAGGAATACGGTTGTGTATTTGTAGGTTGAGGTCATAGCCCTAACCCCAAACTGCCAGTATTTGTAGGTTTTCCTCACTTCTGGGTCGATTCTTGTGTCCTCTTCTGTATTGCCTAGTGACTAAAATGACATCATGAGCAAAGGTTAGCAACCTCCAAAACACACACGGGCATCCCTTTCCTTTTCTGTTCTTTTGTGTGAGCGCTCCGAATGACATCACCTATCACCGCCACTATTTAAGAACATTTCATATCAGACAATGTGAGAAATCCAGAGAATGAGTTCCAGCACTACATCAGGTCTAACAGCTAAAGCATCATAACATTTCACAGACACAAAGCCATTGATTGGAGCGAGCACAACCAAGCAATGATCAACAAGCAGTAAAATCAGAGCTCTAAATCTATGCTGCAGACGAAAGCTACAGCATAATCATATTAGCCCATACTTCTTAGTAAAGGCCATATAATCGTATTATAAACCTTGGGCCTTGCGTTTTATTGATTTATTCATTGGTATGCTTGATAGATCCTGAATAGCTGCAGGGCATCCTCAGTTCCGCTCACCGCTCATGTGGGACAACCCATCTGCTGTGACCCTGACCTAGGGTGTCACAGGTCTTCATGCCCCCATAAGAATACGTCTTTTGACCGTTGACATGCCCGTAAGGAATCGGCCCAGTGCATTGTTGGTTAAATATTGCTGTATCAAACTTACAAGGGTGACCCCAAAGAGCATCCGTCAGTGTAGGCCTACAGCTGCACACTGGGGGATAACTACTTGTGCATCCTTGGATTAATGTCTGACAGGTCTGGGGATTGTGAGAATGTGTGTGGTGGTGAATCAAAAAAAGAGAAACCTGCCCTCTGATCACCTGGTCTATCTTTTAAATAGAGTCCATTTCAAGGTGCTGGGTCACCACAGGTCAGCGTAGCCCCTGTTTACTTTGACTGGTGGAGGGAGAGAGGGTTGGGGCCGCGCTCTCCGACCAAGACGGCGTTAATGCACAGGAGATAAATTAACAGCCCCCTCTGGCAGCCTGCTGGGAATGGTTTCCACCTCACAGCACACAGCAGATTAAACCAAAGGGGAACAATATACACAAATCAGCCAGTGGTTATGAGGGAAGAGGCAACACTGTATGTCAGAGAGCCTTCCATCTTCTCCACACACACCCCCCCTCACTATGTTACGGCGAATTTGGTGGTCCTTAAAACACACTGTAATCTCAATTCCTGGGCTCTTTCACCGCGCACACACACACACACACGCACAGATAATGCAGGCTGGAGAGAAACTGCAACAAAACGAACGTAAATTCACCGGCTTGTAATGCTTTCACCGCAAAGGTTATTCAGATGATGTATGCTCCCTATACTTGTCCACTGCATTATAGTCTCTGCCTACCAATGTTTTACTGTAAAAGCATCATATAGTCGTGCCCGATTTACAGTCAGTGCTTGTTTGCATATTTCATGCAAACTAACCTGTGTGCACAAGTGTCATTGGTGGAAAATAGAAGGCGGGACAGCGGCCATCAACCATCAAACACTGTAGGTCATGCATATCATTAGAAATGTGAAAATCTAGATCAATGATTTAATGTTCAATACAACTCCAAGACTAATAGCAACATTGGCAATATAATATAATATTGTATAATAAATATTGTCTATTATATAATTTACTTCTTTGATTAAACTTGAAGGGTGGGGCATGGACAAGGGTACAACCAATGCAGATCCAGGGTTTTAAGAAATGTTTCACTTCTTCCTGTCCTCCCTTTCTTCTATGACAGCACTCTCAAATTAAAATACATAAATATTTATCCTGTGATATCAGCGGTCTAACTTGATACAGATATGAGAGATGACAAATAAAAAATGTCATTATAGCCGTTTCATCTCTTTTTTACGATCATTTGGCAGACGCTTTTATCAAAAGCGACTTACATTACATCATATTACCACCCTTCGCAGAGGGGGGAGCAATTGAGAGTTCGGTGCCTTGCTCAGGGGCACCTCGGCAGGGACTCGAACCGGCAACCCTCCGGTTCTTAAGCGGAAGCTCTACCCACTCGACTACTGCCTCCCTGTCTCTTCCTCTGTTGGTTGTGGGTTTGAATCCTGTAACAGACCGTAGAACGTATTGTTTGTAAATTCTGTCTTAGTCAGGATGGTCGAATGAAGAGCAAGAATTTCATCACACAAGTGCCAGATCCATGAAAACAAATATTAGACCGAGACAACATGTCTGGGTTGGTTTGGCCTTAGTCTAATGAGTGTCCATGTAGTGACCCTCGCCCCCAGAGGAGGAGAGGATATTGTGAAGGACCGTGTGTGTGTGTGTGCGTGTGTGTGTGCGTGTGCGCACGCGTGTGCGTGGGTGTCCACTTATAACTTGAGATTGGCTGCAGGGGGAATGTCTATGGCTCGGTGCTCCTCTGACCACATCTCAGTCTGGATTCCAGAACTTTTTACGTTGTGTTTTGCCTTCAATATTGTACTTCTCTTAAAATGCACAAGCATGAGTTTTCCATCACAGCTTAATCAGTTGAACTTCAGACTTTTGATCTGAGGGTCCCGAGTTTGAGCTCCTGCTTCAGCATTGTTTTTCTCCCCGTCGGCTTCACACTGACGGGGCAATGTGGTGCTGCTGTTTATATATAATTCCTATGCTCTTCTGCTTTACATCGAGGTTACGAGTTTGGTTTGCCGGGATATTAATAAAGTAGAGACACTGTCTGGCAAAAGTGTGCTTTTATGGGAGTCAAATTTGATGTTACTATAACGTAAATAGAGATAGAAACAAGCGACGTAGTAGTAGTAGTCGTAGTAGTAGTATTCTAAAACATACATATTGGCAATCTCGTCTAGTATGTTACAATCGATCTTGCAATTGCGTTTCCAAAGCTACAATCTCATTGAATAAATAAAGCGATGCTGTCCAGTTCTGTGTCTGCTCATTTATAATGGACCTCATTATATGGTATTCATATTTTCTATATACAAGACATGAAGCCTACATGTCAGACATACACCAGTATACAATTCCCTAGCTGATTCTGTAGAGAAGCCTCCATGCCCCTTTCCTCACCCCGTTCTGCTCCTCACATCATAAAACTGCTGTTAGCTAATACTGTGGGTTTAATTCCTCATTGTCGAGCTCACCCCCCGGTGGCCCTGCCAAACCATTCCCACAGGAGATTTACAGTCAGCCATTTTGTGCACTAATTGCCCAGTGCAGTACAGAGAGGTCAGCCGTAGCCAACATGGGCAGCCAGCGCGCACACACCTGCTACGCACGAACCCAGGCTGAGGGGAAACTCTTCAAACAGCAGGTCACACCAGGAGTCTCCTTGAGTCATCTTAAATAAGGTCTGTCAGATGCAATCGCTTGCACTGTGGTTCATTGTTTGGCGATAAACAAGTGCCAAAGCATTTTTTTCTCGCTCGACTGTAACGCATCAGAACATAAATCAAAGTCAGATAAAAAGGCGGATGCGTGATAGTGGAGATAGATCCGCTGCTCCCCCCCCCCCCCTCCCCCCGATACGGATCTAATCTCATCAGTTTGGATCATTTTTGAGATTCATCTTCTCATTCTGCTCCACCCATTTCATCAGCCTCCCGTCTTTCTGCATAACCTCCTACCAATCTCTGTGATTGGTTGGATAGGAACGACGCCCCGGCCACATAGAAATGAGCTATTTTTGAGTGATACGGGACATCATTCAAATCTGCCACTAAATCTTCCTCTCACATTAACTGATCGCTCAGATACAAGCTCTAGTTGTCCACCTCATTGACTTCTCTTATTAGTATTAATAGAACTCAGTCCACTTGTCACCATTAACTGAAGTGGGGAGGCTTTAAGGGCCGGCAGCTAAGCACAGTTTTGCCTTTGTGTGGCCAATTTGAATAGCTCTTAATGACCGTGTACTAAATCCTTCTACAAACTCCTCTATTCTGAGCACTCCCTCTTTATTAGCATCAGCTGACACCCTTATCATTCAGCGGCTGCCTTGACTTCAGCATTGCCAGTGACCCTTCCATCTATCTAATTAGCTACCATTTACTAATCACATAGGCCACTTTCCCAGAGCTGCAAGCCCTACATCAGCGAGCAGGGACAAAGGCTTGTTAACACAGGGGCTCCCTACCTCTACCTCTAAGAGGAGGAAAATAGGAATTCCAAAGGTCAATTTGGAACTAAGAGCCATAAGATATGCACGGGTTTTGCCAAAATGCTGTCTAGGTAGTTGACCTAGTACCTGAGAAGAATTTTTAGAAATCAGAGGCTGCAAAGTTTGTCGGGAGCTACAACCTGCAACCTGCAACCTGCAAAGTGAGAGTGGAAGGAGCGGCAGGAGGAGGAGGGGAGGACGGAGGCACAATTTCAGGTTTCATTTTACAAGAGGAGGTGGAAAAAACAATCGATTGGCTGAATGTGGGCTTATTGCCAACTTGCCGAAGGAAAAATGAGAAGATACCAAAAGCAGCAGGTAGTCGTTTTTTTTGCCGTACGCTGTGCTCCTAGCTCACGATATTACATCACACATATTGCAGCAACGTATGTTTACAGCTGGAGGAGAGAGGGCTGATATGAGACATACGAGGTCCAACAAATAACACTTTCTTTCCCTTTTGGACAATCGTCTGCCACATTGGAGGCATTTGTTCCAATTATAATGTAATATCCTTTAGTGCCTTCCTTACAACCCCATTTCAAAGGGAACCTCCGTTATTGCTTCAATTCATACAGCAGCTGAAGTTCTTTGAAAAATTTTATAATATTCCATAATGATGTATGTTTGGTTCACTTTTAAGCAAATACGTTTATTTACAAAATGCTGATCAATCTGTGCCAAGTCAAGGAACAAATACAGTTTGCTATTTACTCTTTCTTTTTAACTGTACTTCCATACTTCAGTCTGGCGTTGTGCGGCTCACATTAGTGAGTGAGAACGTAAGCCGGTGCAGCTGCACATGTCAGGGATGGGCATCAATAACCAGCACCAGGCCTGTGGTTCGTAATTGCGTTGGAGGGGTCAGCACAGGGTCAACAGGGCAACCCCCTGGCCTGTCTAATGAAGGCAACACAACTCTGCCTCACACCAATACTTTGCACAGCCATCTCCAATCCCAGGCCCCATTGCCTACGTCCATCACAGCACCAGTAATAGATCTGCCAAGCATTCAAACAGTGCCAGAAGGCCAACAAGCTATTAACGCAAGGAAATACACTGTATTATCCTTCAGATAATAATCTCTATCAAGTTTGCTAAACACGCCAGGCAGTTATTAGTCCTTAAGGTACAAAAACATTCCGTCTTTTGCTGCAGACAGATTTAATTCTCTTTTTTTAAAGCTAACTGAATTCCCTTCATTATGTACTGATTGTGTGTTAGCCTTGGGTGGGTGCTTCAGCGGTGAGGTAATTTCTTTAAAACTCCATTCTACTTAAGAAGAGACCAATACTTGATGATCAGGTGAAACACTCGCACAGCTGAGTGATGCATTCCAGGTCAGCCTCACCGCTGGCTGATGTGGAGCTGGTGATGGCCCCAGTCTACCAACAGCTCAGCCCTCAGCCAGGGGTTTGAGACTCACGCTGACTGGTTAAGACTTGACTGACAACTTTAAAAAGTTTGTGCACATGGGGAACTTTAAGGGGAAAAAAAATACTATTTTCTTAAAAGCAAAACCCAAATCATGTGAGGCAAAGATGAGATGAAAGAAACCACAAACAACTATCACGCTGTTATTCACTGTAATGATACACTGTTTGATGATGACTTAAATGCAGGAAATATAAACAAGAAATGTGGAAAAGTTGCTCTATCACGGCCATGTCCTGATTCAATTTCCCTTTGCTCCCAGCTGCAGCACCGATACATCAGAGTGGGAGTTGAATTGAATTAGCACAGAGTGAAAGGGTTTGGTTTACATGAAAAACAGGCGATGGCCAATTCATTTGCCTGAGCGTAAGAGGCTCTGAACATCAGTCAATTATTCTTTGTTTGAATAGCAAGAGAAGAGACAAAAAAAAATGGATGCAGAGAGTTAGAGCGAGTGACATGGAGCGAGAGAGCGAATGAAAGAAAGAGAGAGAGAGAGAGAGATGATGAATGTGAGATGGAAGTGAGACTTAGGGAGGAGAGGAGGGCAGACAGCGGGTGAGAAGGGGAGATTGAAATGGCAAAGAGGGATGGTGTAAGAGAATTAGAGGGAATGTTTAAGAGAAATATGGCTCAACATGTCAGCAAGCTGCCCGACAAACCAGCATTGTGTAAAAATAACCTGTCCAATGATCAATTATGAAGAGAGACGCCGCGATGGTACTACCTGCCCTGAACTGTAGATGGACACCCTGTTTTTCTTGCTCTTGTTCCCTCTCTCTCACTCTGCCCCCCCCCCCCCCCCCCCGCCCTCTCTCCCCCGCACATGCATCTGCCGCATATATTTAGATGCATTCATATATTGCCTCTGATAATGTGATTTCAGGAAATTGATTGGAATTGTTCACCGTCTTTTACAAAGATGGATTGTTCTGCCAATATCCTATGGCTGACTAGCGTTGGCTCGCCACACAGCATATGACTTTCCATTCCCCCTGCAAAAATGGTGTTTAATGCTTTCCCTGAGAATCCATGTCTGCTGCTGTTACCATTATCCATTTAACAGCCTCTAAAAGGAGGATTTATTTCTGTAAATTAGCTGCTGTATAACATGATTGTATCATGGATCATAAACTTTAGGTCAATACAGGATGGGGACACCACGGTTAGAGGGAGAGGACACCTAAGTGACCCTTTCTCTCCTGCCTACCCAACAGTATCTAGCAGGCTGGACCAGGGGGGAGGGGCGGGGGGGGGGTTGGGGCACCAGCTGCTCCTCGCAGAACTTTATCTTAGTCTTCCTCCATCTCCAAGGCTCCCCAATGTCCCACAGTAGCCTTTAGCTCATCAACCTATTACTTTCAATAGGCGTCAGAGTAATTGGCTATTTCACACATGTAAGGGCTGAACTGGCAGAGGGTAAAGGCCAGGCAACCAGCCTGTCAGTGTCCTGCACCGCGGTCATCCATCAATTATTATCAGGCAGCAGGAAAGCCACTGTGGCCCTGAGCCGCTTTTTTGTCAAACCTCATACTCCTCGTTTGATCCATTAACATGTAGATGCAATCGAATTGTGTGTGCAGCAGGTACGTATGTTCAGCTTTAATGACAGAGGCAACGTTTAGAAAATCCCCCCTTGTGCAGAGGATGAAACCAAATAAAGGTTTTGCAATATTTCTACACCCTCCCCTTCTAACTCATATCCTGTCAAGCTGTTATTTTGACTTATTTGCATTATTTTGCATTTTTAATAGAAGGATTAGAAAGGATTAGAATAGTTTCAGCCAGAGCAAAACACAGTCATTTTCCTCAATATATGGCTCTTTGAGGGAACTACGATTAAGGTCCCTTATCTGGATCCCTCATTCAGATGCACTATGATGTTGAGCAATACTTTAAGGTGCTGTCATTCTGCTGAAATGCTGAAAACTAACCCCAGCCAATACACTGCTCCTGCATGAACTCAACTACAGTACCGACTACAGTACAATACCTGTGGAGCTGCAGCGTTACAACACTCCAAGTTCCCCATGCATCTTTATATTCATAAAAAGGCAATGAGTCCCCTGCTTTGGTGCCGCCAACCCTCCATCTCAGTGTGCAGTAAAAAGTGGGGGGTGAAGATAAAGGAGTTCATGCTGCTGGTTGGCTGGCGAGTTGGCTGTCTGGGTCCCTGCTGACAGGTTGTGATAGGTGTCATCTATCACCTATGAAAAGGCCTGAGGGCTCACCACACCAATCACACCCGTGCCAGATGTTACTGACAAAGCACTGCACACACACCCACGGACACACATCCCCACAAACACACAAACAAAACACAAATCATACACAGACAAACAACCTGACACTCAAATACAAAGGGAAAAAAGAGCAATGTTGTGGAAATGTTCAGACGTGCGCAACGGAGCAAAGCATAAATGTGGAATGTTCCTTTCACAAAGACATTGAGGACATTGATGCACTCTAAATAAAAGCTGATGCGCTCAAGATTCATGATGGTACGACTGCAGGAAACAGGAACGGACATCGTTGAAAGCCCGAACACCCTACAAGCAGGATCCGCCGATAAAAACAATGACGCCACCATTAAGTTATCAACATGAACACAAGGCCCCATGCAGTCTCTGAAGAACCTGTGCAGACAAAAGCGAAGGCCACCTCACTGCCTGAGCAATTACAGCTACAACTTTTCGTGTCCTCCTATCCCCAGAGGAGCCGCGCATTATGAGCCCACCTGTCTAGTCTGACTCGATACAAGGGCTGGGACTCTCAATTAGCCGGAGGAAAAAGAGAAATTTTTGAGCAAACGCTGCCATAGAAAATAGGCTCTAATTAAGGTCGGGGATGAAAACAAAATGGAGATTTAATTCTTCATGTGTAAAAGCTGTCGTGAGGTTAACAGGGTCGAAACTAGTTTGATAAAGTAGATGACGCACACACACACATATCTGTACAAACACATAAATGCCATCCTCTTCTCCCTCCTGCTCCACTTGCTAACAAAGTCCAATAACACATTGGAAATCACTTCAGTTTTAACCAGCGCGCTCTTGGATTATGATTAATTCACTTTTTAATCTACAGCAGAATTCTCCCATGGCCTTCTGAACCGGGTCTTGGTTTTGGCGAGTCGAGACCGCCTGGGTTTTTTACAATGCAATTTCTACTGGTGTACATCGAAGTCAAGTGGGAGTGGAGGAGGGGAAGGGAGGTGCAGAGGTAATGGACCTCTTCATGCTGTGCCGTCTTGGCACAGCTGAGAGGTATGAAGGGCGATCCTATGGCTGCCTCTACATCACACTCCAGGCTCCGTAGAGAATAGGAGGCTCAGTGCCTATGGAAATGCTAATGTTGATATCAATATGCTCTGTGATTGTTACATTAGATTAGACTACGCATTGGTCATTTGAATGCCAACGGTATATGTAATATGACAATACGTGAAGCATAAACCCAAGGAAATAAAAACAATTGAAAGAGCAAGATAATACAATGTTGATACGACTTTATGAAAGTTAAAGTTAGAACATCTCATGAGTGTAGCAAACCCTAAAGGAATCTGCCTTGGGTGCAGATTTCTCATTGTTTCAAGCTGAATAATTTATCAGATATCTTTTGATTATTCATAAATCACAACGCACGTCTCCATAGTGTCCCCACACCGGTAGAAGTGCCAACATATACCCCATACACACTAAAGACAGCTCAATAAATGATGTGGACTTGCCATTGTGGCGACAAAATAAATTTCAATTACAGCCATGTGAAATTGGATTTCCTTGGAGCATTAGGGGGATTGAGAATGGTTGAAAGGTTTCATGCTTCTGCTGTGGTTCTATTCGTCTAAAAGGCTTGACTTGGTCACGGGACCCGCAGCACGGTGCAAAGCTTCACCACTATGAAATCAATAAGTCACTTTGGACAGATGTGTTTTCTCTGTTAACAGCCATTCTCACAGAAAATTAATATAGATGATTTTCAGGCCGTAGCTATTCGGGGTCATTTTACTTCACCTTGGTCACCTTCCATGGTGAAGTCCTCTAGATGACCATTTTGTGTCTACTCAGTCAACCCCTCCCCTCCTCCACCCTGATCAATAACATGCAGAGCTGTCCATTATTACTGTAAATAAAATTTGAAGTCGATAAAGCTGTTGGGGGCCATGGAGTAGATCTTCAGAGCGTGCAGGGGAGCAGTGACAGCTTGTAGATGATTCACTACTTGAGAATTGAGCTGATATGATGTTTGATATGGCTGGACAATATGACTTTTACTTTATTAACATTAACCTATGTTGTTTCATTTCTGATGTGTTGATCCTGATTGGTTGTGATTTTGCTGATTCTGGACTTCTGAACCATTTACTAGTCTACAATATAAAACAACACAGTGAAGGAAATGCTGTCAAATTGGACACTTGAATGGCAGAGACCTTGCGACAAGGACCAACATGTCATTCAAATATTACAATGCAGCAAAAGCCAACATGTGCGATCAAAGAGGCTCTACACTCTCGAAGATGATAATTGTTGATCTATGTAAAAGCTCCACAGACACTGTGACACCAGGGTGGCCACTGAAGTGTTGATGGCAGCTAATTGATACGCAAAGGAAGGTAAAAATGTGGGACAGTCCATCTGGACCATTTCACCCCAGGGTTAACTTCAACAACACATGACCCTCTTCTCTAGCGACGCATGACCCTGGACTCTGGCAATGTCACCGGCACATGCAGAATTCAGACCTCCTCGCGCTCTCACTCTATCATTCTGTGTGTGTGTGTGTGTGTGTGTGTGTGTGTGTGTGTGTGTGTGTGTGTGTGTAGGTGTGTGTGTCTTTGTCTCGTCTGGAAAGAAGATTCTCTCCACAATGCCACATTCCCACATTTTAGGTGACATTTCCTTCTAAAGGGTCTTATTGTTCAGTCTGCTGCACACTTTCACTGTTGGATGGTTTCACTGAATGAACCTTAATGTGCTCGGCTTCACTCCCAGACTCATTTCCACAATAGGTTACAATGGAACAACATTCATCTTTCCCGTCCTGCAAAGATATATATTTTCTTAAGCACTGAGTAATTTTCAGTAGATCTTCGGAATTTCAATGCAGGTGGACAAGCTTACAGTCTGAATCTAGTGGGCTTAAATGCTTAAAAATAGCACCAAACTGTAGCAGTCTTTGCCATACATTTAAACAAACACATGTACTCACTGGAGTCATATCGTTACAATTGATTAACTCTTCCAAATAATCCCATGCCCATGTGTTCCCATACCGCAATATTGACAGGATCATGAAGTCTGTCATACGTCAGACTGGTTATGAATTCCTGTCAATGACTACACCTCATTTCCATATTACACACAGGCTGCTTTGATTTGAATATCACTCTTCCCGGTTCAGCACTCCAGCTGTTAGAGATGGGATTGGAGGTTGAGAGCTCTCGGCGGGGGGCACTGGAATGTGGAAATGTGGAAAACTGAGTGTGTAAATTTCAGACACTCAGGATATATGCTGACATATTAACTGAGATTGTCAGTACAGCATAATATGATGCCAGTCCAAAACCAATTTTCAAATCCAAAAAATTAATTTAGAATGAACCCCAAATGCAAAAATCATTTCTTTTCTGCTTGTACATGACAAGTATATACATATATATATACGTAGACATGAATATGTTGGGAAAAGTGGCAAGGTTGTCAAGTGTGAAAGAATGTAGCCACATGAGCAGTCAGAGCTTCTAATTAACCTGAAAAGGGCATTTCATTAGGTACATCCATTCAGTGTAGAACCCCTTTCCACCTATATGCACACCGAATTCATCCATTTGGTTGATGCATCAATCCAAAATAACTCACAAGTGTGGTGTAACGCAAGCTGTGAGCTCAGTGGTTGAATTGTATCGAGGCATTTAGCTGTGAAAGGATCTAAATACATCTACATTACATCAAGTACTTGAGGATGTGTAGTACTGCTGCTGCTGCTCTACCCCATCCTGCAGAGATCATACTGAAAACACAACATTCCGATGCTGAAGAGGATGAAGACCCAAGTGGTTAACAGCAATTTGCAGAAAAAAAAGTCACTAAACATATTATAATATACAAATTAAACTGAATGAGTAATCAGTGGAATATTCAGCTCGACACCCCCGCGTCTGATGCATGTCTGACATTACGTTGAGTTTGTGGGCTGTATATCTTAAATTCTTTGCCTGTCTCGGGGGTTATGACCAATGTTGAATGCATTTCTCAGCCCTCACAGTTGGCTCTGATAACACTCTGCAATGGCTTCATCTATCACGGGTTGGATAATGGCAGCTTTAGTCTGCGACAGTAGTCAGTCGCTATTATAATCCACACTTTAACTGGCACAGATGAGAGGTGAAGAGGGCCCCAAAGAGACAGAGACAAAAGGTTTATGTGATGTTAACTGATAATGGTTTGTCCCTCGACTCTGGCGGGCACAAAGTGTCATCACTCTCCCCGCACGGATTTCTTTGAAAAGGTTGCGCAGATTGATGCCAAACAGACATATTTGCTCGTCTCATCAGCGGAGGAGGCCTTTCCGCAGTCACATCACACATCACACACACATCACATTATAACCTATCACAGGTGCAAGCAATTATTTCAATCAACTCACAAAAAGCCGTGACAAACAAGGTGACAAAAGAGACACACTGAGCTGTTCATGAGTCTGTGGTGTGAGTGTGTGAGAGCGGGAGAGGACGAGCTAAAAGAGGCTGACGAGGAAGAAGCACAGGTTCCACCAGACCGACGGCCAGGTATCCAATCATGGTTAATCCAATAACTTTGAATACAGTGGGAATATCTCCTCTCCATCTGGTCACTTGTTCCAGAGAGCCAATCACAAGCAGCAGTGCTCAGGCTTTTTTGGGAGGGTGTTTGGGAGGGTGTTTAACTACCTTTAAATATTCAACCCCATGTCCCCTCAGTTCAGCCCATTCCCTAAATAATGATCAGAGTTAAAGTCCCAGAAAAGCAAATGCCATCCTCAGGGAACGCAGCTTCTCGTCGATGATGTCATCATTTTGTCTAAACGGAACTTATACAGTATTTGACTTGTTGCCCTTTTTGAGTTATAGTGGCTTGTGACTGATCTCTTTAAAATGTACCATACTCATTAACATAGTAATTTATTAATAACATTCTGATTATGAATGTATATTCCATAATCAAAATAAATTAGTGTCTGACCGTCCTTTACTTTAAAGTGTCAAGACTTTGAACAAAAACCAAAAACAGAACAACTGATATTAGACTGTAAACCAAGATTTGCAATACTGAACTGCTTCACTGCATTTGGGTTCATCTAAAAGGTTTCTTTTATACCATTATCATCAACGTTTCTGGATCACATATTATTTAAAGCTGCTCTACCTCTGTATGTCATTAACGTACTATTATATTATATTGTATCAATGTACCTGTACTGTGTGTATTAGATGGTATCTCCTGAACACACACGCATCTGCATTACCTGAGCATCCATCTGAGCTTCTCAAAGGCCCACCATGTCATTACAATGTCTGCTCGAGTAAAAGCAGTACCACAAATCAAAGCTAGGATGCTGAGTGACGTCCTCTATCTGCCCCCCCCCCAACTCCCAGAATGCATTGATAAAGGGCAGGGGCGGCATAAATTTAGTACTAAATGGCCGACTGTCATGTAGAAGGTGAAGGATCACATCACGTTGCAGGCATGAGCAGATGCCTGTGAAGGTCTAATGACGGTGACCGTGTCACCTCTGTGTGAGCGCACATGGGTGTGTGTGTATGTAACTATATGAATGTGAATGTGTGTGCATGTGCATGTGCCGCAAACGTCTGAGACAGCCAACCCACACAAACACCCACACGAAACCCCACCAGACTGTGACCAAACGCCCACAATAAAAATACAGACCTCCAAATGTGTCATTTTCATGTAAACCAGGACAAAAGGAAAGAGACTAATCATTTAGGCCAACTGTGAATGGCTGATGACCTCAGCCCCACTTGATGATGTAATGCATCTGTACACTGATCTGGGTTATTACGAGGAACTTAGCTCACTGCCAAGGTCGATCACACACTCGAGCGTGCGCGCACACACAAAGAGAAATTAAGCTTATTCCCAGTATTTGCTGGGCAGAGCCATGTGTGTGTGAACGTGTGTGGGAAGTGTAGAGATGGGGGGGTAAGGGAGGGGGGGTAATTTGTATAATGCACAGTGACAGTGGAAAGGATTTCAGAACATTAATACACCATCAATCATCCAGCTAACTTGGATGCAATGGGACCTCGTCCTGGTCCAGCCGAGCCGCCTGTGCATCAGCTGGCCCTGACCCACGCTAACCACCAAGCCAACAGTTAAACTGGCTTTTAAAGTCCCTGTTTGAGCGTTTACACAGTGTGTTACACAGTGTGTTAAACAGTGTGTTTGTTGGGTTCACTGAACCTGACATGTCTCTGCTCCAAAGAATGTTTTGAATTTTTACATTTATCATTTCTCCCTTCCCAAAAGTCTGTGTGACAATGCATTTAAAAGGGCAGATTGATTAAAAAGTTCTTACAAATTGTGAAATAATGAACCAATGCAATAGATTAGAGGACAATGCCAAATGATTTCCAGATTGTAGATTTAGAGTGTCTTAGTAATTAATTCTCATTACGGCAATTTCCTACGTTATGAGTAAATTCTGGTCTCAAAATTGTATTTATTTGTGTTTACAGCCACTGCAAATGTAAAATAAAAGACTACAAAACAACTCTACACACCGACATTTCTGAATGGTGTATGTATATGTTGTGTATATAATTGTACAGAACAAAGGGCTAATAGAGTTGACGAGCTGGCTTGGACCTTGAAAATATGACATCATCTGTGTCTGATGGAAGTTTCTGTAAACAGGTGGAGCCTCAGTAAAACACACAGTTTAACCTTGTTGTGAGAAGATTAGCATCCATTACAATAAGATGCAGTATTGTGTGAAGAGACAAAAGGACGGCGGCTTTGCTTTTCCTTTTTTCTTCCCCAGCCACATCCGTTTCTTGGAGGATAAGCAAATTCATTAACAGCTTCTGGCAGCCAGGGAGACAGGATTAACAATCTCTTTATGCCCGAATGTAATTGAAAATATGGCCTGTCTCATTTTTCACACAAATGTGATTGGATATGCTCCTGTTGTGTTGAGGTTAGCCTGCAGTGAAGCCGTAATTCGATTTTCAAACTACCGCAGACACGGAGCTTTACAGTCATCCAGTTAAGATAATGTCAATTGATATCATTTTGATAAATTGGCGAACACTTTGTCTGTTGGAAAAACTGTAGTTTTGTCTAATGAAAGGTCAAGTGGTTTGTTGAGATATATTCTAATTGACATGGAAATTTGAGTTTACAGTGCAGATCAAAGGAATAGCAGCACAATATTTTATACACGCACTGAAAATATCCCTGCTCCTTAAATGTGGCCAATCACAACCAAACTAAACCAAGCTAAAGTGCTTTAAATAATAAGACCATAAACATCATACATGCTGATAAATCACAATTTATAGAAACCGTTCCGTCACGGTCAGCACATTTACATGGCGGAATGAACTCACAAGCATACGGCAAGATCAAGGTTAGTGGGAAAGACGCGTATAATATATCTGACAGTGGGTTACTGAAGAGGCCGAGCTAGTATTTTAGCTTAATACACTTGTGTCGCGTTACCGAGGAGCTACACAAGCGCTAATATGATGGACGGCTGTCCCTGTCTGTGAGGGCCTCCTTATATCAGCACACCAAGGAGCCTCGTGCAAAACAAGCTCAGCCATCAGCATCCAGTCCAATCAATGTGACTCTGCCAGCGATCAAAGGTCACAGGAAGGACGTGTAAACTATAATGTTTGACATTCACAGCATATTTCATTAATGGAAGGGAGATGCTTTAGAAATCAATAAGAGTCTGGTGCTTCAACTTCACTTTGTATTTCAGAAAGAGATGGTGTGCTGCGTCGCCCGTTGTCCTTTGTGCTGAATTACACTGATATCCTAACTCTCTGCAGTGATGTTCCATGACATCACACATAGGAGAGTTTGATTTCTGACACAGTTTGTCATCTAAATGCGATGTTCCACCATGGACACTGGCAGCATCAGTGCCCAGACTCGTCCGAACAGTCAATCCTCCTTGTTGCCTCAAAAACCACATTTTCCCCTGGGGTGCTTATGTCACACCACAGCATCAGAGGTGAGAGGGAAGCACTTGGATCCACTAAAACATGGATATAAAACATGTTGACATACAAACCTAAGACCCATGAAAGTAGCCCTGTTCCTGACCCCGTCAACATTAGATCATTCGAACCTAACGACTTAAATGTGCGTACGCAGAGAGGACCGGCTGTTAAAGATTCAACAATATTTAGAATTGTATATATTTAGCCTGAATGTTGGTCCCGGGGGCCGGTGCAGAGGTTTATAACACTGTGTGGGATATCAGCTCAGGTATATCACCACCAAGTGCATTGATATCTGACATATTGTTTGATATTGAAACATTATTGCATTTGTTTTCACTGCATTTCATTTAAGTGTTGTGTTACTAGAACCTAATTGGACACTGTTATTTATAGGTACAGTATGTATCCCAATTCATCAATTCATTCTCATTATTTTGGCCACATTGTTTTATATTAAATGGTGTTTTTCAGAGTTTCTAACAGAATGCTACAGTTAATGAAGGTTGGAAGAAAACCACCAAGATTGAAAGGACGCCCTTGTGCGTCCCGTTGTTGCTTTGGCTGTGTTTGAGGCTCCTGCACATATTAATCCACACGTATGGTTTACTCAGTGTTAAAACCTGCACTTTATGCTTAATAAACCATGGACGCTGTGTTTTATCGCTGCATGTTGGAACTGCAGGTCAGCAAAGGCTTAGAGCCAAATAGACCTAATGGTGCAAAAAATCAACATAAAACAGGGACCATATGCAGTGTCCTATGGCGAGATGTTTATGAGCCCTGGGCGGAGGATACAGTAAATCACCTGTTATAATCAGGGCCATTGCCATTGGTCGTGTATAAGATGAGTTATATGAGTTATATTCCTCATATCGCTTGGCTGTCATCCCCTTCATCCAGCCCCCTCTTCACAAACCAATGCAAGGCTATCAGCGGCGACCTTGCCACTGCGCCCAGCTCCAGGTGGAAGTGATAGATACTCGCGCTGCGCGACAGCGAGGCCTTTTTGTATAAGAAAAGCCATATTGATTCATGAGCCAATAAATACAGACACAAGCGGTTTTGCCGCAGCTGCTCCTCCCCCTCTATTTGGCTGCCTCATCTCCTCCACATGTGGCATTTTGTCCCTTTGTCCCTTCTGTGTAAAACCCACAGTAAAGTTGCTCTCTTTATCTGAGCATCAGCACTGTGCCAGGCGTGATGGCAGAAACAATGGAGGGCCAGAGGGAGGCGGTGTATCAGGCACCGATGCCGGGGTCTTATCGTGGCGTGCTCCATCAGTGGCTGCCAATCACGCAGCCCTCAGCCCTCCCATCAAAAGAAAAGGCCTTAGCCTTGTGCTTTGTGAGATAAACTCAAAACCTGCCTCCCCCTTCCTGAACTGTGCCTCTGCTCTGTGGATTAAATATTGATCATAACAAGCCTGAAAATGGAGTTATTATGTTCCACTTGTGTCTCCACAGAGGTACCTGCTACCTCTCCTGTGCGGTGGATTGGCCACAAAGAATAAGAAAAAAAACTTGTACTACAGCATTGATCTCTTGAGTTGCAGCAAAGAGGAGGGAGAAATGTGGTGATCGTCTGAAAAATGTGACAATTTACAACCATACTTGCCACCATGAATTCCAACAATGCACTTGCGATGATATCCATTAAATTCCCCTCTCTCCTTGTGTTTCCTTTCACTCTGCTGTTAAATGTATGCGATGCCATTCAACGACCTCACCCTTAAGAGATAACAGCACGGCGACAGCATGGAAATTTGAGGCTCAGACTGGTGGCAGATTTCTCTTGCACTCATTCCAGCACTTCCAGGATGTAGGAGTTGTTGTAAGAGAATGCAGACTCAGATCCATCCTAGTTGACACTCTTGAATTGCATTACCATCCATGTGTGCTGTGGTTCATCCGGTCCTAACAAGCACTTAATCACACATCTGAAACCCAGTCTGACCTGTTGTATTTCAAGTGTTTCCTGCAAACGTACTGCAGGTCTGTGTTCATGTCTGCCGTGCTGGACCAGGGGCATCATTTATGCCCATTGCACTATCGCACAGTGCTATTAGCCTCTGCACAGGCCCGGAGTGGAACCAACTTTCATGCAAAATATGTAAAATTCAAAACACTGTTGAATCTTTAACAGCCTACCTGTCCTCTCTTAAATCCAGGGGCCTCATTTGTAACCGTTGACTGAAACATGCCTATGCCACTTGCTATGCAAATGTTGAGATTTATCACAAAAACCTTACGTGAGAATGTGCGTACACACATCTTAGAAGCAAGAGGATGTAGCAACAACGATGGATAGGCTGGGAATGAAGAAATAGAAATGTTAATGCTAATGAATAACTGTGAGAACAATCTCAAAGACAGAGCCTCTACGACAGATCAAACACCCACACACACACACACACATAATAATGTAAATGTATGTGTGTTTATGTCAGAATGTCTGTACTTTACCCAACACTCCATACATTTATGTTTCAAATGTGTTATTCCTGTCAATGTGTAACATCATTTACATTCAAAGGAGTGAATTGATTAGTTTGATTCCTGTATACAGGCATATAGACGCCAATGCCGCTTGTGCATAAATGTGCTATAAAATAACAGGTACATGTTCTACACATCAGAGAAATCACAGCATTTAGATCTATGATGTGTTTCTACTGATAACTTGTAGATCCTCTCAGTTTAATCCCATGGTAACAGCTGCTCCCTTCATGTGCTCTGCAATCTCCTTCAAAACTCTCACAGTGCAGATGAGAGCGCAAACCTTTTTCACGTCCTATTGTGGTTTATAAAGGGGAATTGTGTAGAGGCGTGCATGTGCTTGGTTTTGTAAATCTGACTTTTTCTTTTGCGTATGTCATTCCTCTGTTCGTTCTTTGTAATGATTTAGTCGATAATCTATGCAATGTTTTATAAATGAGGCTCCGGACTGGGGCTCATCGTGGCCTGAACCTCCTCATCAGCAGCAAGGGCCACAGGTCCTGCTTGTGGTTGAGCAGAGATTAATACAAAAAAATGCCAAATGCAAAAAAAAAACTTACTTTCTCACATTTTGCAGCATCCTCTTCCAGCGCTTTTCTTTTTATTTATCCTCCCTTCTCCAGCCCCCTTTCTCTTTTTTCAATCCATGATCAACTGTCACATGTTGGGCAAATAATACTGTAGCAGCCAGTGTAGATGGACACTTCCATGTTAGCTGTGCAAAGGATTATGGGAATAATTCTCGAAATGGACTTAATGTGTAAAATATTGTTCAATATGTGTAATGAATGAGGTTAGAATTAATATATTAATTGATAAGACCATAAATCAGAGTGGCACGGCCGTGAGCGACGTCCTGACTGAGCCGGGCTTGCAGGTGTGTGGTTCAGATGTTTTACGTTTACAGTAGAGTGATTTCAGCAGTACTTCCTGGGCCGTGCAGCATATGAAGCACAGGAAGCGCCTATAAACTTCAGGCATCTCTCGAGTTGTTTTCTCAAGCATGCCACAATACATCAAGGAAGGTACACGATCGATCAAACCTGGGCTCAACCATATTTGTGATCAGAGAGGGGCGGCCGCTCTTATCGTGGGATTCCTCCCGGTTCTCAAGATTAGCCACTCCAGCAGAGCTTCCGTATGTCACCATTCCATTACAGTAGGACCCCATAAAACTAAGGGCCATATTTTAGGCATTGACAGACATTGTGAGAATGTCCTCAAATCTCCCAGATTGATATGTCAGAATTATTATACATTAAGCTATTGAAGTTTTGGTTGAACTGTCTTCAAACTAACAACACATTTCCTCCGTAAAGTGATTCTTTGTTCTTCACTCATAGTAAATCCTGCAAAACTGTAGACCTGCAAAAATGCTAAGTTCACAGTACTTGGCAGCGATAATTTACTCATGCGCAAACTGAATATATTTCACACTGCTGCAAATAATTATTAATAAATTAGTAGGTGCTCCCTATCCCGTTTTCCAAATAAAACCTATTCCCTTACTTTCCATTTCTGTAATACAGCTCGAGAGATTTCCATAATATTCCTGTAGTTCCATGCCCACCGGGAACCTTGTGGGCATGGGAAAAGAAAAAAAAGGATGTAGAAGTAAAAGAGAGGCTGGGCATAGGTCTGTACCGTACATCATAGTTATACTGTATATAATGTGAACCCCAATTGAAAAATGTACAGTGAGGTCACATATTTTGATATTCTCCATCGAAGTCCACCAAAAAGGGAAAAGACGACAGAGGAAAAGACGAAAGAGGAAAAGACGAAAGAGGAAAGAACGAAAGAGGAAAAGACAGCGGGTTTTCATCTTCAGAGGCCGTGTGTGATGAGATCAGGTCAATGCCATTGTCTCACCTCTGCTGCTCAGCCACTTCCTTCCCTCAAACTGTAATTAACTGTCAGGGCGATCTGGAGGAGAGACCCCATGTCAGTGTCAGGACGGTTAATTAAGAACCTTAAAGGTGTTTGGAGGGAACAAAGGCCGATCCACTAAGGCAACAGCTACGCCACCAGCAAACACCGGTGTTGATTAGCATCAATTAACCAAGCTTCTGCAAGTTCACCCTGCGTTGTGATTATGTTAATGCTTCCCCACACCGATGCATAATAAAGCTCTCTCTCTCTCTCTCTCTCTGTCTCTCCCTCTCTCTCTCTGCAATCAGATTCCAGTCGATCTGGACGGAGGGAGAGGAAATCAAAAGGATGGCTGATGCTTCTGTCTCTTCCTCTGTGCATTGGGGAAATGAAGATGCGGTCTTTGATGGCATCTGTAATATTATTATATACATATCAGTCAGTGATATCACTTAATTACACCGCTGCAGACACGAGACGCTATGATCTGTATTTTGTTGTGCCTGACAGCTATAATCTTATTGAATATCAGTGAGGTAGGATATTATTCAAAACATATTTCATATTGCTACAATAGAATGTCCTTTTTTCCATTTCCTCTTATATTTCTCATATTACCTGTTGCTTTTTTGCTGTATCTAAACGGAATTCTATCTGTGCCATCCCTTGTCAGTGTAACTGCTTGTTTACGATTTATTTTTCTCTCTTGTTTTCTGTTTTTCACCTTCCATGCTCCTTGTTTCCTCTCCTCACCTCAATCTAACTTTTGTAGATAATTCAAGCCCTGATGTAATGAAGCGGAGGGTGGAGCAGGGGGTGAAGCAGGGCCTTTAGCAGGTGTGCAGGGGCGAGTTTAAAAGCAGGGCACAATCTCGTTCTGCTTGTCTGATTGCAGGCTCAGTGCCAACCCTCCTGACCCCACCCCAGGGACCACCTCCAGCCAATCAACCTGCAGTGGGAAAGGCGATCAGTGAGAGCAGAACCAGACGTAAACGCAGAGAGAGACAGTTTGGGTGCAACTGAGGGGAAAGCAACAAGGAAGTCATGAGAGAGACTAAAAATAGAGAGGTAAACAAGAAAATTAGAGTAGAAGAGAAACTTGTGCATCTTACGCATCAAACCGCAGGGGTCAATTGAAAATCAACAACCAAAGCAAAACAGGCAAAAAGCTTGCCGGCATGCGGGGCCGCAAGCAAGCAGATGGCTTTCCCTCACTGCAAACGACAGCCATGTAATTCCCATTTTTAAATCCTCATCACCCGCCAATTCATAGAGCACTGCAGCCAGGGAAGACCAGCTGGATAAGACTGTATCCTCCATGGCAACCCAAAGTAATCAACTCCATATCTTCTTAACCTTCCCACTCATACACCCTCTCCTCCCACCCGGCACCATCGCACGCCGCACCCCCTGCTTGGTAACCCCGCAGAAAGGTCTCCTCCATGGCAACCCGTAGCAATCTAATTTATATCTAATGATAGCCACCCTCTGAGCTGGTTTACCCACTCATGAAAATGAGATTTGAAATAAATGAATATCAGCCAGGTGGACTGTGGATGCCGAGTCTGCAGTTTCTCATGCATAAATAATTACTGGTCTTGATGAAATCTCTGACAAACAGTCCAAGAGAATGTTTTTGTTGGTTTTGTCATTACCCTCTTCGTAATTATTGTGATTAATCAGGCCTGTAGGTAGAGTTTGGCTACATTATGGTATTTAATGAAATTGCAGAACATGATTTTGGTAACTGGGAGGGGGAGAGAGAGACAGACAGACAGACAGAGGGAGAGAGAGAGACACACAGAAAGAGGGAGAGACACAGAAAGAGGGAGAGAAAGAGAGGAACAGCAAGCAAAAGAGGGATAGAGACAGAAAGGGAGAGGGAGAGAAAGAGAAAGGGAGGGAGAGAGAGAGGGATAGAGACAGAGAGCAAGAGAGAGAGGGAGAGGGAGAGAAAGAGAGGGAGAGAGAGTGAGAGAGTGAGAGGGAAAGAGAGAGAGGGGAAGAAACGCCTTGTATCATGGCCTCGTGTGCCTAAAGGTCCCTTGGCTCCATGAGTAATGTGACCGGATGCCCATTCAGTCATAAATCTTTCTCTGAAGGACAATGAGAAAAGCTCATATGCAAATAAAAATAAAAATAAAATCTAATTAAATTAAAACACACTCACAAATAACATGAATGTAGATTGATATGACATGGAGTCAAAACTGCAACTGATTTTGCATATTAACTCAATTGCTGTAAAGCTTCATTTAGTGGAATTACAGACTGGATGCACTTTAAGATCAACAGAGCTGCAATCTTTTTCTATTTCAGTGCAAAAGGAATTACAATGTCTCACCAGGCACCATTCAGCTTTCACCAACGCACTTTGGATACATTTAGATTTTCCTCATTTCTTGCACATCTTTCAAAGTTACTTTTAAACTAAATAATAGCTCATTCTCTACCTAACCTCCAGAGGACAAGGCGCTTGTTATTTACAGTCTCTTTCATCTGCTGACCCCATGTGACAGCACTGGTGTTATAGACTTTCGCAACATTGCCCACCCATCCATAAACATGAAGGGCAAGTCAATGACATTTCCATTGTAGACGATTGTTATTTCTCCAAGGACTTCAAAATAATGCCATCCTGTCTTAAATTAACTCCTCCTCTCCCCTTGTCATTTTCTGCCTGGCGTGGAAGGAGGACGGGCATCCGCAGACGCCGGCAAAAATGATGGCTAAGCTCCGTCTAGTTGCTATCTCAGGTTAAGCCCCAGACTCCTGATAACGCAGCTAATTGAAGGGCCGTTTGCGAGGGAGGGAAGGGAGACGGCTGCTGGCTCGGAAATGAGGTGGCAGGATATGTGCATGTGTAATGAGTCCAAGGGAAAATGGGATTGTTTTAAAAGAGGCAAAAGGGAAATGGTCCTCTTTTTTTCCCCCCCTCTTTAAAACATGGAAAGTGGTATAGGGGAGGGTTGACGTAATTGTTCTTAACATTGATTTCGGAGGACAGGAGGAAAGGAATGGCTTCCATCAGAGCTACTAAGGGCGAACAAAGCCTTTTCAGCTGTGGTGCCTATGCCCAGAGATAAATGATTGACTGAAGGCTATCCTCCCAGCTGTGGGATCCTAATGATCTGCAGCCGTCACACTCCCATATCTCTTGTGGTACACGAGGCCCGGTGACACACTCGACACGCCGGTCCATCGGTCAGAGCACAGCCACATTTTGTTGCCGCACCGTCTCGGTGGATAATGGCGCTCCGCAAAAATGAAACCCATTTTGTGCTGTGTTGTTTTTTTTTTGTTTTTTTCGTGCGAGCAGCTCCTCTCGACCCATTGATCGTACCAGGGGCTCTCACTTGGGAATAACCGCAAATGATCGAGGCTTGGGGTAAGGTGAGATACTATCAACAATTATTAAGCAATTTATTTAACTGGGAAAGGATTAATTATGTTTATCTTTTAATCCACCGATGCTGCTGCTAAATAAGCCTCCAACACTTCCAGTTCGGTCGATAACATCAAGCCCTGTGTCAGTATAATGTACAGTAAAATTACCTCTTAATGTCATGGCATTCTAACAGCTCCCCTCCCTTGGATGGACACCCTTGCCCTGCTCCAGATCTTTAAAAGAGCAGCGAGCCCTTTTCTCTCTCTCTCTCTCTCTGACTAGCACGGGCGCAAACCTCTATTAGACATACAATTACTCCAACCCCCATTAAAAAGTGGAAAAAAAAAAGATTCCTGCCTCAGCCACAGAAATCAAATGAAATACAAATATGAGCTTGAACGGTAACCTTCGGCCATACTATCCTTATTAGCGCTCTCTGCTCCCCTCTCTCTCTCTCTCCCTCTCTCTCTCTCTCTCTCTCTCTCTCTGTATATTATTACTTGAGCCAATAAGCAAATGATGCCAGCTATAAAAAACATGTTCATCTCAATTAGGCAGTGCATTAAGACTATCCCACATGAGGAATTTTCAGATACTCCTCTGTTCCATCTCACGGAAAAACCTGGCACACTAACATAATGATCCACACAATCCACAGATGGTAAATGGGCTCACACTGCCACTGAATGCCTTATTAAAAAGAATACTAACATAACATCTGCACTATTTTCATTTGTTTTACTTCCATGCAGTTCAAGATGGACAACATCAGTCATAGAACTGAATAATTGCCATCTAATCTATATGAAATGAATTGCTGATAATGTAAAATGCAAGAACCCTTTGAATACAACTCAAATCTAAATGTGCTGAACAATCTTCACTGTTTCAGACTTATTACTGTGTGTTCCCTGAAACAAAAAGGGCTTGTGTATATGTAAATGCAATGTGAGGACTAAAAGGAACGAGCTAAATTGAATAAGAAATATGCAGACAGTATAAAAGTAGTGTTTTTCCATCTCAGATTAAGTGGTGGTGTCAGTCTTGATTTTACCTCCCACAGATGTTTCTCCCACAGCGGAGAGCGAAATGAACTCCCGGCACAAACTTTTAAGCAACTTCCTAGCATATCAAGGTTAACTTCAGTGTCTGTCTCCCTCCACCTCCTCTCCGACTTTTCCGTTTCACAAGCATTGATTTTGATTAGCCACTGTCCCCCCAGTTGGCCCGCGAGGTAACGTCGGCGGTGACGGCCCCTTCAGATGTCTTCATGTCAGAGGCAGAGCCATCCGTCAGCCTCCAGTGCAGTGTGAAAGTGGCTGATGTGCCACCTCTGTATGACGGATGAGGCCCGTCTCCGCACTGCCAACCTCTTTTATCTGCTGAGGCAGGACAATCCCTCTGGATCCTCCTATAATCGGATAGATCTCTTCTGATCCCCACCCCTACATCTATTCACACTTAATGTCAGATAAGGAGTCTTTTTTTTGTAACACAGCTTTACACATATAGCTTTGTACCAAGAACCATATATAAAAAATGACAGGTGTCCAACTTGAGCGACTACATTTTTCTCCTTTCTTTGATCGATATCTTTTTGATTGATTTGATTGCTTATTTAACCTTGATAGAGACAGCGCAGCAATGCTGAGCTAGAACAGACTAAAAATAGACTCACTGCTGTTGGTGACATATAGCACCAAGAAGAAGAGGAGGAGGAGGAGGAGGAGCAGGGAGCATGTGGAAGATGCCACAGCCTCCTGAGTAATGATGTGAACTTCCAACACTCTGTATATTCAAAGGCATGTTAAACCTCTAATTCTACTTTAATTAATGAAATAAATTCTTTCAAACGTCATCACGATATAAATCAACATTTAATCACATGCATATCCTCACATGGTATTCCTCCCCTCAACAACCAGTTGTGTATATTTGGAAGATGACAGCATCCTTTTAATTCCATCCACGTGGTGTGTGTGTGTGTGTGTGTGTGTGTGTGTGTGTGTGTGTGTGTGTGTGTGTGTGTGTGTGTGTGTGTGTGTGTAAAATCAGTACTGTGTCTTAATCACAGCAGTGATAAAAATTTGAATTTCATGTGCATGTAAACATACTGACTGTGTGAGCTGATCATTATTTATCTTATCGGAAATTGTGCACTTTGCTGAACATATTTCACATTTACCACATGCTGCTTACACACATTGAGATGCTACCCTTCCCGTAGTGTTTTTGATTACTTTTTGCTTGATATTCCCTCTGCTTCATTTCCCTGAGATAACACTGTGGGATCTTACATCTGGGGAAACCGCAAGGAGCTAAGTGGGAATGAAGAGTAGGGATTGCACCGCCCTGCATGATCTGATCTACTGCTGTGCTGAGCCCCAACACCTCAAAACCTTCATGTGCGGTAGGAAGGTTCTGCTCGCAGCAAATCCCAAAGTCTCTGGCTGAAACTGTCCTTAATTACCGCCACTAGCACCAGAAATACGTACTTAAATCAGAACCCCAGGGCAGACATAAAAGCTGTCAAAAGCAAAATTGAGTGGAATAAGGGAGATTTTGGATGAAATGCATCGAAAGCATTATGAATGAACCCCTACATTTTAACGCCAAATCTCTAATGTCAATGATTTATAAGCTGAGAGAAAATCAATGTTTCCATCATGGCAGATAGTTTGCATTCAGTCCCATTGATTGTATCCTGAAGAAGAAAATGTGTGTTTTTCATCACAGATCACTTCCATCAATTACTGGGTTCTTCCCTGGATCGTGCCCAAACTGCCCACCAACTTTCAGGAAAACTGGTTCATAACTTATTGACTAATCTTTGGAGTTGCTGGATCCATCAGCACTGGGCCTTGGTGGAGGTATGAGCTCCAATCCAAGTCCATCTAGTTCATTTTTAATCTATTCAGTTGCTTAAACACATGTGTTCACGATCAAACCAGATTAGAACAGATATAGAACATATCTATTCCTATCACATCGGATCCATGTGAGAGATTTCAACATATCAGTACCTTGACACATTGGAACAACTTTCAAATCACAAAACAGAAGCTTCAACTTTCCCGATCCGTCACTCTGACAGTACTGCCGACTCGAGACAATTTGGTTTGTTATGAAAACTACGGAGAGAATTCCAGATATTCATAGAAACAAAATCCTTTCGCCACATGTCGTTACATTACATTACATGTCATTAACGAGTGTGTTTCTGTAAAAATAAAAATCAAGCTCTGCGAGGTTGACATGTCGCTCTCAGCAAGAGCGTCTCAGCCCCACAGTGCCACCGGCCACTGAAATGTCAAGAGTAGGGTTCGGCATGACAGCCAGTATGTCGGTTTTTGTGGAAATAACCGTTCTTCGTCTCAGAAAACGGTCTAATTTATCCCCTCGGTAGCTCTTGAACTGTTAATGACTTTTCCTCAGCTCCAGTTCACGGCCCACGCTGACCGCCTGAGCCGGTCCCTGGCTTTGCCGTAGTCTAATAAAACCTTAAGTGAGCAAAAATGTCTTTCATAAAATGTGTCGGTTCAACAGCTTTATCATCCTGGCTGTAGCAAAATGTCAAATGAGAGAGTTTCACTGACACTCTATCATGGTCTCTCGTAAAACGGCCAATAAAACTTTACATGGCCCATGAAATCATCTGTTTATTAGGAATGTAGTAACACTAGTCAAATATGTGTTGATTTTTAAAACGCTGCATGAATTACTGAGCAAAACATGCGGCCAGCTGCATGTTGGTTATTTAAACACATTTAAAAATCTGGAAGGTGGGCGGAATGCCTCATAATAACAACAATCATGCTAATAGTGTTACTTCTACCGCTTGTTCTACCGTTTTAAAATGATCCAGACCTGCATCGACTTGCACCCATTGATGTGGGAAGATAAATATGCCTGATTTTGTTTTTCTCATTGAGATTTGTGTATTAATATTAGGAATCTTGGCAGAATATCACAAGTTCTTCCCTTAAACCAGGATTTCCACTGCTCCTATATCAGTTTCAAACTTTCTTTTGAATAATCCAACCATAACAAACAGCCGAAACAGATGAACGAATCGCATTCAGTCGGAGGTAATAACTTTGTCACTTTTCTTAATGTGGTTACGAGCTTCACCGCTTTATTGTCATATGCACAGATAAATGAGTACAATAAAACTCTCCTCGGTGAGTGCTGCCTGATATAGACTATGCAATAAACTATATTTCATAATGGCAGTAAAAAAAAATAACATGTAACCTCAAGGAAGACATTAACTTCTATTAATAGTTAAAAACTAGACAATAACAAGTACCAAATGGTTGAGATGAAAAGTTTCAAAAGCTATTTTAGAGCGTTTCCAAAGTTGTCTTCTGTGAAATTTGAACAGCAGGTCTTTCCAAATCAATCATAAAGGCGTGGTAGATTTTCCTAACTATCCTGCAGCGTCGCAAAGCTCAAGACAAAGCTTACTTTTCCTCTCTTTCACTTTCTGCATTTTTATCTAAAAGACTCTAATTATCTCCACAACAGTTCAGGCAGCTGTTAACCTGGGCCTCCTGATATGAAAAGTAAAGATCCACACTGGTGTAGCCGGGACAATAGATCATAAGGGGCATCAATAAATAATTACATTTAAATGTCTCTTAATGAGTGGAGTTTGCTGACGGGGCCAATGTTTATGGCCTCTGATGAAACTGCACGCACAAGACATCCATAATAGAGAATGTCATAAAAGTCTGGCCCGTTAATGGCCCTCAGTGCTCTGACTGTCACCATAACTGCATCCTCAATTACACGTTGATGACATGCTACAACTAGATATGCAAACACGCAGATATTTTCCTTTTGAAATGTCTGCTGCCTCAGCACTTGCAGCTCTGCATTTATTACTGTAATTAATGTGTGTTATGGTCTGGGATTTTAGGGGGAAATAGCATTTTGTTCTTACAGAGACGAGGAAGGTGAAAGACATTTTTTTCACCCAAATACCAGCACTGGGTTTTTTTTTTTGCCAGGATTGGTTTAGATTTTAATCATATGCCTTTTGATTGACAAGTAGTGTGGCATAATGGGGCGGGGGGGATGGGGGATGTCAGTGCGTTTTGACATAAGCAGCCTCTCCCCGGTGCATTTTCAGTATTCCACTGAAACTCAAAACGCCACTGACAGACGCGGTGCAAAAGGTACAACTGAGGAAACAAAGACGGATTAATCCCAGTGTGTGTTCGACATAAGACCGGCAATTCGCATGCTCCTTTGGCTACACCGGCCTTTTATCTACACGCTTACCTTCTTAATTATTCATCAAGCGGTACTCGTGTGTTTGTCTGCGTGTGACGCGCTCGTCTGGGGACACTAGGACCTGTGAGGGTTTTGTGGAATGACGAGCGGGGTTTGACACATGAAACAGGTGCAGCGGGCGGAGCGGCACAGCATGTGACCACACGCAGACAGACAGACACGCACACGAGGGCAAACACAAACACATCCCACTGACATATGTGTGTTACAAAACACAGGGGAGTGTGTCACTTTGAGGGTGTCGTGCAGGGAAAAGGGTGTGAGGGGAAAATGGTAACAATAGGGTGACTATTGGAGCACGGTGGCAGATATCCTAACACTGTTATTGTGGTAAATACACACACACACACTACCTGTGGGAAAACACTCTTGACTCAACTGTCAGCTCTGTGGTGGCGGCCATGGCCTCACTTGTGATGTCACTTTTCTTAAAGGCAGAAAACCTCAGAACATCCAAACACACACTCACACACACTTGCATCTTCTCAGATTATGGTTATCCATCTCTTTGAGTAATGAATGACCATGTGTAGTCTATAGATCAAGTTTGTATTGGTAAGAAACACAAATTTTGTAAACACATTGCCACCGGACAAGATGCAACAGCGTTTGACCTTGTGACCTTATCTCTAGATCTAATCTCTAGCGTTACCAGATGGAACACACCATGACTAGCTTCCTTCATGGCTCAGTATTCGGCGCGTTCATTCACGCCGTAGATTGATGATTCTGCAGCTGTAGCTTTTTGTGAGCAGCCATGAGCTAAAGTGCTTTGTCCAGAAGTGGAACATTCATATTGAATGGCGTAGGGGAAATGAGAGATAACGACTTGGCTTTACTTCTGAGACTTAATGTGCAGTAATCAAGCCACAATCTTCTACATGAAGACAAGTGCTTCTCACATCATTATACTTCAACATAAAAGAGGAGTGCAAATCAGAAGACAATGCTAATTCAGCCACGGCTCGTTTGGTTTAACGTTGCAATTTTCTCCGCGGTGGCAGATTATGTTTAATGGTTTATCAACTTGACAATGAGGGCATCAAGTTCTCACGCACAGCAGGTCAAAAGTGTGTGAATCATCGCCACGCAGCGAGAGACGTGTGTGTGTACATCTTGCACACTTGAGGGAGAATAAATTACAAGTGTGTCTATTTAAAAGACAACAGAGGAAGTTACTCGCACTTCACTTACCCTACCAAGGGGCTTCGTTTCCAAACACATCGGAGGCAGCAAGAAAAGAGGCCCCTCCCCCCCCCGCCACTAGGGGAGAGCGTGGAAAGAAATGTATGGAAAATCGCCGTGTATTGGCTCAGACAGCAGTCATCCATAAGGACAGAGACAGAGGAGAGGCTTCCACTCCACTGTCCACCGCTCTGAGCACGTGAATGAAGATGGTCAGATAGGAGCTCTGATAACACCAAACACCCTGGACTTTGGCCCCTGCGCACATCAATCAGGGGCCCATATCTGATCATTACCACACACGCCCACCCCCCACACCCCACACCACCCCATCCCCAACCCCCCTCAACCCCACCCCACACCCCCTTCCAGACACAAACAGAAAGTATATCACCAAGCAGGCCCTAAGGAGGCCATGGCAGCCCAGAGACAAGTACTCCACACAGAGTAAACAGACTCATAAAATCCCCATAGAAGCGCCAATTATGCCGGCAACCTGACATCTCCTCGTCGTAAAGGAGCTACAGGAGGCCGTTATTATTGGACAGATCATGAAATACAGCCACTTGTTATCTGCCCCCATTTGTGGCGATTAAAAGCCACCCAGGAGAGCCGGTGTACCCGGTGAGGAGGGCATTCTGAATGCCTTGCCCTCCTGTATGGCACAGCTCCAGGAGGCCTCCAGAGGGAGCCCCTTGTGTGAAGCAATCCTCTCCATGAATGCCTGATTTATCACCAGACGTCCACGGCTAATGTACCAGGCTCTCCGGCTCTCCTGGTTGGCCCACGCTGATAGAAGCTTGTTTTATTATTATCTGCACTGGCATCAAAGACTGAGCAGCTTGTATTATTCATAAGATCACCCACATCTCGTCATCCAAACATGGGATACATTATGCAGAGTGCAAATGCACGCTTGATTTATGGCCTTTAGTTGTGTACACACACACACACGTACACGCACACACGTACACACACACACTTACACACACACACACGTTGATAAGATGAAAGATCTTTGGAAGAATGTATTTCAAGGCTTCATAATGCAGGAGAAAAGGAGACAGGGCGAAACAGTGGAACAGTGGAATAAAAATTCCATGATAGCGCTACGAAAATGATGAATCACGTTGCCTTTGCACAAGGCATAGTGAACTCTGTCCACACGGCAGCTGACTCGAGACAAAGAGAATAGTAAATCATAGGATCACTCAATATCATGCACGGGAAGGAGTGAAAAATAAAGTCTTATTCTCCACACTGACGTCCTCATCACTATCGGCCTGTGAATTCTGTGTACTGCAAAACAGCACTGAATTATGAACAAGAAAAGCCGTGTCTGCATTTATTCCGGTGCGTATCAGCTCGAGCCAATTACACAGCGCTAAAAACAATAAGGAGTAAAGCTGCTGCCTGCGACAGGGGGCCAACTACTCACTTTGATTGGCCGCACTTTGGTAGCTGCCATCGATTTTAGCTCCCGCCGCTTTGGAAAGAGGTAATTTCTGTCATTTGTACGCCGAGAAATTTTCAAAGAAAAAGCCAACGCGCAAAGTAAACAAATACCAACCTAAGCATGTGCACACACAAACGTAAATAAGACAAATGCCAGTATTCTCTTTCTCTCTCTCTCTCTTTTACACACACGCACACAAGCATTGTCTCAGCGTTGTTTTGTTTCCCTCACTCCCATCCAGACAAACACACACACACAGTATATTCACACATTGGCAGCTCAACACTTCAGATCACTCTCATCAGTAATCTGAAAGTGTTTCGGCCTCTGATAGTCCACGGCTATTGATTTCACAGTGCAGCAGCACTCAGCGCTCATTTGTGGTGATGAGGGAGGACAATCGCAGCCAAATCATCCCTGGCATTCATTAGGCGGCTAAGCAGAGGAAACCAACTAGTGAGAGTCTATTGAAACTCAATCAACAACTGCTACGAGCTAATGGGGAGAACACTGTCCCGTGTTTGTCTTGAGGCTTTCCCAGTGGGTCATCACGGCCCGGTGATGGCCGCTGAACAACGGAAACAAACACTCCGATCTGTTTCCAGTCGAACATCTGTCACGCGGCGTTGTGAGCAGTACTTTTCGTGTTGTTCCGAGCCACCCAGGATCACTTCCGCGCCGAGGCCTCTGTGAAATACGGAACATGAAAGGCTTTGCCATGCTGCTACTCGATACACTTTTACTGCTCATATATGCACACACAAAACAGAGTGCGCCGAGCTGAGATGAGTCATACTGGGAGATGAGATGAAAGATGGGGGAGCGCAGCAGCGTATCACCCAAAAAATACTTTCAAGTACAGAAGAAACGCAACACTTCTATGTTGCCGTCTTTAGGAGGCTTCCTGCACAGAGGAAGTTGACAACAAAAGACACACACTTCTTCACACACTGGAATATGATTCATAAGGCCATTGTGCGCACAGAAGCAGGGCTGTTTTTTGGTTCGTGTGGTCACTCGGAGGCGCACGGTGAAATTATCTTTGAAAAAGTAACAACAAAACCTGACTGAGAATGAAATGAAGTAAACAAAGAGAGGTTCCCACAGGGTGATGTATTCCTAACTGATCTCATTAACTGAACAATTACAAATCAGCAACATTTGCACACAGATTGAAAATGAATGTGCTGCTGCAAAAACAAGTGTGGAATTTCTGCCATCTGCTGGTAAACTACAGTTATTACTTCTCCTCCGTGCATTCAGCAGCACTGCCAATGATTAAAGTTAGAACTGGGCTACTTACATTTTACATACACATGTAAATAATGTGATTCACAAACAATCCTTTGCCCACTGATTATCACATCTATTCAACCTATTATTGTTATCTCAGTTATTATTGAAGTTGTTGCTTTTCAAATTTCAGTCTAGTTTTCATTTCATTTTAGTTTCAGTTTTCCTTAACAATAATAACCTTGGTGCATACTGAGTCCAACTCTTTACTCAAGTTCTCCCTCCTCTGCTAAACAAAGGTGACTTAAGGAGGAACACATGCCATGCAAGAAACAATGTGTTCTCAATGTGAGGAAACAGTAATGAGCCCCAATCTGGAGAGCAGAGATCAAATCAGATGTAGCGAGAAACTGGCACTGCTCTCTGTTGGCAAAAGGAGATGGAGGTCTGGTACCAACGCCGGGGCTGTGACCTCAACATGCTGACTCAACACCACCAGCTGTACTCCGGTCCCACACACACACACACACACACACAGGCAGGGAGCATAGCAGAGAAACACTGACACACGCACGCTGCCCTGTGAAAACACTCTGTGACACCACTAGTTCTGGGGATCTTCATCTTGAACTTCTACTGAGCAACAGAAGAGTTTAAAAGCCTGCATTTCATCTATGACAACATACTGCAATTGCCATTACTGGCCGTATTACAGCAGCATAATTCTTAAAAGTTCAAGATTTAATAGGTCAATTAAAGTAATTACTTCTCTCACAACATGTTGAAACGCTATTACGATCAAAACAATAATTTCTATGTATGAGAACAACAGCAATCATAATGAATATTCATAATCCACTTCACTGCCGGTCCATTTAGCTTATTAAAAACAAACTCATTAGAGCTTCCTTCCTCAATTTCAGCAGGGGCGATAAGGTTAGAGACCTTATCTGACCGCAAAACTACTCAGCCTGTCACTGCCTCCTTCCTAAAATTTAGTAAACTTGCCATTACATCACTGTAATGAGGAAAACTAGAACATCCTGTTGCTATTCTAACTACAAACTACTCCTTCTTTGTTGTTTAATGCTGGGCAAGATCACTAACAAATGGGCTGGAGTGTGGGGTCAAATTGCTGAATAATTGATTTCATACATTTCCATACAAATATTAGCGGCAAAGGGGTTAATTTGTCAGAACAATGACATCAGAAAATAATATAGTGATGTTGTCTAAGGAGGAATTCTCCTTCATCCAAAGTAAATCTGAATATTTACGACAAATTTGGATGTAAAATCTTTGTAATCCAGCAGCTTTTTATCTCTGTGTGTGCATGCTTGAATGTGTGTATCCTCCTGTGTGTGGGTATTTATGGAAGACAAACTGTACTTCTGTTTGCCTCACCTTAACAATGGCCCACATAAGCAGGATGAAATGGGAGAGAGAGGAATCAAACAGTGGGCCTGTTTGGGTTCCTTGTCTTGGCAGGCACACAGTGCAGTGCCAGTGTTTGCTAATACCTGAGACACACCTGGCATATTACACAGGCTTATCCCTCTGCTCAACACCTTCCCGACGCACTGTGCTGGTCTGTACACTTGTTTCCTAACTATACGACAGCCTCTGTCCCAGTGTAATTAAGCCTTAATCCTCCTGTCGAGAGAAGCAGAGAGGCAGCTTTAATACAGTTTGCAGATGAATGTGCAGTAAATAGAGGGATGGTGCTGTGGTGATGTTTCAGCTCCCCTGAGAGGCCAAAGGTCAAAGACTCGGCCTTCTCTGACAAACACAATGATGGTTGACCCGACATGATGCACAGATGGACGTGGAGCCGATAGGAGCATTTCTTATCATTTTGTGTTACAAACAAAGGCCGTGTTGGGTTTCCCTTGTTAGTAGAGGAGGCACAACTTCTCTTCATTACACACTCGTTGCAAGCTGTTCTGACAACTCTGATGACAGAGGCCACTACTATGTGTGTGAGCGTGTATGTTTGTGTGTGCACACCTGGTTGTGTGCATATGTGTGTGTGTGTGGACGCTGACTCAAGGCTTCCACTGTAATCTCCCTGTAACAGCTGCAGATTAAACCCCGTGTTTATCAGGCCGAGGGGAAATCAGAGCGAGTTCAAAAGGCGTCAGGTCACTGACTAACCAAACCCTCCAGAGCTGAGGAGATGGGAATAGAGGGGGCGACTCGACGTGGGTTCGTCCACAGCTATTTAGATATTGAATCACGTTACAACAAAACCATCTTCTCATCACACACAACAGACAGAAAGTGTTTACTTGCATGAAAGCCCTTTGTGTGTGTGGTTGAGCTTTGTGTGCCTGCAGTTTTAAGTGGGGTAGAGGCCAAAGCATGAGCCAGCTGTGTTTAACCCTTACCAACACTGTTTTGATGTTTGGGAGCAGTCAAACCCCAATACTAACATTCTTTCATTTTGAAATTGGATTGAAAAACTTTTCTGAAAGAGTTCCATAATGTGAAAAATTGGAAATTTGTTCCAGGTTTTCCAGGTCAAATATGAGCCAAATACTGTATAAGAGAGATGCATTCAGGTTCACTGGAGGGGGTCGATTCTAGGAAAAGGCTGACTATGGGAAATGTCGAGACAGCAAAATTGCACATGCCTGCTGAGGAACAAAGTATGGAATCCTCTGTGTGACACCAGGTGCCCCCATATAGGCCTGATCCGATACGATCCTGTCCATACTGTGAAGGGAGAGAATATGAAAGGTATAAAGTGGGTGTGTATGTGTCCACTTCACCTCTCTGTGTGTATGCCCATATATGTCGACATACCTGCCTGCCCTATGCAACATATCTTTAATTAGCACACTAGGAAGAAAGCTGGAAACTTTCACCTCCTGGGCATCTCAAATGATGAATGGCGCCACTCGGTGAACGCTTCCTGCGGTTCACCTGAGAGCTGGAGAGGGAAGAGCACCGACACATGCACAGCTGCTCCACTCTGACACTCAGACTCTCCCCAGGTTATCTCCTATTTTCCATATACATTAAGGTTTTCGCTGGATTCTTTCCCTCGTATTCCTAGAGAGCTTTGGGCTTGAGACAGAATATTTTTCTGATGTTCTAGGCCTGTAAAGCCCTTTGAGACATTGTATGTGACATCGATCAACTTGACTTGACTTCATTAGCAATACGAGTCTTCATCAACATGAACACATCAAAGCAGTTACACTCTATGCTTTACTCTTCAGTTTCCCACAGGCCAAACTAACTATGATCACCCTCAGCGTTACGAACGGGCCTGTGACACATTTACCCAGAGTGCTCGGCTTTACCAGAGTGAAACAGTTTTCTTTTTCACACCTCCTGCCTAGAACAGCAGACCTGGAAGGCCACACACACACACACACACACACACACACACACACACACACACACACACACACACACACACACACACACACACACACACACACACACACACACACACACACACACACACACACACACACACACACACACACACACACACACACACACACACACACACACACGGTTAACAAGCTTCCTCCAGAAGCCCAAGTCCACCTTAAAAATCTGGACTCTACAGCTCTAATCTCAAAATCTGACAGATTTGCTTGGACTGCTGGAATAACAGCTTGTTTGCCAAACCAACACCTATGAAAACACAGCATACCTCAACTAAAGTCTACAAAAAATCTGGAAATATGTGCAAAGATAAAAAAAAAAAAAAAAGCATTTAGTCATTTGCTGCTTATCTAATCCAACATGTCCGCATTCAAAAAGAAATCCAAGCAAACGTTACATTAAATCATTCTTAATTGAAAGTATGTTGAGATCAAATCCAATCTAAGTTTGTTTAAGCAGCCAGATGTGATTCTTCATCAGACTGGAGAGGAAGGAAGGAAATGGTGAGCCGGGGCGGGTCCCTCTAAGGCAAACGCTTAGAATAAACAGCTGCTGCCATGTAGAGTCTGAGTAAATGACGTCCCAAACAGAGCAGAACAGGTAGGTAGGGAAACTCCTCGGGGGAGTTGAAGCACGCAGAACGCACCGACTCTGTGTTTACACCCCCATGCCAAAATGCGCAAACACTGGAAAGAGCTCTCTGATTGACTCTATTCCCATATTCAGCCAATCCCACGTTCTGTTTTATGGCATTTTCTCATTACGCGACAAACGCTCTTCCATTTTCGACGGAGCGCTTTGGGGTATTGGAGGCGATACGACCGTCTAGACACGCAATCTTACAACTGTTAGCGTTACGAGGTATGTGTGGAACTGATGCAATCACCAGACATTGGCCTTTATTACTAAAACATGCAAAAAAAATGTCTGTGTTTGCTTTTTCATTTTGCAGCTGGAGAAACACACAACCTCAGTGGGCGACAGTTACTTGTTTATGACCTCATCCTGGGTCCAGAACAGAAGAAGAACAAATCAAATCAGTTGATAAAGAAAGCAGGGGTCACAAATATCTCTTTTCTGCTGTAACAAAGCAATCTCTTCTCGTCATCTTTTGTTGTGGATCCAAACCCAAAACGCCGTGCTTTCGTCTCCTCTTCGCTGTCGTGCAAGATTGGATTTTGATTGCGGGGCGATACTCCAGTTATGTAGTCTTATCTCTCTTCGATTCCTTTGCCTTTCCCCCTTTTTCTCTTCGGAGCTCACATGAGGAAACAGTTAGAAACGCTGTCCTCCCACTCTGGGAAAAGGTGAGAAGGCCGGGACTCGCTGGTGTCAGCAGCCTTTCTCTGGAGTACGTGGAGGGATGATGGAAACAACTACCCGCTGCAGATTGCTTGAATACATTTTCTGGGAGGGGAGATGTGTGTGTGTGTTTCCAAATATTTCAGCTGACTCTAAGCTGAAGTTTGGACTTTTGGAGGGGAGGACTTTCTAAACTCTCCTGCGGTTTCATTTGTGTGTTCTTCTGGTTTTACACATATGGCAGATTTACTAAAAAACAAATCACGGCGACAGTATATTTTTGCAGTGCTGACTAATCCTGTTAACCCCTTCATCTAGCTTCTATTATCCTTTTCCAGCTTAGCATAACTGGCTGAGTCACTCCCCGGCCACCCACTTTCGTTCACAGTGAGGCCAGTGAAAGGACAATCAGCTGGATCTGTATCAGCACATTTCTTCAGGTGCACGTAAGAACATGGTACGACTCACTTTAAAGCACAATGATCGTCGGCCTCTTTTTAGGTAAACAGAGCTGGAACTCGGCGAGAAGCAATCTACAGCAGAAGGAGGATGATTGAGGAATTAATTGATGAATAATTGGATTTGGAAAATTTTGAAAAAAGGGGAAATAGCCTCAAGAGACTTAATGTTTCATGCTTCTTTGTTTTTGATGAATTGACACAGAGCGAAGGACGCGATTCGACATTAAAAACTTAAATTAAGCAAAATGTTGTAGCTCCATCATCCAAAGGTCTGAGCTTATCAGCAAACAAAACACTAAAAGGAAGAGAAAGTGCATTACTTCTCCTACAAAGTGGATTTTCACTTAACTGTTAAATGTTGTTTGATGATCTGCAACATGGCTTTAAAGTATTGGAAAATCCGTTTTAGGAGCAGGAGGAGAAGAAAACAGTAAGAGGACTATTAAAGACACATTAGAGTGGGCTGAGGGAAAAAGAGAGAGAGAGAGAGAGAGCTGAAAATAGATGCTGCCTGGCGTTGGCAGAGGGGAGCAAACAGTTTTCCACATTAATCAAAAGTGAGTCTGTTGTGCTCACAGCATGCTGCAGGCAATTAGAGAGATACTTTATGTGACCACGACCGCGATTAAACCCATCCACCCTCGCCTGCTGCCCAAACACAACACCGCGGCCCTGACTGGAGGGTTAATAACACAAACTTTCAGGCCCGGGCTGTGGGCTTAAGGCAACTAGAGCTATTAGGGTTGTGGAAGTTGGAGCCACATTGGGAGGTTTGATAACGATTCCCCACAACGACACTGACACTGTCATTGTTAGAAGCTGGATAAACGGATCTCCTCTCCATTGTTAGAGAGTCAAGACTCGGTAAAATCAAGCAAACTGATTCAGGGGTTTGAATTAAAAAACTGAGTAAATCTAAATATGTCATCTGGTTTGATTGATATGACCTGGAATGCAAAGAAACTGACTTTAAATGTTGATATCTGTCTTTTCATGCACAATAAGAGAGTGAGAGTATTCTGTGTTCTAGTATTGTCGGTTCCATGTTAACAAATGGCATTTACAAAGACAACACAACCTTTAGAAAACCATGCTTACTCACATCTTGATTCTAAAACTAATTTATATTCACAGCACGTCTTTAAAATACAGCCTGATGCCTATATCATGCTTATGACATGATAAGTAGACTACTAAATAAGTAGAGCAGCAAATAGCCTCTCCTCTCTTTTCCATCACAAGCCTGCAGTACAGTGACAACACAGTGATTCTCAGTGAAATGTGATCAGGTGAGCTGACTGGAAGGTTTGCCAAAAGGGGGGAAACACACTCTACCAAGAAAAAGCTCAAAGAAGGTTTTGGAAAACATTGCCAGAAAATGATGTCAGATAAAAACACACACTTGCATCAGACGACAAGCTGGGAGTGATGTGAGATTACCAACTTTAAGCTTCCTTTAACAAGACTTTGCTACAATTTCATAGCAATAACAATACAGGGGAGCCCACAGTCAATATGTACACACAGATTTGTCTGGCGAGGTTAAGCCGCGGCTGAGACAGCAGGTAAAGTATAAATGCAAGCATTACTGAATCCCCAACGCACAAAAGGCTGCGGCGCCTAGAAACATTTACCTTCATCCCAATATCAACAACATTGGTTAATCTGCCGTGGTTCATTGATAACCTCAATCCTACTGGAACACACACACACACACAGTTTGGGAAATGGCTCCTAAATGTATGTTGTGTAAATGTCTCTTAAGATCAGCTTTGTGTGTCTACCTTGTGTGCTCTGTCTTGTTCCTGTGGCTCTCCCTCTGCACATTCTGCTGCTTCCTCTGGTATCTGGCACTGCAGGTTACCACGCTGTCAATACATACACAAGTGTTAAAATAGGTCGTATTCTGTCAAATCCCATTACTTATGACCAGAAATTGATGTAGTTTTTGTGGGGGTAAGCTAAGAGAATGTCCAACTATATACACAGATACTTGAAACACCAAAATCTAAAAGTTATTAGACAACATATGATTTTTATGTGTGATGAGAGCAGAGAAAGCAAGCAAAAACAATACAATCACCTACAAAACCTCAGATTTACCTAATAAAAACAACTACACCTAAAACAAAACATAACTATAAAAGTGTTTGATGGCAAAAATCTGTTGATTTAAGACAGAATTTCAAGTATTTACAGTTTAATGTAGTTTTACCCAACTTTATAATATGGGGGGAAAAGTACAACTACAACTTTGATTTAGCTTTTAAACAGGTGACAGGGATTATAATTACATTAAGATAACGTTCATTGATTCCCAAATCAAGCACAGGCTTCAGAAGTAAATGTACCTGAGTTTTTCAGGTTGTGTTTGTGTGGCGCTCTGTGGTGTTTAAGTGTAATCTAAAATTATCGATCGCAGATGGATCGATGCTGATTCCCCCTCTCACCTTGTAGGAGCCGGTGAGCCGCTGTGAGACGCTGCTGACGTGCAGAGTGTAATGCTGCAGCTTCCTCTCGTACCGGAGAGCGGCCAGCTGCGCCTGGTCCTGCAGGCGGGACACCTGGGCCAGGAGGAGCTGCTCCCTGCGGTTCCACCTGAGCCTCGCCATGCGGACTTCATGCTCCAAAGTGGCGCTTCTCTCTTCGAGCTCATCGGCCACCAGGCGAAGCGCGTCCACGCAGCAGTGGCGGCTCGTTTTGTCGGCGTCCCCACGGGGCAGCAGGAGCCCGCAGCCTTTCTCACAAACACCCACGTCACGATCGGCTAAATCCGGCTGCGTTGGTGAATACATCCCGCCGCCCGGCTCCTTCTCCCCGCAAGGAGTTGGACAATCAGCGCGCATAGTTCGCGGTGAACTTTTCTCCGCAGTAGCAGCGGGAATTATCACAAAGTTCTTCCACAGGTCTGAGCTCATGGGAGCGTGAGTGTGTGTATGTGTGTTCAGACTGGAGCTCACATGAAGCGCTCCTCCTCACACCCGTGATCAAGTGTGAGGGCAGAGAACTTCAGGGTCCTGTGAAGACACGAAAAGCTCTGAGGCTGCGCGCTCTGATCTGCTGCAACTGCCGGGGAAGCTACATGCTACTCTAATAGTTAGCTACATTACAAACTCCTGAGAAAAAGTATTTAACTCCATTCAAGCTTTTTCAAATGGAAATATTTGTACTTTTTTACTCTCAAAGCAAAAAATAATGACAATAATATTAATAGTTACCAAATTTACTAGATAAGCTGATTGCTTCACAGCTTGTTGCTCAGCACGTCCCCAACTCTGCTAATGATGTCATAACGTTGTAAGTTTTGTACTATATTTTGAATTTCACATGAATTTAATACAAACAGAACCATAATCACCAGGCATCTTAAATTAAAAGTTTGGCCACCTTAGATGTGAATTTTGTGATGTGTGGCATCGAAAGTCACCAGCAGAGGGCGCCTCCACTCTGAATGACAGTAAAGGTTCTCGGTCATCCAGGTGAAGAAGGTTAATACTCAGGCAAATGGACATTCGAGGAGCTTCTTCAGTTTAACTCTAAATGACCTAAGATGTACATTCTGTGAATTGACATAGATACATTGATCTAAAGTTTGATTCTTAAGATCAGATTGTGTGGACATGACAGCCATGATCCCTACAATCACTGGGATTAACTTCTCTTTACTTAGACTTCATACAGTGTGTTTTGCAAACATTCCCAGGTCACAAAGTTTCTCAGAAAATGTATTGAGGGGATTGTCCTTCACCAGTTAAAAGCCGAATGTAACACAATCTCTGTATGGAGACTTGTAGTGATGAAGCCTTTCCTCCCTGAGACCAGGCCAGTGTTACTGCCTGACACAGCATGACATACTGCGAGCATCTCGGCTAGGGCGTCACGTTTCAGGGCCCCCAGCTAAGCAGTCTGGTTCTGGTCTGGTGTGCATCGCTTGAAACTATGTTTTGTGTTGTCTGAGCTGTCGAAGAAGCATGTGCAGCTTTACAAAGACAATAGCGCAATCTGTCCTGGGATGGAGCACCTGTCGGGTAAAGCACATGTCCGAGAAGATCAGAAGAATGTATTTATTTATTGTCAATCACTGAAAAGAGAGTGAAACCTAATATTAAAACTTAATAGAAGTAAAAAGTAAAAGGTGCTTTGCTGAATTTGAAATCTAGAAGTGAATTCAGACTGAGCCAAGTAGTATCTTGGTAATGTTGATTATAACGTGTGTGAGGGTGCAGGGTGGGGTGGCACAGACAACACCTGCAATCAGGATCAGGCCTATCGTTCAGGCCATATGCTTGGACTGATTAGGCAGGGATCTGGGAAGAAATCACAGGGAAAAGGCTGTTGTTCTCTCTGCCAATTGATTTCAGCGAATCACCAATAAGACCTTAAGTTCAATGAGAATCTAAGCCTATATCATTTGATCTGCCCCTAATGCAAAGTGAAGTCAAGTTATGTCAATCTGCTTTCCATCTGGTGGAAAGCTGATAGGAAACAAAACAGCTGGTTCTCACTGAAAAACGAGACATGTAATGGAGGACAAAGATTGCTGAAAAAAGATAAGTTGACAAAGGAATGAGCTCATCAATCATAGATAATACTACATATCTCCATATCTAAGACAGGACACACAGTTCTTAAAATTCTGTCGAAGGTGCGGAGCCGCAATGACAAAAGCCAAATGCCACTGTAAGGCTTTGTAACTGATCAAAACATTGATTATACACATCCGATTCTGTTTTCTAATCAGGTGGATCACTATTCAGCATGTGGAAACAAATCTTTTTAGGGTTTTAGTGTGATGTGCAGTCAGGGAAATGGACTATTATGACATCATGTTGGTTAAAAGCTATACAAGTACATTTTGCTAAATAGTGCTCCATATGACCAAAAGTCCCTACAAGAGCTGTCAACACCTGTGATTACTATATCATAGCCTGTGTGTGTGTGTCTGTGTGTGTGTGTGATTTTAAGCGTATGTATGGAGTAGACTCTTTGCTCAGAACGCTTGTAGGGAGTTTTTTTTTTGGCTTTTCTGTCATTTCTCTGTCTTCACATGGGACAGGCAGCTCCAGCTTACGGTGCATTCCAATTAATAGGAGACAAATCCACAATGCTAGTTCAGCACAAAAGGTTCAGCCAAAGCTAACATTGCTCTGCAGCAGGCTATTATGACAAATTCAAGCGGTCATTTCTACAATGCTGTGGTTTTTATTGCTAAACTAGGCACTTTCTCTACCTACACTAGCGCCGCTTCATAAGAAAAAGGGGTGAATTTGAGTTTAGGGTACAGAGTTGGGAAAGACTTAGACTTGCAAACTTAAATGTATGTATGCAGTTTAGAGTGTATGTCATGTTTGAGACACAGATTCCTCAACGGCAGCACCTGGATTTAGACATTTCTACTTGAGCTATAAAGGCCCCAGTGTAGCCCAAAAGATGTAGGATGAAAGAAAAGGAAGGTGAACAGTGTAGCCTGAAGAACTTTGGTCTTTTGTCTTGTCTACGTTTGACACATCCATCTGACTGTAACTGGTCCAAATGTGACTGTCATGCCTGGTTGGGTCGCAGTGATGCAACCAAAGACCAGGCTGGTGCTGCTGCTGCTGGAGCCAAGTGTTCAGAGTGTTTCTGCCTTGGACACACTGGGGCTCCTGGGAAAAAGAAACACTTCCTGCGCTGACGCTCTGGGCACCAAAAATGTTCTTGAATGAAGTGAAGGGCACCGTGATGTCACAGGCCGGAGAGACTGGACACACCAATTGTTTGCGTGACCTACTATTGTGAAACAACCAGCAAGCAACATTTTTAGAAGTATGCTAACTAAAACAATGCAACAGCGGATCTGAGCTTGAGAGCTTTGAGCTTGAGAAAACCAATAAATAAAATGGTGTACAGCAACTTCAGCTAAAGTGGCACTGGGTGATGATAATAGAAGCTGGGCTGTGTTATGAGTTGGCAGGGTCATCATCTCATCTGCTTAGCTACTAAACTATTGGAAATGCAGATTAATTCTTATTAGAGCCCAAATCACTCTGTCTTGAGCCTCAAAGTCTTTTTGGCCTGAAAGTTCTACTTCTTATGAAGTTAATTATACAGTGAAACCCACAAGAAAACAAGAAGAAAACACACCAGTTTATTAGTTAACTATGCTTTAATTGTTCCTTTTTCCGTCCAGACAATGAGAAGTTCCAGTTTCATCCCTCACATGTGCCATTCATGTGAAGTGAGTCACTGAAGTTCAGCAAAGAGCCAAACTTGCTACCACTGCAAACCAGTGATGCCACCAAATCCCACAACGTTGTGCATGAGACTGCGGGAGCATTTCGGAACTTGAAAATGAGTGGGACTCCTTACAGCAGATGAAGAATTCCTCTCCAGAAACTCCTTTCCCAAACCCTTCTGATGAGACGAGTGGCTTAATGAAGCGTCACAGATAATGCACATAATGGGTAATCTACATTTTCTCTGTCTCTGACATAAAGGGACATCACCTGGGAATGGAATGTTTTTCGCATGATGCTGAGAGGTTGAAAAGTCAGTTGTTGCAAAGTAAGTGTACCATCTTGTTTTCCAAGGTCATGCATGTTAGAATGAAAGGCTGCTGCTTTCTCCAAAATGTCAAAGTTCAAGGCATTCATGCATTTGGCAACTGTTTTCTATGATTTGTTGCATGTGGGGACACTGGGAAAAGCACTTTGTGGTGGATGTTGATATAGTCACAATGTAAAAGCATGGCTAGCATCACAAAATCAATCCAGAATCAAAACGCAGCATTTTTTTCCCCCCACCACTTGGGGGGTAAATAAACTTTTAGTCTCCAACCAATGATGGGTCATCATGACATACAGATATAATAATAATATCAATACTAATAAACATAAACAACAGCAGTTGATTATGTTTAAATAGCTCTGATTACATGTTAATAAAAAGACAAAAAATAATGCTGCAGATAAAACAAACTTCATGAGCTTTGGATCCACTCTTACAGACATAAATGGCTTTACTTATCGCACCAGATTATGAAAAACTAAATACACTAGATTACTGTTATAAGAGCTAGGCAAGTTGTCTTATTAGAAAATATAAAACACCCACTGATGGATCAGACATTGCACAATTATGTAATGGTATGAGCGTCCATACCGTTCACTCCGGCTGTTAATAGCGACTCTCACACGAAGCCATAAAAGAGAGAGATGAAATGAAAATGCAGATGGCAAACAAAACACTCTTTACAAAGCAACAGCGCTTACCACAGCAGTTCTGGTGATACAGTCAAAACAAAAGCCACTGCAGATTTACAAATGTAACCAGAGGCCGCCAGCAAATCAGAACCAATCAATGGCCATTCTAACACTGTTGGCTACAGTGCGGATTAATCCAAAATGTTATAGAGTTATTTTGCTTCACGTTCGTCTACACAAATGTGGACCCATGTACCTCACCCATCTCACACATCTGCCTTTTGTGTGCCAGTTCAGGTTTTAGCTTCCACATAACAATATCAACATGCACAAAGTGTATTCTACTAATACAGCACATTCAGGTTTTTGATAATTATTAACTGCGGGTCAAAACAATCTCTTTTTCTTCAACTTTGAAACATCTTGAGTATATTAGAGAGCAGATTCCAATAAATCAGACACTGGTTGTTGTCTCTATGATGCTTGTTAATAAAATGACTTGTGCAATTTGCTTTGACTGTAACAGGGAATGTGCTTCATTTGAAAAGAAAACAGAAGGAATGCCACTGAATAGCAAGAAAAGAATCACATAAAGACAATTTCATAAAGTCATACACTTATCCTTCACAGCTGTTTTATATTTTTAGCTTATATGGAATGCAATGCGGATAGATCGTCCAAAACTCCACACACCGAGTGAAGCCTACACTTCTGAACATACTGTATACTATCCATATCAGAAAAGTCAGTTTCAGGATGCAGATAACAGCCAGTCGTGCCAAAGTGTAGAGTCCACACATACGGGCTTTACTTGTTTTAAACAGCTAATTGTGAAAGATAAGTGCAATCATTTCTATAAGGCATATTTAAAACATTGACAGAACTCCTTTGATGCTCCCCCAAAGAGGCCTTTTGTAGAAATTAAACAAGAGATGTCTTTGTCCTTTTCCAATTTCTCTTTTTCTGTGTCTGTTTTCCACAAACATATTCCAGAAGGGAGGGTTGGAATATGACATCCTGGTTACAGGGCGGAATCAAAAGTTTGTGGAAAAAGTTCTTTTTGAGCATCAACCTTAAAGAGTCTCCTTCACCAGATGTGAAGACAAAGATGGTGCTACATTCAGAGGTCCAGGCAGAAGAGGGCCACCAGGAGCAGGGAGATTACACTGAGAGACTGGGCAACCGTGGCTCTTGCACCTAAGAGACAAAGAGACATTTTTTAACTCCAAATCCCTCAAGTGCCTCACACTCATCCATCATACTAAGAGAGAGTTTTTGCTGTGTGAAGTGTGTTCTATACCCCGTGTGTGTGGAGATCACCTTAAATGCCCCTCTATTTGTCAATCCCCTGCATTTGAAATCCCCCCATGGCTTAAATTCCTGCGTCTGTGAAATCAAGCTGTCAGGTGAGTCTGGACTGAGCGATAAGGGATAAGGAAAACCACGGGAGGGGTTTCCTCAACTCATCAAGATCAATTACAGAGGCTTAAGACCTTCTCCAGCCAGCTAGCCGGCTGGCCTGTCAGTCCAGCTGCCGTTGAGGGGATCTAGTCAATGGGCTATCACCAGGCTTTAGTCACGGATCGTAGAATTTGCCATCTTAGCCTTTCCAATCTAAGGTATGAAACCTGAAGTGACAGCTCTGCTCGGGCCCATGGGAACGCACCGGCTCTGACAGATGATAACCTACCACTAACTTTGAACCTGGAATAATCTCACTAGCAGATGACAGGCCGGGAACAGTCACACACATGTTACCTCAACTCTATGGCTCTACAACCTGAGATGGTAACAGAGAGCTTTCTTCATTTTTGTTCCGCTGGTGTGAAATTAAACCCGGTATACATGTATATGAAATGAAACGCTGATATATTTTGAATGAAAGCTCCCCGGCAGAACTAAATGAGGCTAACTATTCTAAAAGGTTCCACAGGTTTTTAGCTTAAGGTGATGAACCATGCTTGAAAAACACAATGCATAATAATAATAATAAAAAATTAGTGGGCTACCAAAATTCATTCAAAATGCATCTAAAAATGAGCGATTTAATGTTAGATTCAGTGTCCCTAGATTTATGACCAACAGGCCACAAATTAAGTTATTTGGCAAGTGGAAGTAGGCAACAGGTTGTCAAGCCGACACAGTTACATACATTACAACTTTGGATGCAATAAACAAGAATAAACAGGGGGATCATTAACTTAAAACATAATAGCCGCGATGTCACAGAAACAATAATAGTGTTACAATTAACGTTTGAATCTGAAATCTGAATCAACCAGACAAGTAAATGTGTTTACCAAGGATTTCGATCCGTGACACAGCCCCATCCCCTCCCTCTGTGTGTGCCCGGATCTCCACCACAGAGTCACTCTCTATGGGCAGGGGAATATCTATTGACCGCTTGTTGGTTGTGAACAGAATGTGTGAAGTTTGGTTTCTGAACAGCACCTACAGAACACAGACACACACACACGCACACATGCAGACATTTAGTATAAGGAATATACAGTAAGGTTCCTCACAACCAATGTTTGACTTCAGAGACAAAGGCAATTATCTACATTAAAAATAAACAATAGTGTCATGTTAAGAAATGTGTGATATAATATTAAGAAATGAAGACGAGCACAAAGGAAGATGAAAACAAAATCCATTGTACTTACTTTGTAGCCGTCTATTGACGCCTCATTGGCGAGGGGCTCCACATGTTCCCAGGCTACATTCCAAGACATGGGCTTCAACTTTTTACCTATTATTCTGGGAGGTTGACTTGGAGCTGGTGACAAAAAGCAAAACATGAGTGTCATGAGGAGTCACCATAGAATCAATTTTATGTTAATGATGAGCTGCTTCAGATGACTACATACGAGCTCTCTTGGTGTGCAGCTGGAGGTGCGGGCTGGCTGGCCCATATCCTGCAGAGTTGTACGCCCGGATCTCGATAAGGTAGTGGGAGTTGGGCTTCATGCCGTCTATCCTGGTGTGGTTCTCTATGCCGGACACCTCCACCCTCTGGGCTGTGGCCTCATTGTCCTCCTGAGCCCTCCAGTACTTCAACTGTGACACACAGGGGACAGAGGGGTTTGCTAGAACCTAAAATCGGGCTCAGGTACAGATGACATCTAGACCCAGACAGCTAGAGCTAAGCTGCATACATAGCACATTCTTATCTCAAAAAGGAAGCATGACACACGATGACTGACCTGGTATCCAACTACATTATGCTGAGGGAGGGGCAGCCACCACACCATGGCCTCTGTGGCAGACAGAGCTCTGCCGTCGAAACTGGCAGGGGGTTCAGATGGAGCTGAGGACAGGGACCAGGTGCAGCATGGTGAGTAGGTTACAGTAAGAGAACTGTGACTCCGCTAACTTCAAGGACATGTCCTTCAACAACACATTCCCTCCACTATCACAATAGCATTTGTACATCATACACCCTAATGGATCCATTACTTCAACCATAAACAATCTTATGCTACCCAGTGTTTGTAAATTGGCCTTACTAATGCACTTTTCACTCAGTGGTGCTTAAGCGTCATTCTGGTAATGTGTATCTATCACTATAAAGAACAAGTAAATTGACAGCAGTGTCTCTCTGCCCACATTCCTTTCTAGGCCAGCAGACACATTTCCATGACTTATGGGCCAGTAGTACTGCGTGTACAGTGCACATGCCAGGAAACTGTCCTTGAATGGTCTCAGTGGGAATTAGACCAACGAGCCATCACATAGTAACATTACGGTGAACGCAGAGACGGATGCACAGCATGCACACAAAAGTATATGGTCACACACACACACAGCTGGAGAGCAATCTGTTAGCAGACTCAAAAAAAAATTCAGACATAGACACCCAGGGTTCCAAAAGTGTGTTACCAAGGCAACAGCAGATCACTGTAACCCGTCATGTCTGATTTGCCAGTCGTTATCTCAGCTGTCTGTCAGTGGAAGTTAATAACTAGGCTAAATGCTTTGCATCTTTGGGAGAATTATCAGCTTTCTGGTTCATGCTACATAGATCATGATAATCCCCCTGCTGACGGCAAAAGAATGGAGCAGGAGAGAAAGAGAGAGAGAGAGAAAGATGGGTTCACTTTCAAGGGGTATTAAAATTCCTCACATCTATACATGAGAACTATTAAATGGATCCTACTCCATAGCAAACCGTGCTAGTGATAAGTAGGTGACACTGACAGATTGAAATAGCAGAGTGTTGGCATATTGGAGAATTCCTCCTTCTCTGTGACGCTGAGCGAACAGGAACAGAATGATCTGTGACATCAACATGAGATCACTCTTGGCACTTGTTCCCTCACTAGGAGAGCTGCAAATCTCTTCAGTGCTTACCGTCCTGTGCCGAGTTAATGACAGCCGTTTGGCTGTAGGGTCCCTCTCCTCTGCTGTTAAACGGTTTGACTTTGACTTGGAACTTTGTGGATGGAGGGATGGAGGAATCCTTGTGGACGTAGCGCCTGGCCTGGGAGTCTGCGACCGTCACCTTCCTCCACTCCGTTCCATCGATGGGTTTGAAGGCCACAATGTAACCAAAGTTACCCCCATAGAAGTACTGAGGCTCGACAGGCTAATGACAACAAAGATATGAATCAATTGAACGATATATATGTTGTTGTTCAGAAGATGTATAAGTATGCAATACCCAACAAGTCCACTAGGTGTTTACAAACAGTGCCGGTGTTTCACCATGACTGGATTGTGTGAGTAGCTCGGCCCCTCTCTGTTCTGTCCTCATGCCTCATTTCTCTCATTGGCCCTCAGGCTTTGTCATCACACCATATGTTACAGTGAGACATGCCTGCAGCAGGAATCGCTAACTTCTGAACACATCGCCTCACGCACCAGCTGGTCAAGAATAAAACTGCTTTGCCCCAGCCGAGGAAAGGCAATTTGCACCCGAGAGCTCGTCTATCAGAGGCTGCAGCGGGGGAAATGGAGGCTAACGATTCACATCAGTCCTTGGTTTTAGTTGCTGTGATTGTCTTGCTGATATCCTCAAACATTATCTACAGATAGAAAATACGTACACATACTGCTAGAACATAACCATGGGAGAATTTATGTTTTCACCTGCATCTGTAGGTTTGTTTCCAATTTTCATGAAACTTGTAGGAGTGTGGTTAAGTATACGTAACAGATTTATCACAGTTAACTCTCTAATGCACAAAATGAGTACAATGCCATAAAAGCTATTTTATCATTTCTTTCTCAAAATATAACCTTGTGCCATTTTGTCCACATTTGGATTTTGTTTGACGAAGAGCAGAAATGTGTCCTGTGTAATGTTTCTGTAGAGGAAACACAAATGGCTCTTTGTCATTTCATGGACAAAATGCATCAAGCTGCTACTGAAATTTCTCAAATACAGTTTCTGCTTGCTGAGGTTTCTTGTAGATCTGTGACGTCTTGTCTTTACAATCTCAACTATAGTCTTAATCTTCCAAGGAGAGTAAATCTTAGGCAACTGGATTTAAGGATGTTTCGCATCTCATCCGAAAGGCTTCTTCAGTTCATTGCATTGTCTTCATCTGTTGGTGTAGCATCATTTCAGCAGCTCGCCTCTGTTCTGTGCACATTTACATGAAGGGTGTCTTGTTTCCTGACACAGAGTAGGAAAATTACCGCAGACTTACTGTCCAAGTGATGGTCAGTTCCCTGCTAGTCCCTCCACCGCCGCCGACGTCCGAGGGCCCAACCATAGGAACTACAAAGACAGCAACGGGCACAACTGTAATACCACATGTTACAAGTCCACACAAACAACACCAGCCCACCACAGGTCCTAACCAACCCCTGGCACCACAACTGAAACTATGACGAATACCAGCGCCTTCAGCTGTGCCAAGTGCAACACCTTAATGTTCACATGGGAGCATCGCCGCTGAGTCTGAGGGAGCAGAGAGACAGGAGCTCTCTTCTTTTGCCTCCAGTCTACTTTGTCACTCTGAAATACAGATTATTACGTTCTGAAAGGTTTACTGTAGGCCTGTGATTTCCATTTCATAATTGATTTTCAGTATACAGTTTCACCAACGTGCTCATTTGCAGAGGTTTGTGGTGACACTGGCCTCGTGCTTCTTGCTGTAGGAAGTGCAGGACTACTGAATTTCTGCTGACTCTCTTCCACAGCAATACTTGACATACTGTAAGTAAACAGTGTTGCAGCAGGATGATGAATAAACACAATGGAAAACTGGACCGTCATACCACATTTCCATGACCTTTTCTAGCTATTCCAACCCTTCCTCAGAGCACAGCGCAGCCTCTGTGCATCATGTTGGGCCGTGATCTTACTTGCATCCTTGGTGGTGACTTTAGGCGACGGGCTGCTGGGGTCTCCTGTGCCCAGAGTGTTTGTGGCGATCACCCTGAACTCATATTCTGTCCACGGGAACAGATCTTCCACCGTGGCTTCCTCTGCATTCCCCTCTATATCTGGAGGAGCTTCAGAGAAATGTGCAATTTTAATTTCCCAACGCCAACATTTCAGGGCAGTACTGCAGTATGTTATAATACACGTGTCACTGTCCTGCAATTTAACAAAAATATCCCTTCAACAACAATGAATGTCCATTTTTGGAACCCATTCCTATATTTCCAGTCCTTGTGGCCTAGCTAAATTACAATTCAGCCATCTTTAAGACTCATCAACTCCAATGTCAGGCTACATTCTTCTATGCAGTATGATCCAAACCATCAACATGACAGTTCAGCATTAAATTAGCAGTGTTTATTTGACCAGCTACTGTGTCAGGCCGCTGTAGTTCTCACATGTAGTAGCATTCTTCCAAGTCTCTTTGGAGTCCCTGTACTGGATGGTGTATTTGGAGATGGGGGTGTGGTTGTCTGCACCGCGGCTCCACTGCAAAGTAACGGCCTTTTCTCTTTTGTCTATCACTCGCACCCCACCTGGCGGACCAGGGGGACCTTAGGGAGAGGAGAGGAGGAACATGACAAGAGAGGAGATAAGAGGGTTGATGAACAGGTAAAGGACACAGACTTTAAGGGAACAAAAATCTCCTTAGAATACTTTCATTGAAGCTCATGGAAAAAAGTGTGCTTTTAGATAACTTTTTAATTCAATATTAATCTCCAGATTGACCACCGTTTGATCACAGTTCCTGTCTTTAGAGGACATCAGCAAGGACTGACGGATAAAAGCACAAGAGTTCAAACCCCATTGACACACAGTGTAATTAACAAAGCCTAAGCTAAGCCTTTTGAATCCAGTGTTTCTTTTGGTATTCCTCCTCTCCTGAGTCGTCCTTCTGAATACGTAGATGGTGTAATAGAAAAACCCAGACTGGATCAAGGTTAGCAATCCAACTCACAGCCTCAGAAATCAGACAGGATTAACTTTTTTATGTCATGAATATGTGCCTGGAGAACTTAGGTGATTAGAGAGGAGATCAAAATCAAGGCAATTCCCCTCTGTACACCAAGTCAGGAGAACAGCAGTGAGACATCCGCACATCTTTTACAACTTCCACGAGATGATGAAACGCATCTATGTGGATAAAATAGTGATGCAGTGTGTTCAAAACGACCTTCAGTGCAAACGCCTGCCTTGATATTACCTGAAAAAATCCCTTCCCCCAAAAAAGGTTTAGGAATATTCCCCGAATTGACAGAGACTTGAATTAAAACAGACATTTCAACACTACTTTAGAGCAGCCAGTTACTGCACACTACAATAACACTCACACCCAGCATATGAAAACAGCAACATCTCCTGATCTCAAATCCCCTCTAATAACAAGCTACAGGTGCAGCATGTGTGTGTTTTCAGCTCGGACAATCTCGCAGGGCATATCTGCTTCCTTCCTATAAATGGCCGTCTTTCATCTTCGCCTTGCTGTGGTTCCTGACTGCTCCCATTCGGCGCTCCATTAGGAGCAGGGCGGCAGTCGGGCACAGTACCATTCACCTGGCTGTCTGTCAACACATGCACTGAAAGCAGCACCAGACGCAACTCAGCCAGGGCACAACAGGGATCACCGGCGAGCAGATCAGCGCAGGAGCTCTTGGGTTCCTGCGTAAAGAGGGCTTTTGTCCGCCAACACTAGACCTGTTTGAGACCTGAAGGGAGGGCTGTAAGGCAAGCTCTCACTCATCAGGAAGTGGAGGGTGAATCATCCGGAAGGTGAAGAACAGTATGTGACGGGAAAGTGTAACAGGGTTTAGTTTGTGCTTGTTGATATCTGCATGTGTGTGGTTGGAGGAGAGAGTAGTGAAAGTACGACTCATTCATCTGCACATGTTAAACAAGCTTATTAGTCCTGAATGATTGTAGAACATCTGATGTTTACCAACTACAGAGGGTAGAGCTGCAGTCGTTACCATAGCTCAACTTCCATGCAAGAATGACGACAAAGACATTGACGAAGCATCAGACTATTCCACTACGACATATCAGGTTTGCTGATGAGAGAGGTGTCATGACATTATAGTTCCCCCAACATCAACAGCCTGTGCAGCAGATCTGATTAGGGTGGATTGAATACAGAGGACAACTTTTGTGAGTGTTTTTTTCTTGTTAAAAATGACAACTAAGTCTGCTCAGATGATTAATGGCAGGTTTTCTATCATGCTGATCTATCATTCATTGTTGCAGCACTGCGGCTCACTGAAGTGCCTGGCTCTCCACTCTGCATCTCTGTCAAGCACATACACCCCTACAACCTTTCACAGTATAACTTAGATACTACACTGACTTATACAACGTCTGTAACCATTTCTCTCTATCTCTCTGTCTCTCCATGTGTGTGCATGTTTACACTCCGTCCACAGTAGCATGTCACACACACACCGGACACACGTCATTTCCTTCCACAGCTTTTTCCAGCACTCACTGTCTCACTTTGTTTCACATGGAGTCTCAGGGTTGACAGATTATTCACAAAAGTTATTCTGGAGAGATTTAAAAATACTGTAAAATCTCTCTCTCTCTCTCTCTCTCTCTCTCTCTATCTCTCTCTCTCTCTCTCTCTCTCTCTCTCTCTCTAAGGGCACAGCATTATTATTTGTTTGAAAGGATTAACTTGGGAAGATGCACTTAATGAAATATGGAACTCTATAAAAGCTTATGTTGACACTTTCAAGTGGGTACTACACAATTATGAAAGCATTAAACACAATTATGAAAGCACAAGTATGTGTTTTTAATTTGTCTAAGCCTCTAAAGGATAATTCAAGGATAATTCACATGTAAGGTAGAATGAGTGGAGCCAGAGGAGCATAACAACACACAGGGGACGACTTTTCCATAAAATATTCCATGATGTAACAAGTAAGGCAACCTTTACAACTACACTACACACATTTTCATCATGTATTAGTTTAGAGATGATGTGACTTTAGGAATGTATGCATGTGTGTACATCACTCACGACTCACCCCTGACTACAAGGCTGGCAGAGGCCGTCACGTTGTCGACAGGTGTTTGTGCGGTGCAGGTGTAGCGGCCGGCATGCTTCAGCTGTGCGTTCGTAATCAGCAGCTCGCCGTTTGAGCTTCCATTCTAGACAAAACAACACAAGACACAACACTTCATTGAGGAGTTGTTAAAATACCACGCACAATATTTCTTTCCTATGTGGTGTCCCACAACACACACTTTCTTGCACAACTTGAAATTGACATCATTTACAAAAAGACAACATGATTCGATCTCCACTTATCCTTTTCAGAGCAGAAGAAGAAGACGTATTTCTTCTTCTTTCATTCGTAGCGTCCACGACTTATCTGTTTAACATTTAACACTTGTGGATTTGATACAGCCGATACAACATGCAAATGTCTAGCCAAGCATTATCAAAGACTGATCCTTCCTATCAATTCAAGAATGAAATGAAACACTTACAACTCTCAATGAACTACAAATACAATGAGGGTGCACGACTTTGCCAAATCGTCCTGCAGCAATCACTCTGAGAAATATTGCAAATACTATTCGTTCTACCAGATGATAAAAGAATCATGTGACCACTTCAAGGCTGCAAATGCACAAAGCTCCACTGACATCAAACAGTTCCTTTGACGCCTGACGACAACATTTTTAAAATAAACAATTTAAGTTCAAAGCATCAAAATGAAAACTTCAACAAAATGGCTGTGGCAGAAAAAGATTCCGCTCCAATGCCATCCCAAATAGATGTAAAACCTTCATGAAAATCAATGGAACATGGCAGCACTCAGCGCTTAGAAGGAGGAGAATAGGCTTTGCTCATATGGCACAAACAGTCTTCAATGGATTATACCATTTTTTTATGAGTGGAAATACTCCTTCTACTCAAAAGTGGGGTAATCAATCACAGTGGTAATATGGTGTTTGGCTTATGGGGCAGAATGACAGTTGAGTAATGCAAACCGCTGCTTATGGCTGGAGCTGCGAGCTGGGAGACACCAGGTCACGTCACTGATAATGGATGCGATAAACAGACCACCAGCATCATTAGCATGGGTACTGGAAAGGTTTTAGAGTAATGTTCATGTAAGACAGTCTGTACTTTTCCATTTGAGGTATTCCAATAAAAATATACGATCATCCTAGACAGCACCATTAACTGGAGGACATGGATGAAGTCCAGGCTCAAGTCACAAACCTGCATCCTGATATTTTGTGGTAGGGTCAACATGTACTAACGGGAGAAACTCAATCAGTCATGTTCGTTCCACTGTAAATAATCAACCTGACATCTCACCGGGCCACGCTGATAGTGTTGGCTCTCCTTGTGTAGGTCAACGACCCGACCGTCCAGAGTCCAGATGAAGGTGATGTCCAGGGAGGAGTCGTGTGACGCGGCACACTGCATCCAGGTGCTGTTACCCACGACAACATCAGCGTTTGATGGGGCCAAGGTGATCTTTGTGGCGTCTGGGGAAGAAGGAAAGATGGATAAGAGGAGTGGTGCTGACTGTCAGGATGGGTAGAGTGCATTGAGGTTATGGTAAATCCCAACAATGTGTGTGTGTGTGTGTGTGTGTGTGTGTGCATGATGAACACTTATCAGCTAGTAATGCTGAAAAATTGTTAATGATACTGTATATCCACTAGAGGGCAGAAAAGAGCCACAGATACAACACGACCTGGAGCTCATCTGTGAAAAACCTTTCAAATGTTTAAAGATAATGACCAAAAAAAACACCACAATATCCATATTACCTGTCCTCACCTTTCAACAGGTCAAATACTTTTAGTTTTTCATTTCAACAGGTTGAAGACCAAACCCTTTGTCTTTTCACAGCTGACCTAATGCCCCCTTAGCTTTTCCCTTGGGCCATAATACTGCACCAGTCTGCATGCTGTTGCATTGCTTAAGGGACCATAACTCAACAACAGAAGACAGCTGGAGGTCACAGGAGTGTTTACCTGCCAAGGCTCACACCAATGCAGTAAAAGATTACAAATTCTCACAATTCACTTAATATTAGGAGGTAATCAGGCATGGTAAGGTAAATTGGATCTTATCTTATTGTATCCTTTAAGTCTTTATTGTATGTACTACCATTTATTTTCAGTATTTTATTTGTGCAGTGTGGGATGTAGTTTTTGTATGAATTTTGAAAGGATGCAAACACTCACGTCAATCTTCTCTCTCTGAGGCCATAGCTTTTATTTTATGGTAATAGATAAAGTATCTGAAATAGACTGATTAATGAATGACTAATGGTGAGCTGGAGCTTACCCGTGACTGACAGAGAGCCTGTGCTGTTGGCTTTGCCCCGGTCGTTCTCAGCAAAGCAGGTGTACCTCCCCTCATCCGAACGAGTTACGTTCAGGATCTCCAAGCTCCCGTCCTCCAAGATAAACACCCTGCAGAGGAGAGAGTGGAATTAATTCATCACACACTGAGAGAAGAGAGCGGAAAATATGAAGGTCAAAAGTGCAGCGTGTGTTATTCCGCTGTTGCGAATGATGAAAATTGGTGAAATTGGAGGGAGGTCCATGAAAAGTATGTGATGTTGAAGCTACTCAGTCAGGTGTAACACTAACTGAGCTAAAAAGCAAAGCTAAGAAGGTTTAAATCCTTTTCCCTTCCATGTCTGATATTCATGCATGACCAGCAGCATCACACCGGCTTCCCTGTCACCGCTCACCACCCCCACTCAAGCCTCCATTGGACTACGAGGATGCTTTCTGCTGCATAGTAATGAGGCGAGGTTAGGCCCTCTGTGGTGACTTTGGTTGAGGAGGTTAGGGAGGGGCTGAGTGGGGGGTCTCAGTACTGGCAGATTAGGCTTGTATTGTCAATAAGGACCACAGGGCAGATTTGCACACATCCTGGTTGACGAGGCTGATGAGCTTTATGTCAACCGCCGACAGTCAGCTAAGCACAACAAATCATTTGATGACACAAAGCCGTTAGCAGTGCTCAGGTGTGTGTGATCTAGAGCAGCTGTCCACTATGCTTGCAGACGTTAATAGATAGCGTGTTATTGTGACCCTGATGTTTGCATTGAGTCGAAGTATACACTCCGAAGAATGTGTAGCCTTGCAGAAACTCCACAATTGCATCAATGAACACATAGAAACAGAGACTCAGTTTCTATGGCTATACAAATAAACAGACTTGACTAGACTCGGTCAGACTGATGATGCAGGTGTGATTTTGCAAAATACCTATACCCACTGATCCTATTCATACTTTTGAATTCAAAATGTTGCTGCAGTTTGTGTCACACCCGTAATGTTTTCACATTAACTTGAAGGACAATGGGACGAGAGGCAAATGTGGTTTGTAGCAAATTGGGTGAAGATTGGATTAAATGTATGAAAAAGGGAAAAATATGACAGGATATTTAGACAGAAATGGTTGAAGTCAATCATTGAAATAAAGGGGGGGTTTCTTACACAGTTAATGAGTTTTGTGCCAAAATGTAACATGCATTATAAATGACCTCATGGTGGTGTACTGAATCCAGATCGGCACCAAATAGAACTTGGCCTAAATATTCACTAAATGTCACTGAAAGGGAGAAATATGTCTGGATAGCACACGAGCAGACAAACAGGGCTGAAAATGGAACATCTTTGGCAGCGGTCTGCAATAACAAACCGGCCTTACTGAATAATGAAATGTGCATTAAACATTGAGATCTGTTACAGAATGGTTCCGTGGGGCAGAGACGGCTCACCTGGTGGAGTTGTGCAGCAGCTCGGTACCTTTGCTCCAGAAGATGGCGGGCTTTGGCGCGGCTTTGGGTCGACACTCGATCACCACCCGGCCATTTCTTGCTGCCAGGACTTTCTTCACCGGGTTGTGTTCGAACGTGGGAGCACAGGCTGAAGATGGGTCATCATAAATTGAATTACATTGCTATTACGCATTTTGCATTTTACCTCATTGACGTTTGACCTTACGCTCTTATTAAATGGGGAGAGAAAGTGACCTAAACGCTCTGATTCAGCCAGTTGTGTGTCGTTGACTCACCGTACACACGCAGCTCTGCATTGGCTATGATGACGGCGTGGCGATTTTCAGCAATGCACTGGTACATCCCCGAATCACTGAACGTCAACCTGCTGAACTTCATCTCTTCTCTTTTATACTGTGTGAAAAAAGCAGAGATGTCCGGTTAAAACATCATTATCCTTTATTTCACCATTTTGATGGGGGTTGAACTCAAATGAGCACAGGATTAAAAGGGGAAATTGTTGATAGAGACTCCAATGATGATTGAATAATTTGGACTTGGAGACGACCTCATTAAAGCACAATGATGTCTCCAGCTGTACTTATCAAACAACCTCCCACGCTCTGTGCTGTCACTACCTGCTACTCTCTTGGGTCTTCCAGCCCTAATGGCAGCTGTTTCTGTCACGTTGGCACCGGCTCAATAACGAGAGGTACTTCCTGCTGACACCGTGCCCTCTGTGCGCCCACAGTGCCAAGCGCCTGTCACTGCGACGCTGCTCCCCTGGGTGGCACCTTGAACAAGCACTACTCCTCAGGGGGCCTGTGTTCTTTAATGCTATTTCTGTTTTACAGCGGCAGGAAAAAGGTTCACTTATAGAACACAATTTATGAGTTTGAACATCACCTCTTTGCCATTTTTCAGCCAGCGGATGTGTGGTTTGGGTTTGCCGCTGGCTGCGCAGGTCATGGTGTATTCGCTGCTGAGGTCTCGCTCTGTGCTGTTGATGTACTCCTCCCACTCAGGATAGGCTGCGATCAGGAAAGATCAGAGTTACAATCTAGCAAGGGGGTGTAGTGTTGGTACAATCTGCAGTAAAGAGAGATCACATGTGTCTCACCCTCTACGGAGAGCTGGGCACTGTGGTAGTCCTTTCCTTTGGAGTTGACTGCCTCACACTGGTACATGCCTGCGTCTTCAAACTGCACATTAAACAGCTGCAGATGAGCTCCTGACATCGCCACCTCATGATTGGCTGGCAGCTGCCCGTTCACCTTCTTCCAGCGGATCTCGGGGACCGGACTAAGGACGACACAGGGGGGCAAGCATCAACACACAATGCATGTGCATCACTGCTTAGTGCTGTAAATAATTCTTCATCTCGATAGCGAGGCAGTATGTTCAGTGTGAGTCAACATGACATTTTGGAATGATGCAGATACTTTTGGCTCAAGCTGTTGATATGAATACCAAGATAGTTACACGGTTGTCAACACAAATCTCTTATTTCTATTCCTAGCACGTAAGCCTGTGAATATTGGTGCAGTTGTGGGTGTTGATGTTTCGTCAGACAGTGACCAGAATATCAGCCAACGCTCTGCTCCTGTTCATGCTTACTTTCCCAATGCAAAGCATTCCAAGGTGATGTCCTGTCCCAACAGAGCAGTGGAGTCTGGGAACTTGACTTTAAGATCGGCTGGATACTTTCTGGCAGGACCTGGCAGAAATAACAAGAAGAGCACAACTAGTGACTCAGCTGCTAAGCTTTGGTTCAAACAAAACTAATCCAGGTTCTCACAAAAGAAGAAAAAGAAACAGAACTTGAAACTGACAAAAACATATTGACAGACAACTCCCAGTGTAAATCAATCAATTGAACACCGGATATAACAGAGGAGAGAGAGGAGTGTGCACTCTAATGGCTACTTCTTCTCAAACTTTTGTTCAGAGAGCACAATGAGGAAGGCCCAGTGCCAAGATGCCTTTTGTACTCCGAGTGAAAAAAAAGAAAAGAAATAGCCATCGTATGTGATCAGAATATGGGAGAAGTGTTTGAATTGTTTTTTTGTTTTATTTTATGAGCCATTTACAAAACTTGCCGCATCAGCATCTGAGTCTGGATCATTGCCAAAAAAGTAATGAGCTTTTCCCTGGATCATGCCTCACCCTTTTACCAAGTACCACACATGGAACAATGAGTCAAATGACCTCAAGTCATGTTTGTTCACTGCATATAGCAAATTTAACAACAGACTTTAAAATCGGAAGGGAGAAGTAGTATGCATGGATGGTTAGCCTTCCTGAACTGTTTTGCATTGATGCAGCAATTAACAAGAAGAAATTGACAGTTTAAACACACAAACACCATCCAGCTAAATACAGGCCTAGGGGGTGTCTCGTCATACTTGTATGCATGAGAGAGCACCAGCAACCTATTCAGTTCCAAACCTGGACCTCTTTAACGGAATAGAACATTCTGGTTTGTGCTCGCACCACCATTCAAAGTGATTCTGCTGCAGGTGAAGCCAGCCAAACGTCACTATTCACTATTGAAAATCCACAGGAAACAAAGAGATAATTGATGGTCTCTTGGAAGCCCCCCAAGGATCACGGTGGAGTCGCCTCCAAAGCTTTTATTGCTCCCTCTTACGTTAGGCCGAGTCAAAACACAAGTTTACTGCTTCTCGTGGTGGCTTCCCTCTCAGGGGATGTGGATTTCTTTGCACAGCTGGCTGTATCATAAAGCTCTTTGCCATCTTGTCCATCTCATCTCTATTCCTGGCTATGTTTCTGACTATTGTTAGGCGGATTCTGATATATTGGACTGAAACTGCTTGATGGAAATGGAAATAACCATATTTTTCAAAAGTAAAGTGAATGAATTTTGGACAGAGCTGCAAAATGAAAACATTGGCGACAGGCATCAGTGTACTGAGGATGAAATCTAAACGTTTCTGTTTGTCATACAGGAAAAACACAGTAACAATCGACAGAAAACAGCAGCAGAATGCAGGCATTTACCAAAAGCTGAAGGCTGATACCTTAAAAGAAGGACAGATATCTGCTTTCTGTGAGTTTAATTGCTCAGACTGATGAATAAGATGTGCAGTTTCTATTTGCTATATTTCACATATTTGGTTGGTAACATTCTAATGATTGTTTGACAATGGGCAGAGAACAAAACTTCAGCAGTATATACAGTAACTGTCATCAGTCACTTCCTATTCCTATTCCTTCCAACCTGTCTTAGCTCTTCAGGAAACAATTCATGTCATCCTCTGTTTACGCCTCATATTGCAACAAGCAGAAGAAGTCATAGGAGCAAGAAGTGCCTCAATCTCGCTTTTGTTGTGACCCTTAAGCTTATAACACAACAAACCCAATCACGTCTTAAAGTGCCGAAATGAAAGACCTTAATTGAAGAGTTTTGCAAAAAGTGAACTGCAAAAATCATTAATCACCTTGGTAATTATATTAAACCGGACTTTGACATGTCCTTTTCTACTAAAAGAAACAAGAGTCTGCTAATGTGTCCAACTCAATCCACTGTGTCAATGATGATGAAAGTCTGCACTTACCTTCTGCCAGAGGCACGAGGGGGATGAAGTTAGAGAAGACACTCTTAGAGATAGATGGGCTCGTAATGAAGCAGGCGTAGTTGCCGCTGTCTGATGAGTCCACCTTGGAGATATAGAGGTTGCCTGTTATTTGGGAGACAAAACGCCTCTTGTCCAATGGGACGAAGACCGGGAATTCATTGAGCATCCATCTGAATGACAGCTCGGCTGCAAAGAAAGACACACAAAAGAATCCACTGTCAATCAAGAGTCTAGACACATAGCCAGAGTTTAGGATGAGCTGTAAAACTGACAAACTGTCTGAATAATTTGAATATATGCAAAACAGAAATATCGTAAGTCTTCAGTGTTGAGAGGGGATCATTCAAACATCGATTGACCATTTTGATGATGCTGTGGAGAGTCACTCACAGCTGAATGTTGCTTTAATAATTTAAAAAAAGGGGTAAACCAAGCATTTGAAATGGAGAAGCTGAAAAAAGAGCATAAGGCAAACATGCATGCATTCACACACAGGAGGGGACTGTTGCAATAAATTGCCAAATCTAAATGTGAGTAAATGTTGTACAGTTTCATTTTTTACGTCTACAAATTAGCAGATTCTTCAAGGTCACTGCAAAATTGGAAAAACAGCCTAAAAACCGATGTCTGTGTTATATTCTGTATGTTCAGTTCACTTTACCCCTGTTTTTCATCTTAATGTCCTCAAACTAATCACATGGGGAGGATGAGTAAGGCATATTAATAGTGTTTCCCGGCTCGTGCATGTTGACACACAGCAATTACACCCTCATTAGCACCTATTAACATTTTAAAAGACATTTATATGTCCTTAAACCCGACTTCCTCGCTTGTGGACTGCGGGAGAACACGAGAGGAAGTCACAAATCCAGTTTGTGCCACTGTAGCATCCTGGCTAATGGCAGTCAGACATAATGCTTCATCATGAATGAATGGTTGAGGTTAATCCTGCAGGAGCAGCAGTGCATAATGTACCTGGATAATGAGGTGGGGGAGCACAGAGGAGCACTGCCCCCTGTCCCTCCTTCACGCGCACCGACTCCCTCTCCTCCGATGAGAAGAAATCAAGGTCTGCGACAGACAGAGACAAAACATAAACTGAGACCATTTTTCATATTTAAGCATATTCTACACTCAATTTAAAGATAAACCTACACTAAAAGCTTCAAAAAATAAAAAACTATATCAGACACAAGATGAATTTTGTCCTGCAATATAATCTTTTATAGAAAAGTATATTATCCACAACGGAGTCATAAAATTAGACCACATTACACACCACTTATACTATGTCCCATCTGCCGTTTTAATTTCAGAGTACTTAATATGCATGAAAGTCCAGCTCCAGCAAAAGTAAAGGCAAGACCGGGGTGATCCACATGAGGCCTCACTCACATCCAAACTGCATGGAGGCGTCTCGGCTGATGACCGTGCCGTAGTCGTTGGTGGCCACACACGAGTACGTTCCTTCATGTAGGCTTTTACTGGGGTTGCTGATGACCAGGTTGCCTCCCATTAGAGAGCAGGGGCTGTCTGCGTTAATGTCAATGTCCTTGCCGTTCAGCCTCCACCTGCAAGCAAAACCGGACAGGATGAAACTGAAGTGTGAAGGGAGCATGCTCAGACATTCATCGTCAGTGTGGAGGGACTGAGTCGCCGCTTTGCTCGTCAAAACAAACTCTAAAGTCAAGACCAATTCACAAATAGAGTCACACACCCCCACTAATCCTTTTTAATTGGATTTATGGCTTTATAAAAAAAACTTAACGTTAACGTTTATGAAGACTTGCATTAATTAAACTTACTGAGTTCAGGCTGCTGACATCTTTTGGCTTTTTGTACCTGATGCACACACACACAGACTGAGGAATTGGGAAAGAGCTAGAGAGAGCTCTGGCTAAGTGTTTTGTGGCCTAAGGTTTCTGATTTGTTGCACTACAGCTCTGTGATGAATCACTTTGAAGTTAGAATACTTCAATTAAGTCTGTCATGCTTCTCACTGTGTTTCTGCGGCTTCAGCCAGCATTGAACCCATCTCAGCCCTACGGATATTGTAAACACCAAGCTTTGGTACTCCAAGGTAAAGCAAAAGGTTACTGCAATGCGAACTCCAATTTTTATTTGCTCTCTCTTGCAATAAAAATGGAGGCTTATTTATCAAAATGTATAAATTGAAGGCTGTTCTATAATAAGAGTCAAACCAATTTAATTCCTTCTGACATCTAACGCTGCCTGAAACTGCCCTGGCCAATGCATAGCATTTATATATGAGACATGAAATTAAATTAAATTAAATGGATTGAGCAACATTTGTCAGGTTTAAAGTGTTAAAATTAGATGGAGACATAAAGACAAAATGTGCTATGGCTGTCGTGCCAACATCTCATTTGTTATTAGTTGTTTCCTGAATTTCACATTTTGGCGGATAAATATTTGTTATTATGATGCAAACCAATTATTTTCTACCTACTTTGGCAACAAAATAAAGAAAGATTGCTAGAAAATGCAATAGATAGATAGATAGATAGATAGATAAATAGATAGATAAATAGGTACGGTGGATTACATAGATTCATTTGCAAACAGATCCTTAATCAGTGTGAAGCCAGCCTGAGAGAAGACGAGTGTTGGGAGGAATGCAGAGTGCACAGGGGGGGAGTGATGAAGCTGAGGTTATGGGGAACATATGTTACTTGTATGTGGCAGGTGGATTGGCTCGGGCCTGGCAGTTCATGGTGATTTTAGCCTCAGGCGATTCCTCAGGGTAGATGGTGTCGACCGGCTGCTCATCAAATACTGGTCCATAACCTGTGGCATCGTCTTTCAACAGCAAACAACAAACAAGAACACAGTGGGTCAGATTTACAAACAGGAATAACCAGATATACAGCTTAGACAACCATAACATGGCAGCTGGGTCTAGATGTTATGTGACAGGTAATATACACACACAAACACACCTCTGATGCTTCATTGTTGATTTCAGATAAATACTGAATGCGACCAAAACTCAAACTCAAACTAATCCACACAAACTCTTTACGGCATTAATTTAATGCCCCTCCTTCATCCTCAATCACATCACACATGACAGAGACGCGCTCATTCAGATGCCAGTGGATATATTATTATTCCAAGCTAAATCCTGAAATTGGATGTGCTAACTTTACTTTGCATAATCTAAAATGCTTTTATAAGCAAGTGTGTCATTCCCAGTGCCGTCCTGCAGTTGCATAGACAAGTCCCGAGGAGTCCCTCCTTGATGCAAACGTGCAACTTTGTTCAGTCTGCCTTTTCACACTATCAAGACACACATACAATTAGCTGCAATTACTCATTGAAACAGACAGACACATCACAAGCAGCAGCATGAATAAGACATAAACACAAAGCCAGACTATGAATAGGCAATGAGATGAAATGTTCCCAAATGCTGATTATTCTTTCAGATCAAGTGTGCGTAGGTGACTGCAGGAATATAAATGTGCCCGTGTGTGTGTGTGTGTGTGTGTGTGTGTGTGTGTGTGTGTGTGTCCTCCTGAGTCTCTGAGTTCTAAGGGAGCACAGCTGACATATGAATGGGGGGAAGCTTGCTCTTTCAGACATTAATATCCCCCTTCTATCCATTCCTTCTAACCAGTCATGCATTGGCACTTTGGATTCACTCACTCTGAAAATGTCAAACTGACAGACAGTTTGTAACCTTTCAAAAACACAACAAAAGAGGCTGATATTAATATCCTAGAATCCTGAAATGGCATTTTCTCTATGTACCACCGCTGAAACTGCATGATATATGATGTAACAACAAAATCCAGATCAATCAAACTGAGAAATTTCTGCAGTCAAACGTTTGCACTTGACATTGCTCTATTTAATATTTGACCTTAAAGCAAGTATAGTCAAATAGTGTACCTATCCTCCTTTACATCAATGTGTGGAGACTGTGGCAAATTAGGGCTTTTAAAATCCACATCAGAGCAAATCAAATACTGCTGAAAAAAACTGTTTCAGCTCAATGGCACAGAAACGAAAATAGGTCAGAGAAGAATGATGATGTAAAACTCCCCCAAAATTGGAGAGACTATCCTCAGAGAGCATCTCCACTTTGGTGTAGAGCATTACTTTTGCATTTACTTTTTTTTAACTGGAGAATGCATGAACATGTAGCAGATACACATGAGTGAATTCTGACATGGACCTTTCTTTATAAAGAATGCTTTTAGTTTGGATACTTGATACGTTTCACAGCAAATAGAAACATTTTACTCTAGATAATCCTATTGTAATACAAATGTTGACTTTGTAGTTTAGTACTTTTACTTAAAGGGTCGTAGCATTATTTTTGTAAAGCTGACTCTGCTGCCAACAAGTGAAATGTTGAGAGAGACTTCTGTTTACTTTGAAGACTTAGAGTAGAGAGTAGAGATTTAGCTCATTTTAACACCAAGGTGGCTAACCGGGAAACTTGAGATTGAGACATTGTGAGACAAGATCCACGCCCACTCACACACTCCAGCAGTCAACTGTGTGTCAGTGCGCCACACTGATACAAATCCCAAGGCCTTTCAATTACTGCTGCCTGGGAGCTGTAATTGGGACATTGAGGGAATGTTAAGTGAGAAATCGTGTTGTGGCGCCAAGGGAGACTGAATAGTGACACTCACTGTCCTACTGTTGGCCAATGCTTCAAATGCTGTACATCAAGGCAAGATAGGCCTGACGGATAGAGTCAGAAATAGCAGTTGGAGTGAGATGGAGAGAGCAGATGATGGAGTGTTGAAGCAGGCCACACAAGGCTCACTGCCTGCAGACACACAGGCCTCTTACATCCACTCTCTCTCACTTTCTCTGTCTGTCTCTAACTCATCTCTGTCTCTGTCCTCTCTCTGTCTGTCTGTCTGTCTAATTGCTGTCTACATGCTGGCGTCAGGCTTTGCTGCCTTGCCTTCATTCACTCTCTTTTCTTCGGTCTTTTAACTAGTTTACTCTGCCAATGCAACCATCACTCTTTCTCTCTCTTCTCGTCAGAGGTTTACATAAATTGTGGATAAGTTTGTATAATCTTGTTTGTGTGTCTATAATGCACAATGTGATTGTTCAGTCTCAGCCTTCTAGGATCATTGATTTTTTTAATAATGACAGCTGAATTTGATGACAGACTAGCTACCCGAGCTACTCTGTATCACTACACCAAGAGTAGCCACCATTGCTAGCTAGCTACAAACTAGCACTGCTGTGCACCTGTTTATCTCAGGTAAATCATCTCTTCATCTGTACACAACTACATAATCAGGACACGTGTCTCCTATGTACTGTAACTAAGAAGCAGCAATGTTTATACTGCAATTTGAATATGAAACATTGCTTTAGAAGCCTGCTGCCTTCCCTCGCATCAGTTCCTGATCAGACATCAATTATTCATCACGGTATCAGGTATAATTTTGGGCACATGAGAAGACTTGATGTGGTGATACTCCCTAATACAAGTAAACATACAACAGTTGCAGTCTGTGATATTTCGCAGTATGTTTATTCATGTCTAATGACTAAATGTGTATATTAACTTACCAATTACAAAGAAACATACTGCATTCTTCCCCAGGGGCACCAACAGCGTGTAGCAGTAATCACCCACAATCCTTTCTTCCACAATGGTGTTACTATTAATTCTACAAGCTTCAAAAATAAAATTCAATTACTTCTGCTTCCATTAAAATCTAACGAATACTTTGCTGAGACACATTGTATGACCATGATAGTGTCAGCATCGATCAGTCTGGTGTCAGTTTTGCCATCTCAGCTGATGTCGCAATGAATCATCCTGCAAAATGGAGCAGCATGGGCGACCTGTTTGAACAGCACACTGAATATTACACGCTCAAGCTGAATCCAAATGTTTCACCAACGCATCCGAGAGATAACATAACCCTGTTAGCCTATAATGGTAATAGGCCGTGTTAGTGTGAGACTTTTATTAATGCTGAACTGAGATAACTTTATCACACTGATGGAAATTGACATTGCTGTGGGCTGAATGATAAGCAGTTTTTCTGGTTGGAAATTCTGCAGAGAGTCCCAGTTGGAAAGCAGCCTACACAATGTTCTGACCTTTCAGGAGCGCAGCATTAACTATGCCTCCTCTCTCATCTTTGCTTTTTACCAAATTCCACTGTTTCTACATTTCAACACTTTGTGATTGATTTGGCCAGTGTCTAAAGCAGCATTTAGTGTGGACATATATAGTAAATCTCAGGCTGTGTTATTACTGTAGTGGATATCTATAGATTGTACAAAGGTGCACAGAGAGGAAACCAACAGAAAGAAGGAGTGAGAGAGATAAGATAAGAGAGACTTCCATAAACAACTCACGCTGCATGCAGCATCACAGCTCGTTCCCAAGCAACACATCAGCAAGCCGTCCTTTTTCCAATTTACCCCTCGCTGACAGTCTGCAAATCTGCATCCACTTTATTTTTCTCCCAGAGAATAACACACACACCGCACACAGTACACACTGCTCTACATACTAGAATAGGATCCACAAACTGAGAATGAACCAAAACCTAGATTCAAGATGAACAACAGTTTGTAGAAATAGAGAGAGTGGACAGGGTGCCGCCTCTTCCTCATCTTTATTACTCTTGTATATTTAAATAAACATCTTTCCTCTCTTTGCTGGAACAACTTTTGTCCTAATTGAGTTTACACTGAATCTTGTAATCTAAACAAAATAGATGAATGGCATTGTTGACGAGTTTAGCCTTCCTCTTCTCTGGCTCCACAAATGACCATCATCCTCATCTTCTTCATTAATCTTTTTCTTTATGCATCCTGTATGTTTGTTCCATCCAATTTCTCCCACATTGTGTCCTCTCTCTCCGATTTGTTTAGATCCACGAAGCCCTATGAGATAGAGTAGCTGTATAATTTGTCGCGCACATGAGAATCATATGCATCTTGGATATTAACCATCTACATTAGATTAAATGTACATCTGAAACTAGGAGAAGTCCAGAAATAGCAACACTGGATTGAATCATGACCTCCAGATGGATTTTCATTAGTCCTGTGGTACTGTAGACAATGAGATGGGGAGTCGTCTGTCACTGCCAGTCCCTGAACTAATCCTGACAAGCACATACTACTGTGGTTTTACCACCCCGGGGGCCACAGTGGGCAGAGCTGCAATTTCATCCTCCTTAGATTTGACACACTTCTATTTCTTGCGTAATTCCGTCTTTATATTCCATGAAATGAGCTGAACGGAGCACAACAGCTGGCATAATGTGTTTAAATTAAGGAGGAGGTAATATTATATATATATATACACATATATATTTGTAATATATATATGTATATATACATATATATATTATTATTATTTCTATCTACACAAACCAAAACATATGGAAACACTCCCATTCAAATTCACCATTTAACCTGAAGAGTTATTTTCATAAAGCACACAGTGAAAGCTCTTGATACTTGTTAAAATTACATGATTTTTACTCTTATGGCTGAATTTCACTCTTCAATGAGACCAATTTTAGGCACTCATGCCACTGGAAACAATAATTGTGTAATCTGGGAAGACACATTCCTGTCTACAGAAACACACTGACTATACTTCTTCATGTCAACATATAGACATTACATTTCAACAAGTGTGTGTATGGATTACTCCACACCATGAACAGTTTGAATGGATGCAGTTTAAGACTAAAAGCAGAAATTGTGTGCCAGTAAAGCTCTCTGTTGTAGATAGCCAGTAGCCATTGCATGTTTGTTCATGAAAAAATCACCACTTTGGCTGCGTCTAAATAATAAATTAAGCAGTCCACCCATCATCAAAGTTGAATGAGTGGTCAGTTTCCATGGCAAGCCAAAAATGGATTGCCAAACACTTCTTTGCAGCAAAAGCTGTTGAAACTTTCAAATCGTATATATTATGAAACTAAATAGCAGTTGTGTTAAAGCAGTGGGTGACTCTACATCAGTATTGTCATGACTATTATTGCTATGATTAAAATAACATTGGACTGGATAGTGTCTACGTATCATATTTTGGTCTCACCTGCATAGAAGTCAAGCGAATCCCCTGACCCTGATGCATCTGTAACAGACGAGAGAAGGAATCCTGTAAACATACTCAACCATTTCTGTGGCATAACTGTGGGTGAATTTCTCATACATCTCATATAATTAAACAGAAAAACTGATTTAAATCTACCACATCCCTGAGCAAGGGTGCAAGTATTTGATATGACCCCTGCTATTTCATAGACTATGATAAATGTCTGGGCTCTGACAGGCTGCATTGAGCTGAAGGTCAAATCAGTGGAATTTGCTGGACTCAGATATAAATTAGTGGATGGCCTTCGGTGTATATGGGTTTGATCATATCAGAGTAAACGTATTACTGCTGGTCTACCAAACACAGAAAGCATAAAGTAAATACTCTTTCAGTTCTAGTATAGTGTGTGCCTGACATTTCCGATGCTATCATAGCGGTAACATCACTTTGATGCATCACACTACTGATACTTTATCAGTTCAGCAGTGTGTTTTCATTGTGATACAAGTGCTTTCCTACATATAAAAGTCTCTTTGGGGGGAATTCTCAATCCCCATCCAGTGCTTCGCTTCCATCATAGCTGGTTGTTCTGCAGAATTCTAAATAAAGAAATGGAGACCCGCAAACTCTAAGCCTTCTGTGACACATGATTATTCATCCCTGACCTGTAAGCTTTTGACTTATTTACTTACTCCCCAGACCTGTTTTGAGATACAGGGCTTTAAAGTTTTGCCACTCCGGCTGGCTGAACTCTTAAATAGACTGACTTTTTGAAGAAAAAATACGTAAAAAAAATAACCCCACAAGAACATAAATGCATTCTTAAATGAATGAGTTTATGTGCTTTATAAGCTAATTTTTCAGAACAATGCCAGACATAATCTTATAATACTGAGGTCATAGCATGCAAGAAAGGAAACAGTCTAGTTCGATTTCTGGATGCATGTCACTGGAGACATCATGTAATTTGGTGATCTAATTTGTTTCCTGTATGTTTTGATAGTTCATAAGCACACGTTTGATGAATTACATGGTTTTAGATGCACAAAAGCGACTGTATATGCACATTTAAAAGCTGGGAAGTTACTGTACAACAACAACTTTTACAGGAGTGAGGCTTCAATCCAAAAGTACTGGTGTATGCCATCTTCAATTGTGTCCTAATGAATCTGAATCCATTCCCAATCAAACATTCCTTTTCAAGCGAGTGTGACGGCATAATGCTGACCTGCAGGGGAGAGTGAGAGGAGCAGGAGCAGGAGATGGAGGAGCAGCGTGAGGTGCAGCATGATGTCGTGAACCACCTGGAGGGGTGTGGCTAGAAGCTCAGGCGATGGAACATTAGCAAGACTGCCTGGGTGTCCTAAGAGAGAGAGAGAAAGAGGGAGAGAGAGAGAACACAAAATATAAAAGCTGTGATGAAGAAACCATCACCATCCTTCATGTTTGAATAATAACTACAACATCACAATACATGGACAGGCAGTTTGTGTATGGGGGCATTTTTCAGTCCAATGTACTGATTGCAGAATGTGAAATGCAGCAGAACAGAAGTTCAATGTCCTGACCTATCATTTTCATTTCTCCAAATTTTTCTTCACAGTATCACCCTGAACCAAAATAGAACTAAATTATGGCACAACCAAGCATAATTTATATGATGAGCACCGAACTAGAGGTCTTCACAGGTCCGCTTTGTTTCTTGGGCTTCTTGGATTCGAAGGAAAGAGGAAGGTTCTAGTTCTTGAGTAATCCAGTTGCAAAGAGTATAAAAGCACATGGTGATAGTTACTGAAGGTGATAGGATTTTACTTCATTTAAGCATTTGGGGGAAATCATGTCTGAAGCCTAAACTAGGTCACTCATATTACTTTTTTTTTTTTTTATATAAGATGAAGCATTTTTGTTAATATTAGGTTTTCACTGACCAGGTCCGTGGACCTTTGAATGGAATTCAAATGGAATTCCTTTAAAGAAGCCCGAGCTACACACCTTCCTGCACAGTGGGACACAGGGGAACACGCACTAGGTAGGGCCCGTTTCAAGATGTCACAGACGCTAGAGTAGGGTGTCCCATTTTAGAGGATCCTTGAAATGCCCTTATTTTGGACGAATTTCAACTGCGCACCCACACTACAGGAGATAAATTAAAGATTTCAATGCGGATGTCAACTGTTCATTTAATTTAAACTCATTTTATGATTTTTAAAGTTTGAATATATGTTAATTTATTAACATCCTGAAAAAAAGCGAAATCAACCTGCAGCAGTTGGAATCATTTTTAAATTTTGCAAATAATAATGACTTGGTAGTGCAGAGTCCCTGAATTGAGATACAGTCATGGTGTCATGACACATGCCAAGCTTCACAAGATCATCTCTGCCTACATGTGGAACACAGGCAGACAGTGACAGAGCATCTTCACTGTTTCTCTGCTTCATTGTCAGCCTCTGAGGCACAAAAACTGCCAAAGGTTTAACACTTGATGACTGACATTTGGAAAGTTGTCAGAAGTGTGAGTGTTAGCTGTGCTAAGCAGCACCAGCACAGCACAGCACAGCTCAGAGCCTCATGCAAAGGAACATCATGTGAAAAGCAACAGCTGTCTGAGTAATGAAGCACTAGGGGCAACATCAGAGACAACGAGGGGGAGGAAGAGGAGAACAGTGTTTGTCCCCAGGGACAGACAAACACATGCACACAACAGGAAAGGCTGTTATCACTGCTGGTCACTAGTTTTGGGGTCACTAACTAAATTGTCCAAATCCATCAATCCAAATCAGTGTGTCACATCATATACTGCTGCGTTGTGTCCTACTGCACCACATGATCTCGCTCACATTCATTTGTTATTATAGTCATAATTTGGATCATATAGAACTATACCAGAACCAGAATGCATTTGAATGCAGTTCAAGAAGACTTAAAACCACATATTGTTTGATTAGATCATCCAGCTGGACCGAATCCACAGCGGTGTAAAAACACTGCATCCAACTGTGAACGTTTTAAGAGGTAAAAGAAAATACGTAGTAAAGTCTCAGCACTACCTTAGAGCAAACATTGACAAACCATACATCCAAATCTAACACCTTCACATGGCAGCACTGAGTATAAATCAACACCAGCAGACATGTCTATTCACATCCAGCTTGTGCAGGTCCACTGTGTGTGGATCAGAATGTAATTGAACATGAGGGAGACACTATTGATTTTCCAGCTTGTTGCCTGAGGTATCAGCTGGCCGAGACTCAAATAGGTGTGACAGCAAGATTGAGATCTCAGTATTCACTAAACAAATGGAGTCCTATTACAGCAAAATGGATTATGACAAAAGAGACACCGTGGAATATGCAGGCCTTTCATGACTGGCGCACTAACAGCAACAAAGACACACTTGTAGACACACTTGTTAAACGCAGATGCGACACAAATGAAGACAAATGGGTTGAAACGTCGTCAGCACGGTGCTTCAAGCGCTCAGTCGGCTACATCACGCGCTTCACATTTGGGCATAATGTCCGAATTTTACAGCTGCAGAGGGGATTTTCATCTTCACGCTGCACTGTATCCTAGCAACACCTCACAAAAAGAGCAGTTTGGGTGCTGCGGGGGGCCTTTTGTGACCCACAATAAGACTATGCAAACACCTACAAAGCCCTGGCCTCAACACATCTATTAAAGACAATTTCCTATTGAAGAGCTGCAAAGCACTACAGAAATGACATTAGCAGAAAACTTCTCTCACACAGACACACACTCTTTCTACAACTACTAAGCAGCCATATTGATACTGTCAGCATACTTTCTGCGAGTCATAAATCTTAAATGATGGTAATAGATGCACTTAGGAGATTAGAGGATATGACAACGAGGCTGGTTATAGCATTACAGTTCATAATGAAAGAAACAATCCCATCTATCCCATTAAGAACTGTCACTGAATTGATATAGAGCACAAAGAAAACAGTAGACCTGCACTACACACAAAAGGGGGAAGGCTCTTATAATCAGCATTAATGGACCTCTTACTTCTCTTATCCCAGAAGCCTGAATGCATGATGATGAGGGAGCTCCAGTCATCACGGTAAATCACAAGGCACAGACATGACACACACACACGCCCCCCCCAACAAGGCCATTCCTCCTCCTTCTCCTCTATAAATCACAACCTGGATATTGCTCGAGCTTTTACTGCCTGCAGTCTGATTTTACAGGTTGGATTTGACATTATTTCCCCCCCAGCTTTGCTTTTTTGCCTCTTTTGGAATTTTTCTCTGATTTATTCCCGTTAGAGTTCTCAACCTCAGTTCTGTGAAATCAAAAGTCATTCTGCTGCAGTGTTTCAATATCTTACAAGATCTTTCCTTCTCTCTGATTGGCTTGGTGTGGGTTGCATAAATGAGTGGGGGAGCCTTTTCATATCAACTGGGTCTGATCAAATGTGGGGGAGGAGTGGAGAGAGGAGAGGGGAGCATGTAGGAAAAGGAAGATGGAGGGATGAAGGGGGTTAGAGTGGTAGACTTCAGAAACAAGAAGGCAAAGATCTTGACCAAACTCGTCCCACACATACACACACACACACACACACACACACACACACACATCCATCACCAGCAACGCATACTTTAATCACACTGACACCACCAACACCACCACCGCACCCGCTCATTAACCAGAGATTTACATTTTTAATCCTGCAAAGGGGGAGGCAAGATGGGGGTCAACACTGGATTTGTCTTATTCAGTCCGCAAGGGGGACTGCGGGCTGGATGCTCACAGCTTCAGCTCCTCTGGCATCCTAATCAGCTCTGGATTCCATCATTATTCCTTAAGTAAGCAGACAATTCCAGTGCACAGCAGTGATTTGTTCACAGATATGAATATAAACAACAGAACACTCAGGCTGGGAAATGGATTGACATTTTTGTTTATTGTCAGTCATTACTATTGTATCATGGGATTTCTTAAGTATTGGGAATCACGAAGGACTATTTTGCCTAATTTAGTGAAAATGTTCTTGTTTGTCTTTCCATTCTCATCCCACGTCAATACTAGAGGAAGTCTGCTCACGTCGCCTCATCAACAGAGCACTGTAGTCTGTGCTGAGCCTTGAGAGGTACAGGCAAACATTAAGTCACTCTAAGAATAACCCACACAACTCATCACAGACAGGATGAGGAAAACAGATCCAGATTGAATGAGGACGAAGCAGCTGACCTCTGACCTCATTAGTGAGAAACAAATAGTGACTAAAGGCTCGAGCATACAACCGCATCAGGCCGTTAGTCAGGCATGTTGTCCTCAAAATCTCAACTTCACAGCAAGGGAATGCAAAGTCGTGAGCATATGCTGGAAAGGGCAAACAAAAGGTCTTGCAACTGAAGCAGAGGCCCACACAAACCCATAATATGTACATCTGTAAGGAATATATGCATGTAGATACTGTATTTTTGTTTTTTTCTGTGTGTGCTTGCCAGTCTGGGAATGCACTGGCATGCTCTGCAACCCAGATGTGTACGGATCAGCTCCATGGAAGCAGTTGGCAGCAGTGTTTTGATCATTCAGTTTTCCTAACCAGAGTTCTACCTTCTCTTCTTCTTCTTCTATGAATAATTCTGCTCGGAAAAGTCATGTAATGTAGTTTTGACATGATCATTCTCAAAAATGGAAAACCTCAGAAGGCTGTTCACAAGCTGTGATTGTACATTTGCAAATAGTCCTAAATTGAAACGAGAGCAAAGCAGAGCTGTATTTTCTGTCCAATCCCTTTCTTTAAGACAAATTAAAGGTGATAGATATTATAGTCTATCCTGTGAATTATTTACAACCAAATCATTGATTTTCCAATGTGAACTGCATCCGAGCACTCCTGTTTGTCTGCTCAGCCTTGGCTGTGAACGATCCACTCGTCTCCCACCTCCAGCCTTCCACTTCTGAGGGTAAAATGAGACGAGGCTTGGCTCAAGACAAACATGGGCTTATATCTCCCAGTAGATTTAGCCGATGATTCAATTAAATGGAGGCTACAGCCTCCAAGCCTATTACACAGCAGAAAAAAAACAACAGCCCACCTGCAGGCAAAGATGATGAGACACGCTTTGCTGAAGGCTCCGTGTTGCTGAGCAGGAACTGGTTCACAAAAACAAAGTAACTGCTGCGCTTATTGCTCCGTCTGTAACAGCACGTTTGTAGATGTGGTGTTTATGTTTTCCTTCTATGTTACAAATGTAGCTCAGTATAGAGTAGAACAAGCTGAAATACGATGAACTGTATGAACATGTCAGAAATCATCGGGTTATTTTCATAGCATGATCACATTTAGCCTGAGACTAAACTAATACTGCCCTTTTAAAAATAATCAACAGCCAGTATGTCTGCATAGGCACATATGAGTTATCTTTCTAAACAGGAATAGTTTTTTGTTGTTGTTATTTTTGGGATGATAATGGATTTATGTCCTTTTTATGATGAGTTCCAGATAATGAGACAATTCAGAAGGATTCAGAATACCGTATGATAAAATATAATCCAGTACAAAGAACCCACAGCTATGACAACCAATGATTCTACACAACAAATGTAGTCATTGCACACGTGTATGAAGGCTTCGGGAGCCACACTCTCTTCTTTTGCACCACTTCTCTCCTTCTTCTTATCAAAAAATCTGTCAATCCAAATAGTTTTTCATGTTACTTCTGTTTTGCCCTATGTCCTTATGTGAAAAGGTATTTTTTGTTTAACAATCCTCCACAACACCTTGAGGAAGTATAGAATAAAGAAATATAATACCACTGCTGCCCATGACCAATAAGCTAATTTTGCTATGATATTACATTGCTGAAGTTTGTGGATTCCTTTACATTGCAAATTGTCATAGTGTTTACCTACAAACACATCCAGTAAAGTGATAAAGTCATGATTTACACCTGTGTCCAGTGTATCTTCCTGTTATAACTAACGCATATCAACTAATAATGTGCTTCATAAATCAGTTGACCTTCCCTGATCACTTTAGTCCATCCACATCAGATGTTATCGCTCCTGCTGTTCACATAAACCTCTATAAAATCCCAGTCACAGTGTTAATTGGGGCAGCAGCTCGCGTTATGATGTGGTAATCATTCATACCATGGAAACGCAATGACCTTTCAGTGCAGGCACGCGAGTGTGTGATACATTGTATATCTGATAACACTCGGAGACAAAACCTCCGACCTGAAATCTATGTGCAACAGAGAAAGGAAAGTGTGTCACATCTTGCATGATAAATTGAACCATGCAGGCAGAAGGTCAACTGAGAACTGCACCCTGCGAAGAAAACGTCTTTAGCTTAATTACTTCATACCGCAGCTGTCCAATAAAGATATCAGCTAAGTGTTTTCGGTCACATACAGTTGTGGCTACACATTATGGTCACCTATTCCCTGATGGTTTTTCACTGGACTGTACAACATAGCCTCATTATTAGGCCACAGTGCTACTTAGTCATTATTTCACCTGTGTAAAGATAAGAAGAAAGTGTTCCTACATAGAGTTTTAAAAGCAATTAGTGCTTCCTGAAGGTTATAGTGAAAAACAATCAATGTATTTAGTTTAGTCTTAGTAGAATATTCTCAATCGAGTGAATTTATTCATAAAGAAAAGTGACTGTAAAGAGCCTGCGTACAAGTCTACATTTAAATGATAATCATGAGCATAATCACTCTTTATTCATCTGAAAGCTAACCAGGTGTATCACCCAAAACACTGACAAGCGATGTGAATACCGCTCAGTGTGCAGCAGCTGCACTGAAGTCCAGACAAACTGTAGAACTGTAGAATCTAAAACACCACAGAGGAGAACAGAAGGAGAGTCATTCCTCAGTGTTGGATGTGCCTCAACACAACTTCCCACTGGCACCAGTCACTGATAGCCAGTGCAACGAACAAGGCTGCGGCCTGAATGGAACTTTTTGTGTTACAAAGAAACTTTGCATATCTGGCTTAACGGTCTAAACAGTACAAAATGTACAGCAAGGATTTTCATGAGTAAAATGCTCTAGTAAAAAGCTCTCCAGAAAAATCAACAATATGTACCGTTTGATAGAGTATGAAGGCTAAATAAATCTACCCCACATTTCCTATTAAACATTTTACTGGATTACATGAAGCCACAGTTGAACGCGAAACAGGAAATGTTTGTGCAATCAAGACACTAACAACATACTGCCTGGTTAATAGCATTGTGGCAATAGCAAGGAGAAGATTATCTTTTTCTCCAGTGGATAAACATCACCACAGAGCCTAATGAAAGACTTGCAGTAAAAGCTGTGGGCATGGAGTACAGCATAACCATGCTTACCCCAGCTGTGCTATCATGCAACTCTCTTGGGACCTTTAAATCTATCCTAAAAACACTTCCTTGAATGTAACTGATGTCCTTTCACAGGAGAGTGATTAGCTGACCTGGGTTTAGTTTAGGCTAAGATAGACTTAACTAAGCTTTGGCTCTCTCCTCTGCTCCTACTGACCATCTGAGCATGTGGGCGCCCGCAAACTCTGAGTGTCGGTGCCCTCGGCTGTTTTCCAGTTCCGGCTCCTGGCTGTTGTGCTGTCTCCATGCCAGAAGTCTCCCCAGCCCAGCAGGTCGTTAAGTGTGCCCACCCACAGATCTCACAGAATCCATCCACCACCCTGCCACGCTAACAACCTACCTGGACAGCTGCTACAGGATCAGGATCTCTCTCTCTCTCTCTTGCTCTCGCTCTCTCTCTCTCTTTCTCTTTCTCAGGACTCAGGATGTTATTCATCTTTCCTCTACCAAGGTTTCTTCCTTTCCCTTATACATGACGATTTTTGGGAGTTGTTCCTTGTCTTCCTAGAGGATTCTGGGCTGGATTGTGGGCCTGTAAAGCCCTTTGAGACATTTTATGCGATTTTAAGCTATACAAATACATTTGATTTAAATGATTTGATGCCAGTGGTTGTCCGACCAATTGAGCTACTTTGTAGCCAGTTTCCCCGTCCTCTGAAACCCAACTACCCTGCCAAGTGTCCTAAATACTGCAGTCCCATTGTCCGTCTCATAAATGAGCAGTGCTGCCGGATAGGAGCACTCTGTCTCTCAGAGGTGCAAAGAGGAGGGAGGGATGAGACGCAAGAGAAAAGGCTAATTCCCTAAGCAGGACAAGGAGCAGTGCAAATGGAGGACCACCAGAGCCTCCCTGCAGTGAGAGTGCCCCACTGAGAGCGAGTCCCAGGCTGGGGTTTAATCTCTTAAGCCATACCGTCTCAGTAACACACCCAAGCACAAGCACACTACCTTAGAAATAGGGTGAAAAACACACTCTCCACTCCCCTGCACCTCAGCTTTCCACCCTCACCCACCCACTCCCCAAGACACTCTCCCATCATTAGCCCGGGAGCAGTGAGACCAGACCATTAAATCACTTCTCAGCCACATCATCAGCATAATCAGCATCAATTCCAACATCATGACAGGGGAAGAGATTTCCTCCTGTAAAAGATGGCCAAGCTGAGGAGTGTGTACACCTGTGTTTGAGGCCAGGCAAGTGAGAGTAAAATATATGACCATTACAGTTATATGATCTCTTTGATAGTTGATATTCATATTGCTCATAGTGCCAAGCGCTTGTGTAGTTCCAATTTCTTTGTTTCCATATTCCCCATCTCTGATAATACAATTAGTTCCTGCTCTCTTTAAACAGATATTTAGGTTGGGTCACATCTCATTTCCTTGTATTTATACTTATTGACAGGAAGATGAGAGCAGAGGTAGAAACGTGATGTCACCCTGTTCTAAGGTGTGAATTTGTGAATATGCTTATCCATCCTTTCATCAGCAACTGGCAACGCACACTAACTCACACTGAACAAACAACACACTGCTGCCATCACTACAACTGCTTTGATCTGCTTATGTCCCAGCATGCATCACTCTTCTTAGTCACCTTGCCTTGTCCTCTGGTAAATGTTGTAGTCTCAAAAACGCATTCATCACAATACTAGATTTTCCCCTTGATAATGAAATTACACAAGGATTCAATGATTTGTAACTGTCATTTTTGTTTTGTTGTCAGACAGATACACTGCAGAATGAAACACATTTTGTGGCGATTTGCTTTGAAAGTAAGAAATCACATTTGCCCCTTGAAGAAGCCTCAATATTACCTTCATTGTGTCAGGAACTTGTAGTGTAGCTAACTATTTTACTAAGGAGACTGTAACATGGATACAGACGAACTACTATCTGTAAGCATGAGTAGCTTGTAGCTTGAAATGCTCACATTTTAAAGTAGCTCCCTAAGCAACTGTGAAATGGAGGATAGTCTAAGGCAGCATTAGAGGCAAGCTTCAGCTCTGTATTACCATAAACATTAGCACAGCATTCATTTGGTTTTGAACCAACCTGCCAAAGAAAAAGGCTTTGTGCTAGGACAACAAAACAAAACCAAGCATGGGATTGATTAAACCTATTGGATTTCCTGGGGTTTAATCATTCAAACATCACAAATGCACCTAGATAATGTGCTGTTGTTTCTCTGTTTTCCATTAGCGTTTATCTTACTGGTAAACGTATGCTCAGGTGATGCATCATGAAAAGGAAACGCTTCAAAGGCCTGAAATTATGTCAAGGGGTGAGAATAACACAGACAAAAGTGAAACATTAAGAAACGCAGCCAGGGCTTATCTACGGCTTCCAGGCAACACTGACTGTGTGTGTCACTCATCAAACATAAGTGAGCAAAACTAATAAAATATGAGGCGATTAGGCGAGCTGAAGGAGCAGATACACTCTGCATTCAGCAACTAAAATGTAGCAAAAGACAGGACTGGAAAATTACAAAGGACTGCACTTAACCTTGAATTTAATCAATAGAGTCAAGAGAGATGCAGGTGATCCTCCACCATTCATAAACCAAAAGCTCTCCACCTGATCAAAAGCAATGTAAACCATTCAGGAGCCCACAGCAGGAGGAGTGAAGCACAGGGAGCACAGCGTGTGTCTGGCACGTTTCTCCACAGTGATTTACCGAAGACATCTGACTCAGCACAATTCCACCACTGACAGGAATAAAAGTGGATCATTTCCCCACCTCTGTTTATGTTTCGCTGTAGTACACACACACACACACACACACACACACACACACAAAGTCAAATGATCTTTACTGGTAATTGTGTGTTTGTTTTGCCTTTTATGTGGGATCTCTTGCTCACTTGCCTCATCACTGATTGAAATGGTGAGATTTCCTCAGAATTCACTGAAGCTAGAGCATTAACAGAAACAGCGCTACACCAATGTAGCAGTCGAGCTACACAACAACTGTTCTTCTAATTTCATAGACATGAACTAAAAATAATTGGCCAAGTTAAGCTTAGAGGCTGGCTGATCATACTGTACATTTCTACTCTGGTAAAACACATTTTCTTCCAACAAGGTTAAAGCAAATATTGGGAACGCTTTGTAAGCACTGCTTTATTTAGATCTGAGCAAAGGTACCTGGCATCTGGCGGTCATGACATGTATGCATGTAAAACTACTTCAAATTAATAGTTAGTAATTTCATTTTCCATTTTGTTCATGCCTGGTTTCTGACCTGACATAGTTTTCATTTTTGTGTCTCAGCATTAGAAAAAGGAGACTGGGCTCATCAAACCAGAAATACATTTAATAAGTATATAAATAGCACTTTCAAAGCAGTTTCTTTTCTCAGAAGAGAGATGTAGATGTGTGCGCTCCAGTGTAGGCCCTCACTCTGACAGCAAAATGTGTGTCAGTTACTCTGTCCTGCTCAATACCAAGCAACTTTAGCCCAATCAGGCCTTGGTATAGATGTTTTAAAAAGATGAGAGAATCTGAATTTATTCATGCAGTCCCTCATAGCTCCCGTGTCCCTGATCTGACCCCTCCTTCAGAGGGAATAGCTCACTGTAGCTCATTGTAGCTCATTAAGTCAAATAGAATACAAACACAGCAAGGAAGACAACCTGAGTCTTAGAAGAAGAGCCTAATTGACCCTGACCTGCCTCAGAGAGCTTTTGTCTACATGTTGATATGAGCAGCACTGAGAGGTTTGGTTTCTGAATGAAAGCACCTTGAAAGCCTGTCAGCTCTCATTGCATGAGTGCTGTTTGTGCATTACTGAGTATGTTGTTGTATGTCTTGAGGACAGGAGTGTTAGAAGCAGAGTTTACCTAAAGGACATCACTTGATTGCTTGGGATAATGTTGTAACCCTCCTACTTTTGCACTTTTGACTCCTATGCGAAAGGAAAGGTGACACATTGAAGCGTGGAACCAAGATGATTAAGTCATGGCCTGAAATTACTGTAACACGCTGTGGCCACACAATAGTAATGTAGTGTGGGCACAGCCAGGAACTCGGTCCTGGCGACACCTGATCCTGGTGCAGGTTTCCAGATGCTCTTCTTGTCAAGGATGCATGCATGGAAAGTCATTACATAAATGCCACAGAGGCGCATCATATGGACTTATCGAAGCGGAACAGCTTCTGTGATGCAAATCTGCTCACAAGCCACGTTTCCATCCCTGCTCACATGCTGAAGCTCTGTGAATGCAACAGTGCACATATGGGGCAAAGCATTCTCACTGTATACACAGCGGTCAAGCTACATTCTCCACTGGTCTAATAAGCTACACTAGACATATAGGACAAATGTCTCAAAGTGGGCTTGAATATGAATAAAACACACACTGAACATGTGAGGGATCACACAGGACAAACACAGCAGAAATAATAGATGAATGTTTGATGAAGTGCTGCCTTGTTGGCTCAGACATTTGTAAGCTACAGCACGCATCAAGTGAGAAAATAATGTAAACATGGCAGAGGAACGGCATGACAGAAACGCCAACACTCCCATGTTGCGTGCACACACACACACACACACACACAAATATATACTGCTTCAATAGGTAGAGATCCCTTCAGTGTGCAGCACTGCAGTCTTGAGGTATGATGCTTCATTCTGAGAAGCACATACCTAGCTGTTCTCTCTGCAGAGCACAGGATTCTCAAGCAAGCACACTTGGGACTGTGGGACACACACACACATTTGCTTCCATGAACGAAGAGAATCATAGAGAAACAAGGACACTAACTCTACTATACCTGTTCAATCTGAGTCCTCCACACTGAACATACACACACAAAACACAAACCAACTAAACCAAACAGTTGTGCCACCTACCTTCCCAAGCACAGCTGTGAGGTGCACACAAACACACCCTTACACCCCTGAAGCTCAGCCTGCTGCAGCCAGCTGTATAGTATCTCTCTGCTACAGTATGCCTGAGTGCAAACTGCTAGTGCCAGTTAGCAACCACTGTCACGACATCCTTCCCCCCCTTTATCACAAACACTCAGTGGGACAGACCCCCACCCTCTGTCACTCAGACACACACACACACGCACACACACATGCAGCCTGACAAACATAGCTGTCAAATCACAGAGCTCCCCAGCTGTGACCTCAGATCACACAGCATCAAGGAGGGGAAGGGGGAGAGAGAGGGAGACAGAGAGGGAGAGAGAGAGAGGGGTGAGGGGGAGGGGGAGGGGTTGCATCAACAGAGAGGTTTAAGAGGCTATGGCCAGAAAGCATGGGGGCCTAGGTGGAGAGGAAGACATTACCAGGGTAAGTAAGAATAAGAAAGCCCATATTGTACCAAGGGAGGGATAATGCAAGAGCAAGAAGAAGGGATGTGCAAATCTTCCCGACAACTTGCAGAAGAAGAGACTGTGAGCAAGAGAGGAAGGAAGACAATTTAATTTCTGTAGCTGTGAGGCCTGTGAACGTTACCTGGAGCTGAAACAAAACATTACCACCACACTGGAGGAGCAGAACGGAGGGAAGCAGCAGCCAAAGCAAATGACTGAAACACAAACAGCTGGACAGTTTGGCTGCCCTGCTGCACCCTACTCCTCCTCTTCCTTTGGATCCAATCCCCCTTTCCATCCCCAATTTCCTCTTCCTCTCTTTACCAGTGCAATTCTTCCCATGGGTCTTTCCGTCTTTCGATCCCTTCCATCTCTTCCAAACATCTCATTCTTACTTTTCCCTCATTTTCTTTCCATTCATACACTCACCCTCTCATCTATAATGGATAGTTTGGTGATATCCGCTTCCTGGACTGGGCCCTGAGCCCCTGGAGCCAGTCAGGCTGTATTGATCCCTGCACCAGAGGAGTCATCAAGGCAATGCTAATAAGGCTTTAAGCCACACTGATGTTCCTGCATCCCATCCAACCCCAATTGCCCCCCTCTCCCTCCACCCCCCCCCCCCCCCCCCCCGGACGTCTAATCTCCTGCTCTTCTGTCTGTCTGCTCTGTCCAACATATGATGCTTCCAGAATCCACTTAGCCAAAGCACTCATCAGTGTCAAACTTAAAACCATCCAGGATGCAGGAAGAAGAAGAAAGGAGTAAAAAGTCAGATAAAAACACTCACGTAAAATCAACTTAGTCTTGGTTGTGTGTGTGTGTGTGTGTGTGTGTGTGTGTGTGTGTGTATGCGTGTGTGTGTGACGTGCTCTAAGTAATGAAGTGTGAGTATGTGCATAACTAAGGCTCATTAGACTGTGTATTTAGGTCAGTAGTGGCATCCAAGTGACTGATATGTGTCACACTCACAATGCTGCTCTTTTTAGGATTGACCGCAATAATGTTTTTGCCCTGCAGCAGCCCTGCATAACAATGTCCAGCACAATAGGGCTAAAACAAGGATTTGTAGTGAAATCGGTTGTTCAATTAAAGCAGAACCTTGTACGGTATTAGGAGCCTAGAGAGCCCCAGGGAGGTCTTGAGAGGGCATCGAGCGGCGTCATTAAATAGGGCGATTTTCATGCTCGCTGAACAAGACACATACAATGTAAAGCAGCTAGATGCAAAGAGACAGGAAGAAATATGTCAAGAAAACAACTTCTCACGCTGGTTTGAACCTGGACTGTGATAGGAAGGCAAAAATAGGAGGAGAAAATAACACGTTCATGTCATTCTACGTCAATTTCTCTCGGTGAGTGGGCTGCGACATTATTTGCAATGGAGCGACGTCTCCGGCGACGCTGAGACAGACACCCTGAGGACGCAGCCAATGGCAGTAAAGACTGTTTCTTTCGCCTTCTGGCAAACTGAGCTCAGAGATGCAAGCTTGTTTCTGAAGTGGAAAAATAGGTCTGACACTTTATTAGCAAACAAGGTCCCTGTGCAAAACCAACGGCCCATGTTTGTCTCTCTCTCTCTCTCTCTCTCTCTCTCTCAATTTCAAAAGGTTTTATTGGTATATAATGTTACAGTAGTGCCAAAGCGGTACAAGGAAACGTCACAATAAGCTCTAAAATAATAAAAAAACTCAAAAGAACAATAGATAACATAGATAGGGTACGTCTCTCTCTCTTTGCACGTGTGTGTGTGTGTCTTATCACTATGTCTCTCATCTGGTGGTGTTCATAGAAGGATGTCCCTCCTAGAATGCTGCTTTTCTCTCTTTCTCTATCTCTCTCCCTCTCCTAGTAAAGAGGAACCCTGATCATAGCTGCCTCTCTGCTTCCTTTACACCCTCTGATGATGCACGGTCAATATACTGCATCAGAGCTCACCTGCCTTCATCACCTGCACAGCAGACAGCCGAGCGTAGGAGCGTTGAAGCGGTGGCTATTATTAGATATGTAATGGCTGTAATCTTTACCTTCGTCCAAACTGAGACAGTCCAACCCCACAATTCTCCTTCCCACATGCTGCTTATTTTCTATTTCCTCAGCGTTGTCAAAGAAACCTAGGGACTTGAGAGTGGGTGGGTGGTTGGGTGGGTGGGTGTTTGTGTGTCGACGCACTGCACTATAAGTGGTAGTCAGCTGACGAGTCTGAGCACATGAGCATATAATGGTTGTCGCACAATGACAAGAGAAACAATGAAGCCAAACAAGACACGTGTCACTGTGGAGACACAAAAACGGGTGAAGAAGTAACCGAATCTGCTGATGTGTCAGGATCCAGTGGAGAATTCCTGGAAGCCTGTTCGCCAGTTCATTTCAGGTAAAACTGCTGCGTCGCATAGTACTGATTCATCGTAATGTTCATATGTGCAACGTGTGCAGTGTTTCTAAGAACCAACTGCGCAGAATGGCAAGGACTTTCATTTCTACAGAAGCCTAGAGACGACGTGCAAATATCCAGAGATGCAGAATTGAATCCAGAACAATTCTCATGGATCTGTTTGTTTCTGCTAACGAAGGTCTCAAAAGTATCACAACAAGTATGCATCGTTGGAGAAAACACAACAAGCTCCCCTGTCTTCCATATGGGAGTATACTGTGTATTGTTATGAGTTAGTGTTCTCCTTAAGCTTATCGTGGTTCTGCCACAGTAGACCAGGCTCTCTTTCTCTGCCAAATAATGTCCTCACAGAGACGATGTCCAGAGCCTCACTCGCTTTCCTGTGTCAAAGCCCATGAGCACAAGGAAGAAAGGATGAAAACAGAGGCATGGGAAAAGCAGAAGCAGCAGAGTGATGCGAGGACTGGAAGTGCTGAAACCTTCGGAAAGATAATTAGATTTGGTGAAACTGTTGTGGTCATTAGCTCCCAGAGTTTCTGTCTCTGTGTGGTGACTTTGATGCAACAGCAGCCCTGCTGCCAGAAGCTCTGAGCAATTCCTCCGAATTAGAGAGCAGCAGGGCTTGAAGGTATTTACTTCTAATAGTTCACAAAGTCAGATTTCCTTTCAAAGCAGATGTTGGCCTAACTATCCCAGGAAATTAGAAGGAAACAAACAGCGACTTGCTTTTCCAGGAATAATCAGTCCTTTGTTTGATCGGCGTTGGCGTCTGTCTACCACACACAGAACCACAAGAAAGGGTCTAATAGAAAAGAGTCATTTATAAGTAACAACTGCATGATTCTTTGAACAAGTTGTACCCAAATCTGATCTTAATTAAATATGAAAAAAACAAAAATAAGACTCCGCATTTCACATTTCATTCCCCCGCCTCTAGCACAACTCCTTTTAAAACACGATTCTTGATGACTAAACAGTCCAAACAACAGCCTCAGACACCTCCTCGAGGGTTGAAAGTACACAAGACAAAGCCTGCTCTGTGACTCCATTGACTGCCGTACTGTATGAGACAGAGCCAACGCTTTAAAGTGGCTTCATGCATATTCATGATTTCCACGGAAATCTTTCTCTACTACTTGAGCCACTGTCGTCCCCACAGCCCGTCTCAATGGGGGGCATTTATGTGTGAAATAATATTCCACTGTTATTTGGCAACATTTAAATTAGTCAGTCAGAGCCCATATTCAAATAATCAATCTGTCAGAAATCCAAGCATTTAACTTTTGATACGCTTACGGAACTTCCACATGAGATTAAATACACATGGAGCAGCTGCGAACACGCCAGTCTGCTCCATGACAAATGAGTTTCTGTCCTTCTTCACACACAATTTTGATCATCTATGCATTTTTGGGCGAAATTTGTGCTGTAAAATCGAAACTTATGTGGAAATTATGCCGTAAAATGTGTTTGTCTGTGTGTGTGTGTGAGTGTGTGTGTGTGTGTGTGTGTGTGTGTGTGTGATTGCAGGATTGGAATCAGGAGTGGGAGTCGAGTCACCAGCATCCTCAGACGCCAACAATCACCTAATCTGCTGCTCTCTTCTTGAACCCAGCCCAAACTCCCACAACTCACCAGATTGTAGCCTCAGCTATCCAGTTAGTCTCGCGCTAGCCATTCATATAATGCAAAGTACTTTTGTAGTTCTGTCTTTGTTTTGTCTTTGTGTCCAGATCTCGATTCGACTCCAGCCTCCTGCTCCAGCCCTGCCTACCTGTCGTCTGTCCTGGATTCCCCCCTTGTCAGGCCGTCCCTCTGCCTCCGTCCCCGCTAACCGGCAACTCCAGGAAAGTCCCAGCACTTCTCACTCTGGCCTTTAATAAATCCTTTGGCAATCATCTCGCTGCTCATCCTGTCTCTGCCTAACCACAACACATTTACAGATGTGTGCGATTTGTGTGCGTGTGTGCGTGTGTCCATGGGCCAGGCTCTCTTTCTCTGCCAAATACATGTCCTCACAGAGACGATGTCCAGAGCCTCACTCGCTTTCCTGTGTCAAAGCCCATGAGCACAAGGAAGAAAGGATGAAAACAGAGGCATGGGAAAAGCAGAAGCAGCAGAGTGATGCGAGGACTGGAAGTGCTGAAACCTTCGGAAAGATAATTAGATTTGGTGAAACTGTTGTGGTCATTAGCTCCCAGAGTTTCTGTCTCTGTGTGGTGACTTTGATGCAACAGCAGCCCTGCTGCCAGAAGCTCTGAGCAATTCCTCCGAATTAGAGAGCAGCAGGGCTTGAAGGTATTTACTTCTAATAGTTCACAAAGTCAGATTTCCTTTCAAAGCAGATGTTGGCCTAACTATCCCAGGAAATTAGAAGGAAACAAACAGCGACTTGCTATTCCAGGAATAATCAGTCCTTTGTTTGATCGGCGTTGGCGTCTGTCTACCACACACAGAACCACAAGAAAGGGTCTAATAGAAAAGAGTCATTAATAAGTAACAACTGCATGATTCTTTGAACAAGTTGTACCCAAATCTGATCTTAATTAAATATGAAAAAAACAAAAATAAGACTCCGCATTTCACATTTCATTCCCCCGCCTCTAGCACAACTCCTTTTAAAACACGATTCTTGATGACTAAACAGTCCAAACAACAGCCTCAGACACCTCCTCGAGGGTTGAAAGTACACAAGACAAAGCCTGCTCTGTGACTCCATTGACTGCCGTACTGTATGAGACAGAGCCAACGCTTTAAAGTGGCTTCATGCATATTCATGATTTCCACGGAAATCTTTCTCTACTACTTGAGCCACTGTCGTCCCCACAGCCCGTCTCAATGGGGGGCATTTATGTGTGAAATAATATTCCACTGTTATTTGGCAACATTTAAATTAGTCAGTCAGAGCCCATATTCAAATAATCAATCTGTCAGAAATCCAAGCATTTAACTTTTGATACGCTTACGGAACTTCCACATGAGATTAAATACACATGGAGCAGCTGCGAACACGCCAGTCTGCTCCATGACAAATGAGTTTCTGTCCTTCTTCACACACAATTTTGATCATCTATGCATTTTTGGGCGAAATTTGTGCTGTAAAATCGAAACTTATGTGGAAATTATGCCGTAAAATGTGTTTGTCTGTGTGTGTGTGTGAGTGTGTGTGTGTGTGTGTGTGTGTGTGTGATTGCAGGATTGGAATCAGGAGTGGGAGTCGAGTCACCAGCATCCTCAGACGCCAACAATCACCTAATCTGCTGCTCTCTTCTTGAACCCAGCCCAAACTCCCACAACTCACCAGATTGTAGCCTCAGCTATCCAGTTAGTGTCGCGCTAGCCATTCATATACATGCAAAGTACTTTTGTAGTTCTGTCTTTGTTTTGTCTTTGTGTCCAGATCTCGATTCGACTCCAGCCTCCTGCTCCAGCCCTGCCTACCTGTCGTCTGTCCTGGATTCCTACCTTGTCAGGCCGTCCCTCTGCCTCCGTCCCCGCTAACCGGCAACTCCAGGAAAGTCCCAGCACTTCTCACTCTGGCCTTTAATAAATCCTTTGGCAATCATCTCGCTGCTCATCCTGTCTCTGCCTAACCACAACACATTTACAGATGTGTGCGATTTGTGTGCGTGTGTGCGTGTGTCCATGGGCCTGAGCCACGCTGTGTGATCATGGCTCATAACACAGAACTGGTGCCGAATGTAGCAACACAAGAATAACAAGAAAACAAGCAGAGCGCTTACATCACCGAGGCAGACAAAAACAAACCCATGATGGGGCTCATTTAGGAACAAAATTGTGCCATTTTCTCAGTGATTTACCTCCTCACATTTAGGCAAATTAGGGAATGTAAGTGTAAGGAGATGCAGATGTGTGGACGCTTTCTGGTCACAAGATTAGGTTCACCTGTACCAAGAGAGCTGAGCGAGGTTATGAGACGTTTCATTTCATGTGCTCAATGTCATCTGTGGATCTGTGTTCGGCGTAGATCTGAAAGATTAAAGAACCATAACAAGACAAATCAACTGTTTTATCACCTACTGATCTGTTCCAACAATACTAATAATATATAATCCAAATCCAATTGCCCAAGATTTTCTTTCCTTGGATACCATGACCTGGATGACCTGAGAACCTTCCCTGTTTGTCTGCTGTTGCACAGCAGTTTCAGTTCCCCTGAGGTTATATGGAAGCGTAGCATTTAGCTTTGTCTGATAGTTAGTTGTTGTAGGGGAATTAAGACGTGAAAACCGCTCCTCTTCCTATTCATTGTGCATCCATGCGTGTGTCTATGTGGCGCAATGCATCTGATTATGACATGTTGCCCTTCACACACTATGGCCCTGTGTGTGTGCAGCGTGAGTGGAGCTGTGTGTTGCAGATAAGAGTGTGCGGGAAAAGAGAAAATGGGGAAAAGGAAAGGGTGTTCTTTCTCCAAGTCTGATTCACCTCTGGATGCCCTTTCCTCCACTCACTGCCATTACAACTCATAAATAATCCAACTAGTGACACTGGGGGCTGCACTACTGATGTTACACCACAAAGGCCACACAAGAAGGCCGACCATGGCTACGCCAAAATGAGCTCAGAGCAAATGCAACACTCATACGTGTGTACGACCAATGGAATAATGAGAGAGACATTGATGTGGTGATCGCCTCAGTCTAGACAGCCAGTAATGAGAATAATGAGAAGGCTGCTGTCTTCACTAACATCTTCATTATCTGGCTGTTTGCTTTTGATGCAATGTCCTCCAATGCTGCAAACACAGTGTTTGGAGACGGAGACAACAACGATGATGGGGAGAAGTAGTCAACGGAAAGCCAGGCAGACACTAGGAGAACATGGGAAGTCCACACAGAAAGACCCAGTGCTCGGAATTTGAATCCAGGACGGATCAGCGTGAGGCAACAGATCTAACAACCACTTCCACAATTGTGAGAGTTTACCCGACAGCTACAGAAGCTCCAGCTGCCACAAAGTGAGCCAAGGAAATAAAGCACGATAGAAAACAAAAACAAAGCAGGAAACACTCACATAAAACACGACGCAGGTGGTTGTCACATCAGTTTAATGTGTTTGTCTGACCTTTAAGTTGGCAGGGTGACAACATTACGTAAAAAAGCGCTGTGCCTGATCAAGAGAGGGCTGCACAGGCATTCTTTGACCTCTTTTATCCACAACTCATTGGGTATGCAACAAGGGGGCTCATTTGGGACCCTTGGAGAGGATCCAGAGAGAACAGGTTTGTTAGTGTGAAATTGGGAACCAACCTGTTTGTCGTGCTCGCCTACATCGGAATGCTAATGTTGCCCACATCAATGGGCTCATGAGGCAGAGATGCGCCCAATAAAGCAGAGATCTCAGAGGCTGACCCGTACTGCACAAATGAATCTCGTGACGTTTACAGAGCTGTCGGGGCTAATCAACTTTAATGGTCAAAAATAAAAAATGACACCTAATTGATTATCCTGCAAAGTGGCAACGCAGACTAACAGCACAAAAGAAACACAAACGTCAGATTGCAAACTTGAGGACAACAACTCCTATTCTCCCCAGTGCTTTGGTTTTTATGTATTTTGTGAATAAGGCACATTTTCAAAATAATCAGGAGTGAAACCCTAAATGCTCAATCTTCTTCTTCTTCCAGTAATTCCATTTGTTGTAATTGTTGTCATTTGTTCGCTGTTACTTATATTGAACCAACACAAACCCAGACAATTAGCACCTCATTAGTACGTGACACTAAGTCAGTCAGCAGCTTCATTATGTGAACAAACCAACCTGGATATTTCTGCGTGATTCAACAGATTCTTGTTAACAAATGCCTGCAGCCTGTCTCTGACTTTCCACATTACATGGATCAGTTTACTTCCACAAACATCCAATCTCAGCTTAGCCACTTCTCTTAATGGGCACCACATACACACATCACATAGAATTACAACAATTAATGATCACAACATTTAATGATAAAAAGAAAACAAGATAAGAGACAAAACTACCAAAATAACTGCAACAACAACAAAATAATCATATCATAAATGAGAATAATATAGTATTTTATAAAGAATAATATCAATTCACCACCGCAAAATTTAATTCAATACCTTAAGGACAGTCAATAATATCTAAGTTTCAATTTAAAACCTTTTCTGCTACCTTACTTAGCAACAGTGAATGAAGGAGGTGTACATTCAGGAGATCCAGTAAGGTGTATGTACAATGTTTGAAAATGCCTAAGTTTTGTCCTTCTCTGTCATATAATTGCACAATCTCTCTCACTTTCCACTTCCTGCTTCTGTAATCAGCTTTTTTAAACAAATGGAAATATCACAGAATATTAATGGATGAACTTGTTTTGTCACAAACACAGAAATCTAAGGGAATTGGATGCCATGTGCCAGGGGACTATAGGTGGTCTCAACAACAACACTGCAGAGAAACAACCAGGCAGATTGCATAATGGCTCTACAGGCTTTATCATGCAGAGGAAACGTTGGTAGTGCTATGCTTCCTATCTCTGCCAAGCATAATGGGATTTATCGGCTTAAATACACTTCACTCGCTCAGTGGAGCAAGTAGGAAGGTAAACTATTGATCCACGAACAATTTAGCTGTCCAGCTGTCCAGAAAGAGGGAAAACAGGACGCCCCTAAATGTATAATTAGGCTTCCCAAGAGCAAGGCTTCCTCAGTATTCTCTCCGTGTGCCAGCAGTCCTTTGCCGCTGGACTCATTCCATGATTACCCTTCCGATCCAAACACTTCTCACACATAAGAATTCCTCCAACCAAAGGCTAGAGGTCAGCCAGCTAAAGAGCTTGTGCACTTCTCACCAAGGACATTTCCCATTAGTGTAAAATGCCCTTTGCTCCCTTCAGTTTTTCACTATTTTGCAACACGCAACTGGAGGAGACTTCGTTGACTCCTGTTTACAATGCCATTGCACTCTGGCTGGCTGCTCTGTCAAGTACAAACAGCACCTGTCATCAGTATGAGGCGCATACACTGGGTCAGCATGCCCACAAACAACACGCAGTATGAAAGGTGCTGGTATGAGCAAAGATGTGCAGTCACTCACGGGAGGCCAGCATGCAGAGCGAGCATATAGATGAAGTTGTTTTCATGTATTCCTGACGTGCTCCGAGCACCATAGCAACAGGCCTTGCTCAAAGGTCCCAGAGTGGCTTGGCCCTGAAGATGGAAGATGCTTCTGTATGTAAATGGACAGCTACCTCCACCACTGGGCGTGTTCTTTATCTCAAATACTGTACCATCACAGGGCATGTGGTATGTAATGAAAGCTTTCACATTCCAATAATGAACACAGATTAATAAGGATCAGCCTCGATCCTGGAGTAATTCTTCCTAAATATGCTTGGCCCCATAGACACTTTAATTTGCAGGCTTACAGTTAAATGTCATCACACGGTGTTTGGCTCTCTGTAATTCATGATACGATTGATTTCTATCGTGTTTTGTTCTACAGTAGCAGAAAAGAGAAAATGACTCCCCTGCTTTAATGCCACTGCGTGTATTATAATAGTTGTGGTGTTATAATAGTTGTGGAGTAGTTTAATTAAGATCTATTCACACTACGATGAAAGTGATGCATGCATACACATAATAAACTTGTTTACCTTGCACTGCTACTTTTATTTTTCATCCTCATTAAATAAAGAGAAGAGACACCAAAGCAGTTATGTATTTGGCGAGCAAATGGCGCTTCTTATTACTGAATGCACCTTAGTTAAGCCTGACAAGGGCATCACTGCTAATAAACACACAAACAGTTTGCTGTGCGACACTGTAATAAAGGAGGTAATAAAGTCAAATCCTGCCAGGTTCAATTAAAAAGCTGATTGTGCTCTTAGCTGAAAAGGCACAGAAACTGTAATCTCCTTTTAATTGAGTGCGTAAATCCCAAAAGATTTACTTTGTATTGAAACGACTAAAAATATCTCTGAGAAATTGGAGGAATCCTGTCAGATGTAACCTAGTTTCAAATGTAAACTCTGTCTAAATGAAGCTTAGATCATAAAATCATCAAATAAATTGCTATTTTCAAATCAGAATTGAAAGGATTTACAACAATATATAGTTAAACTGTCTTTTCCTCCAACAGGACACAGTTACAGAGATATTTGCCACCGAGAATCAAACTTCTCCCCACTCTGTAACATGTTTTAAGGACAGACAACAACAAACATCAACGTTACCACATCTCCCTTCTAAGTGGCACAGGGAGCTATGGCAATTTCCGAGAGCTACCTACTTGCCTGATGCACATTATCTTAGCGTAATCGGATTTTGAAGGAGACATCAGTTTGGCAGAGGAACCATATGAGTCAATGTGGAAGGTCAGCAGATGCAGGGGAACAGGAGTTAAAGTTTGATGATAAGAAAATGCTTTAGTAGTTCAGCTGTTTAAGAACTATGTGTATATTTTGCTGCAGCTTAAACACTTTCAATAGATGTTATACAATATGAGGCAAATCTTTTTCCATTTTAGATTATTTACGCCACATTTGTAAAGATTACGCAGACATAATATGAACTGTACACTAAAATAACAGTCGGCATAATTATCCATATGGAGTCATCAGGCATTTAAAGCATCTCAGTATCTTGCAGTTTGGTGGTTAGCTCTTCCCTCTAGTCTGAACACATGGATGAAGTGGAATGTATGAACTTGTCCATAGCTGTGTGAGTGGAGAATGTATCTGTATAGGCTGTGTGACGCACTGGCGACCTTTCCAGGGTGTATGTAAGGAGAGCCAGGATAGGCTGGAGCGCCTCGTGACCCTGCTCTGTACAAAACATGAATGGATGGACGGACAGATTCAAACCGACAACTCCCCTGAACTGGCGTGAACAACAGCAGCACCAGAAATAGAACAACAGCCCAGACAGCGGCGCCTCACTCAGTCACAATAAATGGATGGTTTGGGTGGAAAGTCCCACACATAAATATTTGAAGGCGCTCACTAGACTATCTTACCAGGGAGCCAGTGTTCACTAGGCTCACTATCTTGCACTTGGTTGTCCCGTGTAGTTGTAGTAGCATTGCAAAGCAATCAAGTCCAACCATTTCATTCAAGTTTCAGAACAATAATAAGGCCAAAATAAATGTGTGGAATACAAATTTACCTCTCGCTGAGCTCTGACCTCTGTTGCTTCAGAACCCTTTGGGTCTCAAGCACGGAGAGAAGCTGGATCCACAGTTGGAGAATCAACGGCATCCCTGGACTGAGCTGTATACATACAACCACAGATGGCACACGGAGACTGAGGCCCTTTCTCCTCCCCAGGCCATGAACAGAGGAAAAGTCTGTCTCCAGGCAAACGCAGAAGACGTCATGTCTCTGCCTCACTGCCGTACCATTAGTGGGTCTCGCTATTGATTGGAACTGTGCAAATTGCTGAGCAATCTAAAGGAAGAATCAAGACAAGAGTGCCACGTGTTTTGTCAGCAGGACAGAGAGAAGTAGTTGTATGTGCAGAAACGCCGATTGCAGCACAAATGTGTCTTGTGTTTGTGTGCATGTTCACGTGCGCACTTTGGACACACACAAGTGTACAGGCTGGCTCTCCTTGGTATATCCTGTCCTAATGCATTCACCTTAACAGGGAAACAATTCTAAAGGACAGGTTCTGTCCAGCATGGCTAACACTGCTTTCAGTGTGACTGAACCAAACACTGTCCAACAAACCAGCGCTGCTACAGCCAAATGCCAACCGCTGCCAATCGGTCTTTTCAATGTCACATTCACAATCTCTGTCTTTCTCTAATCAACTGATCTTTGACTCTTTCCCAAAGATGCGTCAAAGGGATTGGAAGGACATCCAGACGCAAATTCAATCTACTAAAGTAGCTCTGTAATTAGTTTAATCTTTGATGGCAAACATTCAAAGCCCAAGTTTGAGCCCTGACATCAAGACCCTACAGATGAGGCACAACTTAAACAAACAGTGAATGAAGAAAACAGTTTATGAGATGAACACAGATGCAGTAACATATGCAGTCTGTACCTCAGTAAGAGTGATCTGTCTGTCTTGCACTCGTGTTCATTGTTGCATGCTGATTATCTGAGTGAACCGAGGCGCAGATGGAGATGTGGCAGACAGCTCTATTTTCTGCTTCACGTGAGTCTTGCCTTTCTACCACAATATGTGTTGGATGTGTTTGAGTGAAGCCTCAAACCAAGAGAGACGGAAGTGTTTCGGTATGTTAAGTCACTCACTAATGGAGGCTAGAGAGTTAAAATGGATCACAGAGCAGAGTCACATCTCACAACACTGAAATGTGAAAAAGTTCTCCTGGATATTGTGGTTTAGCCTAGTTAGGAAAGGGACTCTGTAGATGTTGTCATGAAGAAATGGGTCTACTCTGTCCTCAGGGTGCGCCACAGAGGAGGCATTGGTAGCAGTCAGGATGTGCGGGACTCAGTAAGTGGTCCACCTGACAGGAGGCCATGGACTTCCTCTGACATTCTGTGGCAGATTCAGAATCGAAAAACCCGAAGAACCTCAATCAAGCAAAATATAAGACAAAATGGTTGATTTGATGTTCACACCTTGTGTCATTGTCACTGCAAACCAGAGTGTCAGTCCAAACACGTTTCAGATGAGATGAGGAGTAACTGGCAACAAGTAGCAGGTGTGAAGAGCCTATTAAAATCATAGCAGACAGCAATAAACCCCATGCTAACTGCACAATGTGTAAAGCTACGGAAAATAAATCAATATACTGTGCACAAATTCGTTCTTTGATTGGTTTGAGTGACTGAATTCACTCTTACCAAAACACAAGTGACAGCATATACTGTGTATCGAGGTTCACTCCCAGTTGTCTATTGTTGGATTGCATCATAAATCAAGTTGCTAGCCCATTAGAGCACAACGCAAAGTGCTGTTGACTCAGTGTTTTTAATGGAGTTGGACAGAGAACAATACAATCAGCTGCTGTGCTATTCTATCCTTAAATATACTGTATAGTCCTGTGCTCATAACTTAAAGGCAACTGTTGTAAGTTGCTAGCGCTTTACACAGATTACACTACATTGTCAGACTTGTAGAGGAGACCCAATGAATCCATGAATGCAGTTGTGTTTTTAGCAAAGAGATTCACTATTTGAGATTTTTTGGTGAACATTCTGTCAGTCTAGGCCTTGGATTTTCTAGCTACGCCCCTGAGAATCAATAAAGAACTGCATGACTATAGAGTATAGACGATTAACTGTGACATTAATTCTGTCTATTTCTCCTTTTTGCCAAATAAAGGTCCTACTTGATAGTGTCTGGGGGCCTCTAGAGGTCCCTGATCTCCACTTTCCCCAAACTGTTTCTCTTCACTGGGAGCCTCGCCTGGTGAATCAGGACGCGCCCAGGCAGGCACCTTCCTTCCACCTGCCATCCAAGGCTGAATCACCCTCAACAAGCACCATTTCGACAACACACACCCTAAGCAAACGCTCCAATCATTCACCAAACCGACATATGGACATGTTTACATCCACGAAGATCAAAGATGTTTACAGTCACGCTGCCTATAATCCTTTAGCTGCAAGCCAGGCGGCAGTTTGAATAATCGGTATGCGGCGCGGTTCGGCTATGGCTCCTGGACGGATTCATGATGCATTTAAATACATCTGTGTTGTGCGGGGATCCATCGTTTCATAGCTTCTCCTCGGAGTCCTAACCTGTGCTGTTGGATGTTTAGGAGGAAAGTAGCCTGGGTGGATGTGCCGGGGGGGGGGGGAAATCATGTAACAGCATCGTTCACCACCACGCCACGGTGAAGTCACACACACACACACACATACGGAAAAGCGCAGCAGCATCTCTGCATCACAACGCCAAAATTGTAGTTTCTTCGCACCGAAATCGTGAAACATTTCTGCATTGCGGAAAGCTGCATGTGTCCCATCTCGTTGCCACCGGTGTAAACAACACTGATTTCCCGAGCTGTCAGGACGTTGCGCCCCGGTTTCTCTGGAGGAAGATGTCAAACACCATTTTGTGTCATGTCTCCTAACCGTGTTCTTACCTTGCGTCGTGGGCAAATCCGTCCCGTCCGAGTGTCCTTCACGATGCTGCTGCTCACACACACCTGCTCAGCACCGCATCGCCGGGCGCTCCTGAGCGGGGAAAGAAACTGACAGCGCCGTGGTGTGTGTGTGTCCCTTTAGAATGGTCGAAGAGTTCCCACTGTCAACTTAGGGGGGCGCTAAACCTGCTGCTTCACAGCCGCGGCAGCCAAAGTGGATGACGATGACTTATTCAACTTTGAAGGAAACCATTTAATGAGTTCCTTCATTAAAATACATACAGCGCATTAATTCACTCACTTTACAATCGGTTCCTTGAGAGTCATTCAGGGTCAATCTTAGAATTTGCATGTGGTGCATTTAAATTAAACTAAAACCAATTGTTGGGGGGAGCAGATATTTAACTTATTTATCACTTTGAGTGTGTATTTTTTATTATAAATTATAAAGTAGCTAGATTGTATAGATTTAAGTTTTTCGTGTTATAGCAGTGAGAGAAATATAACATTAATTACATCTAGTTTGAAAGAAAGGAAAGTTTACCCTCGCAATTATTCTACAATATAATAATAACAATAATAATAATGATTATCATCATCATCATTATCTTTATTAATGAATACAGTAAAAAAGGATTTTTGCATTTGAGGAAATAAAGTAAGGAAACAAAATGGGTTAGACACATAAAGAAATACAAATATGCAAACCTAAAATTAAATTACTGATGCCTTAATGCCTGTTGCTATGGTGCGAGTACAAAGTAGACAGCAAAGCAGCTAAAGGCATCTGACATTGGCGGTAAAACAATCAATTACTATAAAATGGAGCTTAAACTCACAAAAATTATAGATATATACATGTATCAAGTTAATAGTTGAAAAAAACTCACTGAAACAAGTTTTTGTTCTTGCTTATACATTCTGTTGTCCTTGTCTCAGAGAGATTGAGAGAGCAGCATCTGATGATCTCAGTGATTTTGGATCAAATCCAAATAACAAATTCTTCTTGGAAGGGGATAATCGACTGGATCTTTACAAAAGAGCATCTCTGGCTAGAATGCAGTTTACCTGATAGATATGAACGCTGCTTTGATGAACATCCAGGCACTGCAGGATCAGAGAGAATATTCCCCCAGACCCTCGCGACTGTGACTTTACCCCTCATGTTAACTGTCAGCTTGGTTTCAATCAGTCCGAGACTAAAGGGGCACCGTTACTAATTACACCTCCTTACCCGTGGGTGAGTCCAAACATGAGGCATCTTATTCCCTTGAGATTAGATTTAAATCTTGAAAGTAAACACCACACAGCAAATAATAATCTGCTGTAGTGGGAGCACATAAATAATGCAGAAATCAGAGTGCAGGGTGGAATTAATCCAAAGATTTAGCACTCTTGGATGAATTTAGATCAGAGAATAGATCAAAGAAGCCATTTGTGATCAGAAAGTGACATTGCAGGAAGGCTTTTCTCCACCAGATAATCAAATACAGTGTTGCTGCTTTGTTCCACATGCAGTTGTTCCTCAAATGTTCAAATAAAATGCGTTTGTTGGCTTAGAGGTGAGAGCTGTTGTCTCTGCAAGGTAGAACCCCACTTTGTTCAGTCAAGAGGGATATTTTTGAAAATTCTAAATCTAAAGAAAATACCCAACCTATAAGGATTTACACTGAGGATCTTCAAAACATCTTGATAGTAGCGGTGTAATGTCTTGACTGAGAATAAAGCTGCAGAGCCCAAAAGGAATAAGACTTTTTGTACTGGTTATCCCTGATCTGCGTGCATTCAACCATCAGAAAACCTCTTTTGTTCGCCGTTGGGTTTGGCAGTACAAATAGAGATGGATCCTGCTGGTGAATAACACAGTTACAAGGCCTGTCCCCTGGGTAGATAAGAGGAACAGCAAACATCCCGCTGTCTGGAGCAAAAGAATAGGTGCTCGTCATCTATCTGCCACACAGAGGAGGAGAGATGGGATGGGGTAGGGGAGGGGGGGACAAGCACGATTTAGCCCCAGTGATCTCCTCAGGGGACTCACTGAAGCAAAGGCACCCCAACACCCACCCACCCAAGCCCCAATCCTCATGGGACACGGTGGGGGCACACAGGGAATAGGAATGGGTTATAATCCTGCTACTATCACATCAAAAATGGGGGGAAGGGGGTTGATAGAGGGTGCTAATGTCAGATCAATGGAACAAAAGCACTCTCACTTTATGTAGCATCCACCCAACAGCAGTGTGGTGATATCTGGCCTCATATCAGCTCACCATCCCCCCAGAGAAAACCCTCCTTGTCCTGATGGAGACCACGGTGGGAAAATGATACCCCTGGACTGGAAGGGCTGATTTCAGCTTCATTCAGTTAGGGTTTTCAATTTCAGGCGAAAGGGCTGCTACTATTCACACTCCAAACAGCTTGGTCTTGACAAGTGTGTGTGTGTGTGTGTGTGTGTGTGTGTGTGTGTGTGTGTGTGTGTGTGTGTGTGTGTGTGTGTGTGTGCGCGCGCGTGCGTGCGTGTGCGTGCGTGCGTGCGTGCGTGTGTGTGTGTGTGTGTGTGTGTGTTGGCAAACAATTCGTCAACCATATGGAAATGTCACAGAGCAATCATAAACAATTATCCTCCTCAGCTCTCAGTCCATCAGTAAAGGGCAGATTTGCATAAGGACACAAAGACACAAAATCTCCCCGAAGCCCTAAAAAATACCAGAAACTGAATCATGATGATATTCTAATACCTCTAGATAATAAAACAAATATTTAGACTAGTATATATGTCCTATTGGGGTGTTTGTTGCTGAGGTGGTGGATTTTAGAGCAGCTTGGGCTTCACAACAGGACAATATGATCATCTCTTTTCCGTCTGAACAGACCGAAGGTATACGTGCACATATATGCCGTATATATAAAAAACAGGCTATAGATCAATTCTAACCAGACCTTCAGCCGAGCAGTAAATCAAGACGCTGGACTGTGAGGGGGCGGGAATGGCTAATGGAAGCTATGGCAGACGTACAGCCGACACAGTATGGCTCCACAGAGAATTGGATGAGGAATGAGATGATGGAGGGGAGGGGTAAACATGTTTTGGCAGGAAGAGAGGAGGAGTTCAGAGGGGAAAATAGGACTATAGGACTGATGGTGCTTTCAATGATTGATTACCGATAAATGGATTATATATATACATCAGGATTTAGAATATTGGGAATTGCATTAACCTCCAGCTAATTTAACACCTCATTATCACTAGGTGGCAGTAAAAGCAAGAGGGAGAATCTGCCAAATAGAAGCGTGTTGATGAAGCGTCTCTGCAGCAGATCATCAGCATGAATGGGATGTTTGTTATGGACTAAGTGATAAAAACACAACTTATCACATCTGTACGCTCATCCTTCACTAATTACCCCATGGGTATCGGCTTCATTATGCGTATTTGTCAGTTCGCTTAAGTATCTGGCGTAGCATTGCACTTTTAATTACTGCTGTTATTAAGTAAGCAAAAGCCTCCGAAATCCCTGCCATCTATTTTTACCCAGAGAACAGGAATTAGTTTACCTGAGTGAACAGAACAGAGTGTCCTTGCCAGAGGGAGAGAAGTGTGTCCAAGAGACACCCAGCAGAATTCAACACTTTCTGACACCATCGCTGGGTGATAATGTACCAGATGGTGGAGCTGCTTTCTCGCTATTACCCTGATTATATGACTGTAATGGAAATGGGAATGCCACAAGTGAGCGCCCAAAGGATGGAGCCCAAATGTTGTTATTCCATATGGAGGCTCTCGCTATAGCTGCTTCACTGTTGCAGAATTGTGCATATACACAACTCCAAGCTGCTCACTGCATGGAAGCTGTCTGTGTGTGTGTGTGTGTGTGTGTGTGTGTGTGTGTGTGTGTGTGTGTGTGTGTGTGTGTGTGTGTGTGGTTTACACAGTATGTCTGTGTATATATTTCTTGCCAGTTCTTGCCATAAAATGTTTGGCGAGCTCTGAGCTGATGTTTGTTTGGCATCGTCTCTTTCAGATCCATAGCTCTAAATATATTCCTGGCAAGTGCAACAGTCGATAGCATCACTCCCGTGCCAAAACACATGCACACACACACCTACACAATACTCGTGCACATTCATATACGCTTGCACTTACCTACAGTTTACGCACACACACATTGTTATGTATGAACTTGCAGGAGTCCCTGTTGGTGTGATATTATCATCCTCCTCCTCACAGACGTTTGTTTCTATTACAGAATCAGCTGGACTGCAGCATACTGAGATAACACACACTCATTCTGTAATGTAATGAATCATTTATGGTTACATTATGTAGCTCATAGCATCTGGAGACTGAACGCCAGGGTTTTTTATGTTCTGATGCATCTCATTACTTGAGTGAAAACAGCAAAATCAGGCAGATAATTATATTTATTTATTCATTATATTTTCACTTGAATTTCATACTTGTGCTAAATGGAGAAACTTAAATAAAGACAAAGAACTGTTAGTACAAATCTGTTTAAATACAACATCATTTGCAATACTGTCAGAAAAAAGTATATTTCAGGAAATATACTAGTAATGCTTATGTAACCAATACAAATCAGAGTAAAAAAAAAATCCTGTGCAACTATTAGTACATAACAGAAGCCAACACTTTGTTGTATTATACCAAAACTGATGTAACTGTAGAAATAAACCTGCTGTCAACCAAATCAGAAAAGCATCAGAATTTAAATTCCTATGCAGCTTTCTGTCCAGATACAGTGCAAAGTGCACAGCAACAACAAATTGATGTAGAGATTCTCGTCCAGTACTTAATATTGCCCTAAGTTAATGTCATGCACAGTATTGCCTCTTAGGCGACCTTATAAGCTGTGTATCTGTGTATCCCTGTACAATCAATTAAGGGTATTTACAATTTCAACAAATATTCTACATGTCTTTAACAAAAAAATAAAACTTGATGCAAGTTAAGAAAAAAGAAATCTTGATCCCATCCAAAGGCCCTCAAGGGTTGTTAGTACAAGAGAACAGTTTCGCCTAGAAGGAAGTGAATAATGCACTGTATCAGCACACACACACACGCACGCACGCACGCACGCACACGCACGCACGCACGCACGCACACACGCACACACACACACACACACACACGCACACATCGCTACATTCACACTGCAGAAATGCAGTACAACTACTTGACATATTGTATCGAACAGTGTTTTAGCCTGATGCATTATGGGTGTGCTTTCTTCTTAGAGGAATCAACACAAAGTCCTGTACATCAAAGCATTGTGAGGGCTCATTAAACTTGACCACATGAATGATTTCTCTCCTCTTCTTAAGCGTCTCACACGTCCAGACTGCAGGTGTGACCTCTGCAGTCCTGCACTGTCTCTGTTCCAGTCACTGAACTCTGAATAGGGTACTTCTGAATCGAATCAGAGATTTGAAGAAAGGCACTACCTGCACCAGCCACAACGCATGAGAAGAGCAGTACAGATACTGCTGGCATGCTCCCACACCCTCAGGGTTTCCCATTGGCTACAAATCAAACTCCTGCCAGGTGCAACCAATGAAAGGAGGTTGCATGCAGAGCAAAGGTTGTGAATGATGACACGCCATGCAGCATTGAGGCTTCCTCCATCACAGGTGCACTTGAGCATTCCACAAAGCAGTGATAGGTGAGGATGTATCAATCAAATGTTGCAACAGACATAATCTCACACATGTTGTGTGCACGGCTCCCAATAACCCTTCACTATATTTATATACACTGTACACAGTCTGCCGCCAGCCATTTCAAATGACACACTGGTGATTTTACAATTTTCAGGCCATTCAAGTGTAATCTAGGTCACTGGCATTGGGGTTTGGTAAATTGGGAGCATTTGGTGTTCATTTATCAGGTCTGCAAGCCTTTGAATGGATCCTTATGTTTAACAAGCTGAAAAGCCTCTAAAAGCTCCTCTACATGAGGCTGCAAGTTTAGTTTAAGTTAAGTTGAGTTAAATACTAATATGTTTTTACCGTGAAGCTGAGAGAATGTTGAGGCGGTATACATGGAAGGCTACAATCGTGATAGTGTTACAATCGCCATAGCATAACATAGCTTTATATGAAAAGCTCCTATCCTTGCACTGCAATATGATCCATAAGGGTTCATTTAAGAGCCTGTGGACCTGGTGAGTGAGCGCCAGATTTCTCCAACTTGCAGAAAAAACTATGTCATTGACCTAGTTTGGGCTTGAAGGAAGTGAAAATCATAAAATATTGGTAAAATCACCAGAACGTCACTTTAAATGCATGATGTAATTACACGAAACACACAAATGGATTGTACATACATTATTAAATTCAGATTACTGTACAAGCTTCTGTCTTTAAAAATACATGGAGTAATAATAGATTACTATTTTAACATAGTAAATAATATAAACCAATAAAAAAAACACAAAAACAAATATAGTTCAGATGAGCACTGCATAGTCATAACAGATTCCTCATGAGAATGGGAAACGTGTTAATCTCAATGTGTTAATGAGTCTATGATGTGATGTCATATCAGGGTTGCCATGCGCTGTATCAAAATCAGATATCCAGTCCGATCGCTATCTCAAAACCTCTCCATTAAGATTCCCATTAAGATTCCTAGTTTACTACTCAGTCTACGTATTTGTTAGATGACTGAGTTTCATGGGTGGCACAGCAGGGGGGTGGGGGGGTGGAGATGTGATCATAAAGCCATGCAGGTGATGGAACAGCCCTGGCAGAGAGGTGGGGATGGGACTGAGCAGTCAGTGCAGTGCCTCATACTGGTCTGTCGAGGGGGCGGGGCGGGATTGGCTACACAAACGAGTTCAAGGAGTTCATGGCATTGATGGGAGAGGGGGCCTCTGAGCTCTCGTGGCCCTCGGCAGTGTCCCTGCTGCCACTCTTCCCACTATACTGGCCGATAAACGAGCCATCTTCGTTGAACTGTCCGTCTCCGCCTTCTCCGTAGTCAACTAAACTGTCTTCACTGTCGTCTCTCTTAACCGTTGCATGAGACGGCGTGCGGCTCCCTTTTAATGGTTTATGGTCCTCATTGTCACTGAAGGAGAAAATAACATGCAGGTGTTACAGGTGAAATGATGTGACAGATGCAACAAGGAGATTAGTGATCATTTTTTAGGAGGAGCATAGAATTGCCAATACTTCTGTTACCATAACCCACTTTTGGTAGAGTAGGTGATGGTGAAGTTGTTTTGATTGAGCTTTAATCATCAGGAGTTTGCAGTTATTTAATTCTCATCTGTGACAGCGAACTTTGCTGCTCTCCGAAAAGCAAATTAGAATTTTTTGGACTGCTCCAAATCTAAAAAACCAAACAGTAGCTGTGAATGATTAGTTGGTGGGGAATACAGTTCAAGCAATCATTCCCAGTTCAAATTCCCCCCCTGAAACCAAATATGAGGTGAATGGTTCATTTCCACCAGACTGGGGGTTGTGATGAGAAACAGAAAAAACCCAGTGCAATGATGTGAATCAAATATGGAGAGGCAAAAGGTTTCAGCCACCCCCCCGCCCCCCTCCCTCCTCCCCCCCCCCCCCCCAAGCAAGCATGACAATCATCACAAATTGGCAAAAATGAAGACTCTGCAAAGAAAGTTTTCTTTGGATATCAGTTAGTCCAAACATTCCACATATGTGAGCGCAATCGATGGAACGGGCCGTCAAAGCCGTCATAACGATGAAATATTGCCAGATGCTAAAAATTCAAATATAAAATGTAAGGATCACTGTTGCAAAAACAGCACTAAACTGATATTAGACGTCGTCAATCAGTCATTTCAACACTGCAGTAGACACTTTCATGTACTGCGTATGATCTGGTTATGACGGCTTTAAGACCCAATATTAAATTTGATGACAACTATGACGATACAGCAAGCATTTTTCTCCACAGTGGCAGTGACTCTATACACTACTAACCCTCCACATATGCTAGACTTACAGTACAATGGCCCTCAAACTGCATACTCCCCTCCCTCCCTCCCTCCCTCCCTCTCTCCCTCCCTCCCACACACCATCCTTACCTTCCCTGAGACCTACACCTTTGCATAAGAATGTTGCAAATAGACAAAGAGATCAGATGCAGAGAGATCCAGTGGAGACGTTCACATCACAACAGTAACCCAACAGGAGGATTGTACTTTGCATATAAACGTATATGGAACAGATTGTTGTATCTTATGGACTTGTGCCCTCCTATAGTCAAACAAGAACAGCTCAGGTGACTTACGTTATGCCTTTATTGACAATAGATTCCAGCTGACCATAATGAAACAGCATGGATATAAAGTATACTCTCACAAAGGCACTGTAATATTTGTACACTTGTGCCATGTGACTTATTGTCTGCTTTGTTCTTTGCATTGATGTCCATTGGAGAGTGCAGTGTAAATAAGTCCCTTACCTTCACGATCTAAAATGGTTTAAGAATGGCTACTGACCAGCTCTGGTACACTCGACAACCACTGCTTGCACTCAAACATGCGGATAATTCTAAATTAGATCTGCTATACATCTATATATTATTTGGAATAATTTCAATCAACACATCATTGCGTAAAGCAAATTTCATGTATCAGAATTTCACACCATGCATATCACTTATTATATAACGATATGTATTTATCACAGCATAAAATCCATACAACAGGTTTATGTATAGATAATACAAAAAAGTAATATAAAATATAAAAGAAAGACCATTTTATAAATTGACTTATAAAAAACAATATTCAAAAATGTTAGCTATACAGAAGTAAAGTGCTTCATTTTTCTTTATTCTGCGTGCGATGGGAAAGCAGCCTGGAAAGAGGATGCCAGCAAGCTTAGCTGTTTAAGGTGTGAGCGCCTGTCATTCTGTACCAGCATCAAGTATGTAAGTAGCAATACACTCGGCAAAGTGTTAATACTATAGACTGTGCGGTCTGTGTACCTTCTATTCGTTGACAGAAAACAGGGAGCGGTTTGTGGAAATGTGACAGAATTTCTATATTTGCATCCTGGATTTCCATTTTTTAGCTCAGAGAAAAGTCAAGCAACCTCAGCTTGTTTGCATGTGGCTATGTGACTTCACAGAGAGTCGGCACTGGATGACATCAGCCTGTTTAAGGGGATCGGCATCAGCGATCAACACATTAGGAACACGCCCACTTTCTGTGATAGGTTAGTTGAAATTATTAGGCCTCTTTAGGGCAAAATCACTGAACGGAAAGTACACAGACCTATTGTTTACAATGTATAGCTTATTTTGTCATTTGGATTAGATTTCATGTTTGTGTTGAAAATGAATCTAGCTTATTTTTCCTGACTGTCTTATTTAAAGTTGAAAGTACCCAAATCCCTAATCCCAAGAACCTGAAGAATCCTGCTTCTCTCATGACACTGCCATATCAAGCAAACCATATCAAGTCAAAGACAAATAATTCAGCATTGTGCCATCCAGGACGTCCCAGAAGACAGAGGAGGAAAAAAAATATTGTGCTTCACTGTAGTGGAAGTTCAGATGAATGGCACTTCTTCTTGTTTGCATGATTTCCTGTGAATCTTGGGAGTTAGTTGGAGGTCAGCTGTAAAGGTTTTGGGAGGAGGGCAGGAGTGCAGTGCTTCAGCCCAGCCAGAGGGGGCATGTTTAGGCAAAATGCATGGGTTCATGGGTAAAATGGAGTCTGGGGGCTCCAGAAGGCTGGATCGCTTTCTCTCACCTGTATTCCACAAAAGTACAGTCCTCATCTTTCATGGGCTGGAACTCTGCATCTGTGTGTGCGTCCTCCTTCTCTTTCACTGGTGGGAAGGGATTAGGCAAAAAATGTGATGTAACCGAGCAAAAGAGAAGAAGAAATGGATGATGCAACGTGTGAGTGTGTGTGTCTGTGACTGTGCGCCACTCACCAGGGTATTTCCCACCCTTATTCCTCTGGATGAAGCAGATGATGAGAAGGATGAGGATGAGGAGCGCAATGGCACACATGAGGCCAATGAACCATCCCTGAGTAGCGATGTCCACCTGTCTGCTTGTCACAGCTGACCAGAGAGGCAAAATGGTGAACATTTATGACTGAACCACCTCAAAAATAAACACAGACCAGTAGAGAAGTGTGTGCTTAACAAACAAGGAATATCCAGTCAGTGTTAAACAATTTGTAGTTGTGTCTTAGTATCTACAAGCTAAGGGTTTCACTGAGTTCATGAGTGGATCATTGTTGCATATTGTTACTAAGAGTTAGAAATCCTTTGTTATTGAACCACGTTAGTACAAAGTCTAAGATGAGCGGCAGTTTAGAGAGCCATTTATGCCACAATTATCTCCAAAACACACACAGACACCCACACACACACACACACACACACACACACACACACACAGGTTTACTGGGGATGAGATTAGACTAAACACGTATCAGTCTTCTATATGAGAATGTGATCCACCTATTCTAATTACCAAGACGAGAGCAAACTTTAAAGAGATACTCTGGCAATTTTCACAACAGAAGATTTTCAGGTCATTCATGTCCAAGCTAGATCAATGAGTTTGTTTATTTTGTAAGTTGCAGCATATTAGAGGTATTTGGTGCGAGCAAGACTTTTGAATGAACGCTTAGGGATCCCTGTGTTATTACTTCTTTGGGTATAATTTCTCTTTACGACATCAACTTCAGGGTCAAAGGTCAGAGGAAAACATCTTCCTATTCCATACTGAACAGATTTTAGAGGCTTATCAACATGTTTAACACAAGGCTCCATGAGGGTCCATTTGAACGCCTACAAATACCTACAGGATGCTGCAACTTACAACAAAAACAATGTCAGCGTCCTGGTTCAGACCTAAATCACCTGATAACCAGTATATTTTGTCAAATCGCAGGAGTGTCACTTTAATGCTGCTGAAATGAAACCACACAAACATGCACGGCACTACACACTGTGTCTTCATCACTACAGAACCAGCCTGGCATGACCACAACACACCTAACACCTGTGCTTGACCGGCTTATCGTCACACAACGGCACAAACTACCACACACTCCACACACAAACACAATTGCCAGGCCAGGCCGAGGTGGAGGCGACTGCCCAGGAAGTGCCTCACCTGGGACCTTCACCAAAAGCTCCTCGGAGTGGTGGAGCGCCTGGTCGGAGTGACCTTTGGCCACCAATCGCACTCTATAGGAGAGGCCTTCTTTTAAACCCTTCAGCATAAAGTTCTGAGAGCCATTCACATACTCTTTCTTCCACTCCTCTTCACCTTCACCTGCAGGAGGGACGTTCACCAAGAAAAGCACCTTTAAGCGAGCGAGCACAAATTCATACGGGCCATGATGATGAAATAGGACTGGGTTGAAATTAAAATGGGTTTCTGAATAGCATCTAATGGAATGGATTATAATGGAGGGAAATTAATCCATTTTCAAATTTAATTTATTCTTATTATCTAAAAATGTTCAGTCTACAAATCAATTATAGGAAATTAATACAAATTTGGGGTATGATCTAACTATGTAAATGAATAACTATGACAATCCAAGTTGGGGTGAAGTAAACAGTAGGTGTGAGAGAATCATACTACAGCAGCATAGTGTGTGTTTAACTCTGCACTGCAGGTGGATCAAATCAACAACTGAGTCATTCCAATCCAAATCCAATCACAGACGGTGTTGTTGTGTATCACGTCTGGGTTCACATTGGCCGGAGCAACGTGCCAATATTTCTATTCACCTGCGGCGAGGCCAATAACGAAGTAGGAGTCTCTTGCCACCTATGTTAGAATAGTCAGAAATAAAAAAGGCGCAGGGCTTACTGTTTTCAACTAGGTATTCTACATAAACATTGTTCTCTGGGCCCCAGTATTCCCAACTGATCAGGGCCCCGTCGTCTCCCAACATGGAGCTAACATTCCCAAAAGCTGGAGTCATCGGCCGCACTGAGCAAACAAGAGAGAATGTAGTTCAAACGGCAATCCAAACTAACATGATCAATCACACAAAGTACAAATCAGATATGTGGAGCGCTAAGATCACATAAGCGTCTGTACCATTGTGGTGTGGATGGCGTGGAGGAGACGGTGCAATGGGGTGAGGGGGTTGTGTGTTCCCTGTAAACAACATGAAGAGGGTAAAGACCGCACCGCACGCATACACACAGAGACACGCACATACACGCAGACACAAATACAACCCACAGAGACACCGGACACACTGCAGTAGTTATACACAGCCCAGTGTATTTAGCATGCCAAGCAAACACTCGCCATGCAGGGCAGAAGCGTCACACACACAGACGACCGGCAGCGGGCCACCGTGCAGGAGGGTGAGAAGGGGTCAAAGTCGGCAAAGCCTCAGCGAAAAGCGTTTCATCACAACATTAATAAAGGTTTAACTTTGTGTTTTCAGCTGCTGTATGTGGCTTTGAACTTTCCACAGCTTTTGCACTCCATGCATCACTGGACAAGAGATTGCTTGCAGTCAAGGAAGTGCATGCTTATGGTGGGATGTACATATGTATTGATATAAACGTGCACACGCTAGATACCAATGGACCCGGGGCCCACATCTACATCAAGCTGCGGTATGAGAGCTTGTAGAAGAAGAACAGGACACACAAAACAGGAACAGGGGGGTCACTATGAGATGATCCCTCTCCTCCCCCAAGTCTCTGTATTCACACAGTCATGCTGAGTGAGGTCAGACTGAATACAGCTTTGGTCGCCTCGTGTAACAATGCAAGAAGATCACACTCATGTTCCACAAGACAGAGGTAATGACGAGCTTTATGTGTGTCTTGCTATGATGAAGTATTGTGCAATATGTACTGATACACTCAATGGAAACATTCAATATTTACAATCAACTTGACAATCAGCCTCATTCATCAATATTTGAATATTTTTCTTCTTAGGTTTTGGGGACATGAACAAAATAAGAAAGGTCCACGTCTGATTCATGTCATGTGTAGAATTCTCCTGAAGGAAACTGAGCAATCTAACATTTCAGGTACAACTACAAACTTTTTCCAGTATAAACACCTAAACTAATTCTCAAGATTTTATGAAATTGTCAAATTCGCTGATGCAATGTTGATGAATGAAGCGTTCTGACAGTAAACACCATGCGTCACAATAAGAGAATGGTTCAATGTTCCTTAATGTAAATCACGTGTGAGCTTTATATAAGTGACATGTTTGGACTTAAACATAAGTAATACTCTTTAGTGAATATAATACAAATTTCCTATATAAGGAAAACTGATGGTGTTTTCTTCTATTCACCTAAATTTGATGACTTACCTTCGTCCATGATGGTGACAGCTTCCTGTGTAACGGCTGGGCCTTCTCCCCTGCCTGTTTTGGCATTCAAATAAAACTTGTAGCGTGTGCTGTACTTGAGGTTGAGCAAAGTGACGGAGGTCTCATTGTCGGGCAGGGCCAGCTCCTCCATTTGGCCCAGCTCATTGGAGTTATTGACTACATGGGTGGAGGATGGGTGACAAGAAAATGGGGGGTTGGGGGGGGCGACAGGGAGTAATGGGACAGAGTCGAAACGGGGGTGGAAGCAGGGGAAGTAGTGAAGGTATGAGGGTGAGGGATGTAGATGGAGATTTGAGTGTCAGAAAATAAGAAAATGGAAGTGGAAGCATTTGGAGCAAGGAGATGTGGGGTTAAGGAGTTGAAAGGAGTGACAAAGTTTGATCTGTTAATGTGTGCCGTTATAGTTTAGGTAACATATCTTGTTGGGAAGTTTTTGGATCTATCCTTATCATTCCCGAATTGCTTCTTATGTACGTGACATGCAGAAGGAGAATATAAATACTACAAACTAAGGAGATGACAATGTGTTATTGATTTAATACTAAAGCTCTATATGACCTAGGTGCTGCGTTCCAGCCAAAGCTCACCTGGCTGATATTTGAGGGTGTAGCCAGTGATGCGTCCGTTCCGGTCGTGAGGAGGGCCCCACTCAAGAGTGAGAGAGTCCAGGTTTGGGTTGGTGATGATCAGGGAGGACGGCATCCCTGGCACTGCACATAAACCAAAGACAACCAAACAACTTTAGGCAGTTGTTTAAGATAGAGCGGGGAGAGTTACAAGTTAACGCGTAAAGAAAGGATGGGGGTCTTTTCATGCTCCTGCTAGAGACCCTGTGGAAGTGCAGGTTGTCCCCTTGCATGGTATGTCCCTGCCGTCAGTGTATGAATGGATGAATGTGAGGTCAGTGTAAAGCACATTGGAGGAAAGTGCTATGAGTACAGTCCATTATCCATTAAACAAATGACTGAACAGAAGAAGCTTCCTTTTACATTATATAATTATAAATATTGCCAACATCCATAGCATCTAATTATCATATTTCAATTGGTAATATGCAGTTAATGTGCAAATGAACATACCCATCACAACACTATCCAATGTTAAGTATTTCCTTAATTAATCCAATCATTTTAGTAATAAGTAAACTAATGGACTGCAACTTTCCCATGCTGAGAACAAGTACTAAAGTGAGACCAGGCTGTTTGAGTGACTCTTTAAGATCTGCCCCTTCCTTCAAAAAGCTTCACTCTGCCCCGATGTGCCAGAGCTGCCAACGTCCACGAACTGAGAAACTAACTAACTCGTTCTCCATAGGCTTGCACTTTGCACTTGTACTGACTGAATGAGGATAACAGTGTTAAGGTTCAATCAGAATTGAAGCTTTCAGGGCAGTCGGAGGCATACAGGTTTGTCTTATTGAAACCATTTCCCTACACATATACCTCAACTTCTGCATCTTTGACAAAGCTCAGTGGCTGGAAAGCTTGTATATTGTGGTGAATAGAAATTTCAGTTTTATAAAATCCAAAAACAAAGCTTGTCTCGTCACTCACCTCCCTCTGGTGTCTCAAAGTCCTGGCTGGGACTGGCTGGTCCCTCTCCCTTGTCATTAAAAACCCTGACGTTGAACGAATAGAGACTGAAGGGGTGCAGATCAGGCAGCATGCCGCGACTGTGTTCCCCACCGAAGGTGAGGATCTGCTTCTCTGCATGATGGGGGTTGTGTTTGTGAAGGCTGCGCTGTCTCCAGTAGTACACCTTAAAATATAGAATATATACCATATCAGTGTTGAACATAATATTTGTGTGCACGCTGCGTCGCACTACCCATGGTCCGAACGTACCTTATATCCTCTGAGATGTCCTCTTATTAATTTAGGGGACACGGGATCCCAATGAACCTCTACCAGAGTACTGTTCACTACCATGGCCTGGACATTGGATGGGGCTGCCACCGGTACTATCGGACAAACACACAATAGTTTGTAAAACAGAAAGCAGCTAGAACAACAGATAAGAGACTGGGTAGGTACGTGTCGGTGTTACTCACAGTCCTCTCCTGAGAAGCCATGGGCAAGAGTAGGTTCAGGTCCGTTACCGTAGTCGTTCAGAGACTGAACTTTGATCTCATATGCAGCAAAGGTGGGCGTTCCAGACACCACAAACTTGGATACGTTAGCCACTGACACTGAGGACCAATCCCCATCCCTTGCTTTCTGCCTCCACATCACCTTGTACTGCAGCCCCGGCCCATTAGACTGGAGACTGGTCAATGGCTGAGGAGATTAAGAGATGAAGCCCAAAGGTAAATACAGGATGAAAATGAAGAGATAATGAAAATGAGTACTGACAGAGGGTAACGCAGAGGGTAAAGCATTAACAGCATAATGTCTCACTATTACATTGCTAATCCCTAGACAACAATAAGGGCCTTAGCATCAAGATAATTAGCCTTAGATTACTTGATTACCTTCCAAGAGATGACAAGATTGTTGTGTTGCGTTCCAAGTCCCTCTACCCCAGTTGGATTCTCATCTGGAGCTGAAAAAAAAAAGAAAAAAGAAATATTATCCCAGCACACTTGAATGATCAACACTGCAAGAGGAAGGAGAAACGTTCCCCGGGGCTCAGATCAGCACACTGAGTGTCTTTTTAAGTTAAGCTTCTAACCTGCCGCTTTGGTTTTGTACATTCTGGAGGGGAAGCTGGAGTGGCTGAAGCCCACAGCGTTGAGAGCCAGGACTCTGAAGGTGTAGTGGACGAAGGGGGAGAGCTTGAGGTGGGCTGTAGTTTTGGTTCCAGGGACCTCGGTGAGATTGTGCCAGTGACCGTGGTGGTGGAGAGAATCTTCATACTGGATCAGAAACACTGTGGAGCAACAGATGACATTATGCATCATACAACAGTTTATGTAAATGCATATGTGGACAACTGCAATAGTATAAAATATAGAATGTAAAGGATAAATGCTGTGCAGATATTATCAGTGCTTCACACCTGTAATACAGCAGCATCATCTGATACTAATCAATAGCAATTCATATTCTGTGTGTGAGTGAGTAGAACCTAACATCAAACAGGATTCAGTTTTAGGGAGTGTGTCACATCACCCACTGAATGATAACACCTCAAAATGTCTTCACTCTTTCATCATCTCTCTCTGTTTGCATATGATCACAAAGACTGAGACTTCAGAGCTGAAGTTCTGATATTTTGTATCCCTAAAAATACAGATTTAAACACTTTTGCCTGGACAAAATACCGTAGAATCGACTGCTTGGGTCAGGCGTACATAAAAAGGCGCGCACACACAAACATATTCTACAGACGTACTCTGAATAGGACTGTTATGTTCATCCCCGGGGGTCCATGTGAGCTGGATACTCCTGTCTTTCTTGTCCGTCAGCTCAAGGTCAGTTGGGGCGTCGGGTCGCTCTGGGAAAGATACACACAGACAGGCAAATTCAACAGGATAGTCTAGACTATATTGACACTGACTTCAGACGCAGTGGCAGAGAGTGAAGGATCATGACATGAGAAGAAAAATATAAAAGAAACAGGATGTCTGGTAACATTCATTTGTCTGTCTGGTCTGAGTTACACCTGTCAGCCAATGCTGCATTCCTTTCCAGTGTTACTGGGGCAAAGATATACATGCAGGGAGCGCATCATGCATATAAAACAGCTGATGCACATCTTGAGTAGTTCCCATAATCACTCTGCATGAAATAGAGTCTTGGGCTAAATTGATGTTCGTGTTTGGGGAAGTAATGATAAAGTGGATACATGCGTGGAATAAATGAGCGGAGGGGAAAACGGTGCGGTGCAAAATATCTCAAATGATGCTTGAGGAAATGCTTGGTTTATAAATAAGCTTTGTGGATGTTGCTTCCCTCTGCCTAAATGTCAATATTATTGTATCAGTGTTACAAGGCATGCAAGCATTGTACCCTTTGCAAGAATGGAAATATAGAAAATATATCAAAAAAGTAAAGAAAAACCTGAAACACAAAGCAAATTGACGATTTTCAAATCAGAACAAACGCAAACAAATGACATCTTCAGGCGACAACATGCTTCACGAAACAAATCTGCACAGACACATCCCACGGACAACACAGGACCACGTCAGCATAGCACATCTGGCTGCTGGTGTGTGCTGCAGGTTTACCGTAGAGGACAGGCGGTGTTGGTGTGGCCTCTGCCAAGGTAGGAAGGCAGGAGTGAAGTAGGGAGTTTATTGGTCAGTTATCCATAAGAACACAAAGACTTTGTACCTTTCATCAAATATTCATGCTGCTGACAGAATAGCTGACTGAATCCACCTTGGCACTTGTGCGTGAACTCTTAGGCAATTAACCTTGAAATGCTAAAAGGAAATCTGTCGCTTAACTATCAGACATTCACTTCTCGGAGTTTGTTTTCAGAGTAGCTCTAAGATTCAGCTGTGACAAAGTCGTACATACCGACAACAGTGAGCTGAGCGCTGGCTGAGTCGTGGTCCAGAGTGGTGTTCATGATGCAGGTGTACATCCCCTCGTCACTCTCTGTCACATCAGTGATGGTCAGGCTGTGTGAATCTACAATAAACCTGTACACAAAGCATGACGACAAACAGCAGGTCAGCATTTTCCGATCGTAAGAAATCCCCCCAAAAAAAGGATAATGTCACTGATCCAGACCTCTCATCATCCGGCAGCTCTCCGTCATCTCTGAGCCAGGTCATGGTGGGGATGAGCGAGGCATCGTGTTTCACCTTGCACTCAAACACCGCCTCCCTGCCTCTCTTCACAACCTTGTACTCCGGCTGCTTCAGGATTCGGGTGGGCTCTGAATTGGACGTCAGAGGATAAGCATGAAAAGCTATTCTATATGCCAAGCATGGAAGACAGCCAGATTCCAGGCTTTAATGTTTGCTTAGGCTCATATTAACTTCTACTTTATATTCTGATTAATGCTATCATTTTAAACGGCAAATTTAATACTACATACTACTTCTACTACTGCAATTGCAACTTTATATTACACTACATACAGTCATGAAAAAACAGAGCGCTGTGAATGTCAATAATGAATTAAAGTCTCACCTTTGACCTCCAGGTACACATGATTCTCAAAATTACCAAGGGGGTTCCTGGCCACACAGGTGTATTTCCCACTGTTGTGAGCCTGAGCTATAGGGATTTCTAAAGTCCCGTTGTCGTGGAGGACGTATGGATCCCCATCCAGAGTGCTGGAACGACTGTCTTTGAACCTAGGGACAGACAGGAAATTGGAGAAAGCATTAGGCAAAGGGATGACAAACAACAATGACAACAACTAACCACAGCCAGCAAAGGTTAGTTGTTGGACATCATACCACTCTATGCGATCCCTTACCCCCTCCCTCTGTCTCACAATGGCTGAAGGACATCATGATGTTGTCTCTTGAACTCAAGAAAGTCAAATACACTATGAGGAGCCACTAGTGTCTCTGCCGTCAAACGTTCACTCACCATGTGATTTTAGGGATGGGTGATCCAAAGGAATGGCAGTCAATCAAGGCGGGATGATTTCTGATGACCTGGAAGACTTTGTTGGCTTGTGTCAGCACTCTGGGCGACTCCGCTGCAGTCAGACAACAGTAATTATTGAGATATTACAACACTCAAAAAAAATCTATATCAATGGAAGAAGTGTTCCAATAAAAATGGATCGCGGCCCGAGTGTAATGAACTTACAGAGGACGTTGACAAAGGCATTGGAGAGGAGGTAACCGTACTCGTTGGCGATGGTACACTGGTAGACAGCACTGGATCCACTCTGCACATCAGTGAATATGATGGTGTCATCCTCCACCTTTCTGCTGACGTCCTCAGGGGAATCTGTTTGGATTGGATTGGATCACAGAATTGACAGACATAACTATGGATCTCTGATATACAGATAAAATAAAAATTGACAAGATCCTGCAGGGACAAGTTTGAGCACAAACGTTGTTATTTCTCTGATGGACTTTCACAGTATGGGACTTTGTTTGTGAAAGTACTTTATCCACCTACAGTATGTGTTGATTTTGTTAATACCATGATTTAAAGTCACCCTAATGAATTCTATAAGATAAAGATAAGATAAACACCCCTTTGTCAATCTCACAAATGAGAAATTCCCTGTTCCAGACCCATGCATTTTCATTACATGCACACACAAATGCAACGTGGAGCAGGTTGGGGGTTCAGTGCCTTGCTCAAAGGCCCCCTGGCAGTGTTACTTTTTGGCAAAACTTTGGCTGCCAGTCCACAGGGGGAACTCGAATCAAGTCCCCCCAAGTCACCAAAGTCCGCCTGAACAGGGACTTGAACCCTGGACCCTCAGATTAAAAGTCTGATGCTCTACCAAACAAACACATCCCTAACACAGACATGCCATGTCAAAATATCTACACGTAGATAAAACATTGCTCTGCTTTTACAGGAAGCCAGATGAAATACAATCTTCAACTTTTATGGGGATGACTTTTAGACAGACGAAGAGCTGTACTCACTCTCGATGGGAATCCCATTCATGGCCCAGGTAACGGCGGGCTTGGGCGTGCCACTGGCCAGGCAGGTCAGCTTCCCGGTCTCTCCTGGAGCGAGGACAAGGTTCCTTGGAGGGCCAGTGATCCAATATGGAGCAGCTGAAAATAACACAGAGCACAGCAGAAGGCTGCAGAATTAATCACTGCACACACTGCTCTGCTGGCATCTGTGCATAAATCCATTATAAGATGGAGGGAGAGGGAGAGAGAGGGAGGGAGAGGGGGACAGCAACACACAGAGAGAGATGACAGGGCCACCACATTGTTGATGAACTGAAGGGATTTCATCACAAACACACCTTTGACCGTTACATGGATGGTGTGGTGAGCTGAGCCATGCTGGTTCTTGGCGGTACAGCGGTAATCCCCCACATCGGACTCGGACACATTCACAATGCTCAGAGTCTTCTGGTAGTGCAGGAAGGATGTGCGCTTGGTCGGGAAATCACCGCTCACTTTGATCCAGGAGATTTCAGGCGTAGGGCTGGATTCACCGAGAAGCAGTGAGGAAAAGTCAGGATGACACACACTCACAAAGGCACAAACATTCAGAAACAAAGTAATGGCTGTGTGACTTACAGTCCCCCGGCGATACACTCCAACTCCAGAACCTGTCCTCTCAAAACCAGCTTGGAACTGGAAGGACCAGATGGGATGAGGAAGGTAGGCCTCCTCTCATCTGCTGGGGCTTCTGCAGTTACACACACACACATAGACATTATTACATCGTCCATCTTATTGCATAGGGCCATGATCACAGTGGAGATCCAGGCCCAAAACACACACGGTGCATTCACAATCCCCCCCTAGCTGATTTCTTTGATCTACACCGATGAGGTAATTCAGCACAGACTGCTATTCTAATATTTTATGGGTATATGTATATTTTACAGCCACATTATGTTTTGCTACACTCTTTTTTCGTGCATGTTTATTGCCGAATGCCATCTGGGATTATAATAAAGGCTGGAATGAACTGAACTGAGACGATGATGAGGATGCTGCTCTCTGCTACAGAATATAATAACATATAATGATAAAATGTTAAATTGGCAAATCAAATCAATTGTATGAGTCAGCCTCAGGGTGGTGATTTTGCAACATGTCATTTAAAGGGAAGAGAAGAGAAAAAGGTGGGGGAAAGGGGAGTTAACAGGTAGGTGGAGTCTAAGATTAGGCATCGCAGCAGGACTGCAGGACGAGGGATTCTGGAAATAAAGGTTTAGCAGCTGACAGTTTGCAGATCAGATTGTAAAAGCAGCTTGTAAGCACATGTAGACCCATGCTTTAATTGTTCAAAGCTCTGTTTGAGCACGTTATATGTTATATGAGAGTGTTAAATATAGAGAATCAGGTCGGGAAAATAGTTTAATCATCATGCAAGGTGAATCATTAAGGTTACTATTTTCACATCATCACGGAAGGAAGTATGTTGATTGGATAGAACAGGAGCGGTGGAGGGATGGAGCATTAATTGGGATTCAGGGGATTGAGGGATCGTGTTAATAAAGGTTAACAGCTACGATTTGTTGCTGTAAGTCAGGGTAAACACTAGAGGGTGCCAAAACTCACCACTAAATAAATCAGTGTCATTGTAAATAGCTGCCATTGTGTCATTGATTTCATCCACTGTAACACAACAGAAAATCAAACATGCCACAGGAAGAAATGATCAGAAAATATCAACATAAAATGAATAAAAGACTGGACAACACAACATGAGAGCATTTAGATATAAATCAAAACTGTGAGGAACATAAATTCAAATAACATAAAGGTCACAGATGGAGAACAGTGAGAAGAGTCTGTCATCATGTCAAATGTAAATGTTGGCTGGATGAGAGCCGTCTTTGTTAATGGAAGAGAGTGTGAATATGAACATGAACGCTTGTCTGACACATAATACACACAGAGAGACATGGGAGCTCTGACAATATGTCTTTTCAGCAGGACGGCTACCACTGGCGTCTCTGAGGATGGAATCAGAGATAGGAAATGCAGTTTCCCTCCCACACAGTCCTTTTAAAACATACTACTGTCTCCTATTCTCACACACACACACACACACACACACACACACACACACACACACACACACACACACACACAAACCTCATCATCTCACTATACTGTGACTGGATCTGACATTCTCTCTCTGTCTCACACACACACACAATCAGACTTACTATTGAAGACCCTAACAGTGATGGGTTGTTTCTGCTGGATAGTCTGCGTGTGTGGGAAGCGTGCATAGCAGATGTAGTCATTCCTGGAATCCTCCCGCAAGACGTTGGAGAAGTACAGGTCTCCATTTAGGGACTGGGACACCCTGTGGCTCTGAGGGAGTCTCTGGAAGTCTGTAAAGCAGAGCAAAGTCAGTTCAAAATGTCCCTTTAAAAGTAAGTATATAAGAAAGTAAGCAATAATTACTACTTGGTTAATTCCATAAGATATACAGGATACATTTTGAGACAACTACTAGCCTTGAACTTGTGCCTAGCTACAGTTTACAAAATGTACAAAATCACCATATAGCCCATTGCATATCCTTATTTAGGACACATGATCAAATCCCCAGACAAAATGTGTAAATGCTCACTATTGTCCATCCAAAAGATAATAGGGGGAGGCAAGCCAGCAGGAGGTCGACATGGTAACACCAAGGACACACCCTCTTCAACGATGACTGGCTCGATTCTCTCCTTCGACCACAAGGGGGACCCTGGATTGGTAGTAGAGGGAGGATGAATACAGTACACAAAGGGACTCTTCGACAATTAGATATGGAATATGGGTTACTAATGGACCGTCGCTGACATGATGACAGAGGTGGCTAGGCGAGATGAATAAACTACATGAAGGAAACAGGAGTCACCTCTATGTACTAAACAAAATATGCTGCTTTCTTCATGCGTCTGTTACCTCAACAACCTCAAATATGCATGAAAACAACAAAATGGAAGAATAGAAGAAGAGCTGCACTGCTTACTGGACTGTCGTATGACTATGTTGTTGGAAACAGCAGTTCCGTGTTCGTTCCTGGCTGTACACTGGTACACGCCCTCGTAATGCTCGGCCTTCTCTTTGCTGATGTCCATCACCAGAGTCCCAGAGCGGGGTCTCATGTGGACACTGGTGTCCTGGTCAATGTCAAAGTGGGTCCCATTCTTCGTCCAGGAGAAACTGAGGAAGCAGCCGCATTATAACGGTTTGACTTTATTATTCATTTACAAAAATGCTCACACTGTTCACTGATTAGGATTTCAAATCAACCAGATGTTGTTCTAAGATCATTCAGTCAGAAGAACAACATCATTTTGCATTTCCCTTTTTTGTTGATGCCGTTTTGTTTCAGCATCTATTAAGTAGAGCACAGTCAGATTTAATGTCAGTTTAAATTAAGCTTTAATGTCGTAACAATGGCAATTTCACAAAATATAATAACTTATGGGGAAATGGCATCTTAGCTTAGTCATAAACATTGTATTTGGAGCATTTTTTGCAATGTCGGTGACCAAGATTGAACGTATTTTCCCCTAAAAATCCTTTATTTTGTAAAATCGTCGGTGACAGGCTGAAATCACAACTGAAACATCTTTTCATTTGCATCACAGGAGAACCAAAATAATGACTTATATTTTCCCTACCTGGGATGAGGCTTCCCCTTTGCCTCACAGTGGATGACGATGTTCTCCCGTGGGTCGATGATGAAATCCTTGGGGGACTGGTGAGTTATGCTCGGTGGCTGCGACACTAAAGGCATTCAGAAAAAGGCAAATATTTAATCATAACCCGTACTGCATAACGAAGCACTTCTCTCTGGCTGTATTGACCACCCAGGCAGTCATTATTCATCACATGCAGTCTTGCCGGTTGAGCCGTAGTCTTTTTGCTGACAGACACAGAAAGCTCTCAGCACATGTGCAACGCCACAACGTCATGCAGAAGGCATTTCATTTCCTTGTAATGATCCTCTGTTTAATGTATTTCTGCCAGCAGAGGGAAGATAACTAATGGTCTATGACAAAACAAACGACGTACAGAACTCGTGCTGTTCGCATTATCGCTCTACAGAAAAAAAACACTTCTACCACTGCAGAGACACAAACACAAACAAAAACAGCAAAAAAACGCAAAGTGACGCATGCAAAATGATAAAACTTCACTGCAAATCACACTCAGCAGCTTTTAACCAAAAAAAAGAGTAGCAGAGACAAAGTATGATAAAAAATAAGGCTCAACACACAGGAAAAAAACACTTGCACCACCGCACAAGTCAACTGACACTTACATCCTTCCAGAACTTTGTTTCCCCCATGAATTGGAGAAAGTGACAGTAAAGAGAACCAGACATTAGTTGCTTCTTTTTGCATTATTTCATCTTCAAACAAGATTGGGACAACTCCAGATTCCAGACTAGAATACTAGCATCCAATGGTCTGTTACTGGGAAAGAGTAAATATCATTCCCAGTAACAGAGGGAAGTGCTGTCAGCGTCTGCCAGGGTTTGGTTTAGCAGAGCGAAGCCGCAGCATGAAAAGTGTTTCAAACTACAATAACAGTGAGAACAGTAACAGGAAGTTGAGCCTGCTGATAAACAGAGAGACGTCACTATCATCTCTGATTGTGTTGCGGCGGTGGTTGGTTGTCTTACGGTCAAGTGGGACGTCCAACGCGCTGGCAAAGTGTCCGAGGAAGAGCGCCAGGATCGCTGCACATATCCTCCTCTCCATCATTGGTGGCTGTATGATGTGCAGGTCTGCCCCCAAAGTCGGTGAAGCCCTTCTTCTCTCCTCAGTCACACTTTACACATTCACAGCTACACACACACACACACAGAGAGAGAGAGAGAGAGAGAGAGAGACACACACACACGCACAGAGGGAGACAAACATGGATTATTTGGTTGAGTGGCATATCCAGTAACAATGGCTATCAATCAAACACTGAGTTTGTTGCATTTTGTTCTGCTGGTGAGGCGAGAGAGAAACAAGAATGAGAGTGGAATGAATCACAGCAGAGGTGAAAGAGTGAATGAGAGAGAGAGAGTGTGTTCTGGCCGTGGATCGATGCTGCTTGCTATGCAGTGCAGTGTGCTGGAAGCCATCTTTTTGATCTAGTGCACTCCAATGGGGACAGACGCGGCCCACATGGACTCATTTTGCTCAACTAATCACAGCCGCAGCCACTGTGCCATTAGGTCTCGATGACGTATCGATCAAATCGGCCGACAGAATACATGCCAAGGGACAAGGAAAGGGCACACTCCCTTTATCTTCCATTTCTCTCTGAGCCTTATCTGTCTGATTGACTGACTGATTGACCCAGCAGCAGACTGATCTGGTATAAGGTCACATTTCAGACACTGGGCAGTCATTGGTTTATGGGATTACTATACTCAGCTCTCATATTCTCGCCATCTGATGGTCCAGCTGAATGTTCAGGTTCAATCGAGGTGACTGGTGTGCAGGCTTGCATGAACTCATGAAAGGCTTATAGTCCATTGATTAGCTGTTAATCAAGTGAGGTTGTGTTAAACAAAGTAACCCAATTATTGCCCTATGACAACCATAGTGCTCGGTGGCAGCTGCTTTGTGAACAGCCTGGGACGTGACAAATCAAATCAAATCAAAATGCACTTGCCTTGTTGACAAGTGCCTAACCGCATCCAGACTCCATCTCTAAGTTATTAGTTGCAGAGACAAGGCCAGAATGAGCTGAGAGCAACAGACAGAGTTATCAGAGCCACCGGGCGTTGACCCAAGGTTTTGCTTATCTCATTCATATTATCTGCAAGATTCATCGCAGCATTGCTGAGCTGTGATGAATCTTGTGTGAATATGAGCTCATCTCTGTGCAGAACAAGGCATATAATTATAATCTGGTTTTAATTCATGAAGAGTCAGTTTCCTTTACTTAAGGCGTCCACTATCTTATTGCTTAAATGTCACTGCTTAATTTACAGCTTGGGGAAACAAATTTACTCTGTTATCTAAAAAAAAGCACATGATTAAAATGATGATTGTAAATCAGCTTTTACACGAAGGAGCCCATAAAGTATTGAGTTACTATTCCATTCCTGTGCTCTGCTGCCTTTGGGTGTGGGGTGAAGCAGCGCTGGAGTCGAGGGTTCGGTCTAAGACTGTAGGCTAGACAGTGAGACAGAGAGGTCCTGCTGCTCCTTGGGGAGCTGATGTATTTTGTTAGCGCTGCCCTACGGTCATAATTCAGCACGGCCCTTGAGCGGGAGTCTGGTAGCTTGGGAAGAGCCCGGGTATAATGTCTGCTGCCCCTGGCTTCAACTACAACCTCTCTAGGGAAAGTCTCTATTATTCGCCCTGGGCAGCCAATCACATTGTTGTGTGTACACCACCAACACCACCAGGAAGCCCGGGCTTGGCATTTGACATAAAAAGATCTATGAGCTTCAATTTCATCAAGCTCATTTGCAGACTGCCAGCGGGGGGGCTGAACCCTTACAGAGCAGAAAATCTACCCAAGATTGGTGTGCATTTTCACTTAGTAAGGTGGTAGAAACTTCCTGTTAACATATCAATTTTGCAAAAACCCTTCAGGGCCAACAGGGAAAACATTGTCACAGTGATAAATTTCCAATGGCAACTTAAAACATTATAAAGGCCAAAACTAGAGTCATTTCTTTAAAAGCATAAAATGTGGCATAAACCTGGCAACCCACAGCATCAGATAGACCAAAAAACAGGGCAGCGTGTGACAGCGAGAGAACAAATGTGTTAATTATAAATTTTATAGTGAATCCCTGAAAGGTTGGTGATTCTTATCTGGAGAGGAGCCAGAGCTTGGTCCAGGATTCATTTCCCACCGTAATGAGGTATAGCAGCTTAGCTACAGCTGGTCAGCGTGTGTGTGTCTGTGTGCATTTGTGTGTATCTCTGCTGTAATTGTCCCTCTGAGGTGTAAGCTGCAATCATGTCAGACTAATTCCTCACATCACTTTCACAGTGGGAGCAGCAGAAACCTGAGTGGCGGCTCTGGAGAGGACGCAGCCAACAGCCACCCGGACCGGACCGACCCTCACCATGTATAGTGAAGGTAAAGGACTAACCTTTACAAATGGAATAGCTGAATATTAATGTGTTTAAAGCTGCGAACACATTGATTCCCACACAAGTACTCCTGCGCTGCACATTAGTTTAAAACCCACAATTCTCATTTGGATATTGTCATTGAAAGGGGGAACATCTAATCGAAAATATCCCCCGCTATTGCGTAACCGATGCATCTTCTGCTGACGGAACCGGAAAAGCCAAAGTCAATAAAGCTCAATGGAGTACAGACTGCTGAGGCGGAGATTAAACATCAGCATTGTTCAGAGTGCTGTGCCAAAAGCAGATCAGATCAGACAGCAAGTGGTACCTGAAAGAAAACGAGGCAAAGTAAGGAAAGACGTGTTTTCAGAGGAGTCTTATTCTTCAAAGGATGATAAATGACGCTGCCGCTTCAATAAAAAAAAAAACACACATGGGATACAAGATTAAAGAGTGCAATTCAAATTGAAAGAGCAACAGTTTTCATCTTTACTTATATTTGTAACTAATAAAGTCTTTTTGGCTACTCACTCAATTCATCATCTCAAATGACAGCCATCAATGTCAACTCAAATCAGCTATACCTTTAAATAAAGTAGCCAAACGACAAACAGACGCTCCACACATACTGGCATATACAGTATACTGTTTACTCATCACACACACTTTCATTTCTTTCATTGTATATGTTTCAAGTTGGTAAATACTATGTTGGATGTCTAACACAGTACTATCCAGACCGACAACACAGACCTGGATTTCAATTTAAGGAAACTAATCACAGCTTCAATCACAATCACGATAATTGTGGTACTTGAGTAATACTGCACAAATTACCCACTTGTATTCCTTTTCAGTGTAAAACAAAGAGAAGTTTTAAAAAAAAGCCTTCAATTGCCATTACTGTCCATAACTTTATAAGCCCGGCTTCAGTCTGGACTTGCATTTGTCTCTCAGTCCATTTCATGTGGGGAGAAAACACTCGGCTCTTGTGTAAAAGCAGCATTGAGCTGTCCGGCCTCTCATTCAGTCAGCCTCTTCAATTACCCCATTGTCATTTTCCCATGGCCAGCCACTTCACCATCCCCAAACTAATTGGTTTTGTGCACGTCAGAGAAGCTGCACATACGCCGACACACACACACACGCGTGCACACGCACACAGGCAGTGGATGGTGAGGGTCAGGATGTCTCTGGACACACACAGAGGGAGCTGACAGGACACAGGGGGCGACAACCCAACCACACCGTGATGTACATGAATAGCAGTCAGAGGGGGAAAAAAAGGCCCAGTTGAATTCTCCTCACAGGAAAAGGAATAATATGCTTTATACTAACACCCGGGTGAGGATACGGTCCTTGTACATGCCAATCAATAGTGATGCAATACTGAAGCATTAACAGAATCCACCACTGTTTCAGATGTTTGGCACAATTTAACATCTAAGGGGAAAGAAACCCCCTTTTTCTCAAGCACACTAATTAACTCCCATAATCAGTGCTGTTTGGTGGCTGATGCAAGCCGGGGGTTTGTGCGCCTCAGAGTGGACTTAATGGAGCAGCAGGGATCTCCAACAGCTGATTGAAAATGCGGATATAATCATGTGAAAGCCTCCTCTCCTCAGGAAGGCGGTGATGAGAAAACGGATATGGTTTGGATTGGAGTTTCTTTTTTCTGAGCCTGTGCCGGGTGCTGGGGCGAGTTCCCCGGCGTGATGTCCTCAGGATACGGGATACACAGGAGCTGTAGCCCAAAGCATTGTGCCATTACATTAACCCTCATTACCTCAGGAACTATTGGTAGGATAGACCGGAGGACATGGTGCCGTGGCCAATCTTGGGCCAGCGTTCTTTTCCCTTAACAACCAAAGGCTTTAGAGTCTAGACTGTGCTTCTAAATGATAATTTGATGATTAGTATCACTGGTTCCTCTGTGTTCAGCCTCTTGTTTGGACCCACAACAACAACAACAACAGTCATGGCTCACCAATTTATGGATTTTAATATCTAACAAAGCTGGACAAGAACATTAAATATGTAACATTTACCAGCTGTCTGTAATTACTTTAGTATCATCCGTTTTTGCATTCAGCTGTTTGCAGTGATGTGAGTTACAGCAGCGATACGTCAGGCTGAATCTTCCGTCGGGGCTTTGACTAATACCTCTCACGGGGCCTCCTATCTGAGGCCGCGCCATCACAATGGGCCGGCCTTCAGCATGCGTTTCCCATAATGTCCTCATTAGCTTTTATAATTGGGGGAAGGTATGCAAATAATTGGTGCGGTTACCATATGAATCGCGTCTCCTGTTGTTCGGGGAGATGCCGCGGCTCAAAAACGCGCTGTGGCCCTTTCATCACTGTACAATGCTACACAATGGAGTGTTATCTTTTATGCATCTGCTCCGCACTACATATGTTATTTATACCGTCTCGCTTTGGGAATACTGAGCACCCAAACACATTCTGAACCGGTTTTTAAGACGGACAATTAGTGAATGTGGCTTTCATTTTGTCTGCGCATGTATAACAGTAAGTCACAGCCGCCTCATAGTGATCAATCACAGGTTTAGGTTCCTTTGTCAGACTTCCAATCCATTTTCTCTAGGTATTTTCATTTACGCAGAAAATAAACTCTGTATTTGTGACAATCATGTTCTATTTTAGAAGACAAGACAAGGCTGAACTATTGACCGGGGTAAACAAAGAAGCTGTTGAGTGTTGAGTTAAGCACTTGGTTTGTTTTTCACATAAAGTGTCACAGCCATTTCTGTGTTTTAGGACTTTACATGTCATTGATGTGAGCCCATGTCCAATACATTAGACAGGTTTTATCTTCACAGTGAACAAGCAGCTGCTGCTCATCCAACAGTAACTTGTCCAACAATTCCTCCTCCTTTCATGCAGCCAACAGCACATTGGCATTCCCGGTGCTTCCTCGCAGGAAAAAAACTTCAAAACACTCTGGGATTCACTCTTTGCCCTCTGCCCAAATGCTAATCAGTGCTGGCGCCAGGACTTCTTAGAGGGAGCCTCTCTTTAGAATGCAGAAGGATGCAACACCACTAGATGGGACGGAGGAGTTAGGAAAGATATCTCTGCGTGTGTGTTGGGCCCGAATGGGAGCAGGAAGAGGTTCGGATCTTGGCTAATCATTCCAGATCAGCTAAATTTGACACATGATTAGTAAGCAGCATCTTCACATCATCAGCACCCCAGAGAGGCTTCCTGTGATTGAGATGAGTGTGTCAAGCCCTCTCATTTGCCAAACGCTCCAAATTACTTTCTGAATCCCACTTAATCGCAACAGCAAAAGCTTTACATCACAAGTTAAGAACAAAGTAGCCAGAACAGAAAGATTGAACGAGTGAAGTGCATTTGTACACTTGTCTGAAATGCGACTCATACGGTTGATCATTACTGCAGAATGAAGTGAGAAGAGATATTTTAGAATCCTTAATAATAATTAGTTGAAACGAGAAAGTAGCAAGGCGCCGAATGAGAAACTGTGGATCTGAACCCGACCTTTTATTTGATAGCTGATCCCCACACTGTAATTACTGCTTGAAAGAGGACGGCTCCGTATCTCAGAGCAGCCCTGCTTTGCGATATTGCGTAGAATGTGTGTGTGCCTGCAAGCGTGTGTGTGTGTGTGTGTGTGTGTGTGTGTGTGTGTGTGTGTGTGTGTGTGTGTGTGTGTGTGCGCATTTCCACATTCTACAGGTCAGTGCCGGAAGTCACGCGTTAATGAATAGGCCTTGACTTTTGCTTGTGTGACCACATATTGTTCATTATCACGAGCAAAAAGGCAGCAGAGTGGGAAGAATACAGGCCGACTGGCATTTGGTGGTATTATCCAAAAGGTCTTTGCGAAAGAAATCTCCGCCGTACATCACAAGACACACGTTAGCTACAAAAATATAAGAGCGCCATTGTTCGGCACTGAAACCGATTTTGGCAAAATGCAGCAGCGATATTTTTCTAATTATATAGAACACACTCCAAACACATTTCAGGAGAGAAAAGGCGCTGGAAAATTGCACTCGGAAAAGGGCACTCCGTCTCCATAGCGATACCCGGTGATCTCGGATCGCCATGCCGACGGAGATGTCAACCCTCTAATCAAATGCAGACTTGTGGAGAAAAAAAAAAAGAACAAAAGAGGCACAGATCCATTTGTCATCTCATAAGTAACCTTTGAGGGGAAACTGTACGCTTGACATCTGCTCTGGCCCTAAAAAACGACTTAACCTCCTCTGAGCACAACAAAAGGGAAGTGATTAGAATCTCAGTTTGCTACCGTGTCCACACCGGATGGCTTATTCCAACGTCTCTCAAGATGGGGGGCCAATATGTGAAGTTTACTTAAAGCTTAGAGGTATAACAAAAAAGAGAATGTGTTCGTTTCCATAATCCTATTTCTGTTCTGTGTCAATCCCGTAGGCCGATGTCAGCCTGGGAACACAGAGGGAACAGTTACTACATATGATTGCTCTGAGTCAACAGTTAATGCAGCCAGGCCTTTCCAGAAAAGCCCCACGGCCATTTCATTCTTTTTGGTTGGAATTCAAAGTGCTGATACAGCAGGGCGGGCGCACATTGTGTGTTACCGCTCAGCCGAACGTGATCTAACGACAACATCGGGGGAAAAACAAAGCGCAAACTCAAACGGCGCACTGGAACAATCTGTTTACCGCCACTTGTGTGTTTTTACCAGTGAGAAAGTAGCGGTGAGAAAATCCCCGCCAGGTGGACACGACCATCCACATGTAGTGTTGTTGAGTGCGGGTCTGCCACCACTTCACTCGCACAGCGCCACAATAGGTCTCTCCTGCCCGGACCCCCCCCCCACCCACCCTCACTCCCACCCACTCTACCCCACCTGTGTCTGTGAAAGGTCAGCGCAGAGGAGGGTCCTCACCCCCCTCCTTCAACCCTACAGCTCCCACATCACAATCAGGCCCCCCCAACACTGGAACCCAGTGGTAGGAAACTCAATCAAAGAGGGGCTTCAGAGGGCTCCGGACCTCTCAAAACCCTCCATTGTCTTCGCCGAGGCTTCCCCATACCGAGGACCGGTCTATATGTAATACTGTAAGAGGAGTTGCTCATTACTGCCCCGTCCCCGGGTCCACTTTGTCTCCTTTGTGCACCTGACAGAAGAATCCAGTTGCCCGGCCGGTCCAATAAAAGAAAGTGCAGAGGGGAAAAAAAGAAAAGTGAGAGAAAGAACATGGGAGGCGAGGGAGATTCATTTCAGGGGTGGGATGATGGACATGTATGTTGCCGTCTACACAGCATTCCTCCAATTTAGACACCGTCTTATACGTGAAATACCTAAAGTGTTGCTGTCACCTGCGAGAAAGCTAACAGGCGGCATGTTAAAATGTACAATTCATCCTCCAGTTTGGGGGCTATTGACTGATACACACACCACCGTACAATGCGTGTGAATGTCAGCACAATCCATTATCACATAAAGGAAGCACTATGTATTCTCTCTCCCTCTCTCTCTCTCTCTCTATTCAGATACGGCAGGTGAATACAAATCATTTCCTCTTCACTGCTTCCCTAAAGGACTCACCATCCAATTTCAGACATTGAAGACACAAACAATGGTCCTTTCAAAGTCCAAGGAAATCAAATCATGCCCCCTTTTTTTTAAATGAAAGACACAACCAGGAGTTATACCTCCTATAATGCTTGTTTCTTGCTCTCAAACTGAAAAACGATGGTAAATGTTCTTTTCAATCAGACTATATAAAGAGATTGACATAATGAAACCATAATGCTTGAAGGTGGTCACTTTATATTTAGTCATAGACTCTTGAACAACATACTAATTATCTCATTCTAAATCGCGTGTAATCTAAACACTTAATTAACTAAAAAATACAGTGAAACTCATGCAGAAATGTTTTTAACGTGTAAATGATAGTGTGCCAGCTGCCCTCTGTCCAAACACCATTAAGCCCAGCCTGAATGAGCTTTGATTACACTTTCAGTCGGGTTTTCATATGCTAAACTCGACAAACAACTCCGGAACGCAACAATTCAACAAAGATTCCCTTAAGTAAACCCTCCTGACTTGTATTTTTTAATTGAATAGCCGAGCTCCGTGCTGGGAATTTCCCTTTTATATCATCTGCGTCCCAAGACTTACATGGAAGTTAATGGAATTTAGCCCCAAAGCTGAGGAAATTGCAATTTTACTAGAAATAGAGTCTCCATGTGCTTGAAGTGATTTTGTTGAATAGCAGTGCTGAGTTCCATGTTTCATCTGGAGAACTGCTTTTGTGTAATTATATGGACAATGTGGAAATTGAAGAAAAAAGAAAAAGAATAAATTAACTCTGATATTACCTAATAGGCATTAATAATACTAATGAGGGACTTTCTTTTCATACAAATCTGTTTAAATGCACTCTCTCCCCTTAGCCTGAAATTACCCCAATGTGACAAATGTGACAAATGTGCGAGTGTCAAGTGTTAAAATGAGTCGACTCTACTCAAAACAAAGAAACTCAAATGTTTCCTGAGATATTTTCGATTTTCCGTCCTTCCATCATTTGAAGAGTTTGAGTGTTTGGAGTGTGTCCGGCATTTGGCCCAGAGGGCGTCACAGCCACAGACACACACACTGCTCTGTCCTCCCCCATCATATATAATGGGCCCCCAACTAGAAATTCTCCATCAGCCTCATCTGTCAAATAGTGATTCCGGAAGGAAACGCGGCTCCCATTTAACACTAACAGTCCGCCGTGCTTCCGTTAACAGCCGCTGTCCCGTGTCTGTGTTTGACAGGATGAGACTGGGCCGAGGCAAAGACACTAATGCAGGAGAAGTGTCTGCTGAGTGTTGCATAATGGCTGGGTGAGAGCCTGCAGGGTGTCTGCCTGTCTCTATCACTCTACCAGTGCAGGTACAGCAAAGGTCTGTGAAGGCAGGGCCGACTGACACAGCTGGATCCAGTTGAACGCCGCTCGCCTCCGGGGGGAAGGACGCCGGGGTTTGTTTTGCTGTCCTTGTGCCTTAGGTGTGGAACATTAAAGAGGAATGAATTACTGCCATCACAGATAATGTCAAAGCATGCCGGAGCCATTCCCCCGTCTATGTGTGAAAAGGAATAAACGCTTTTCACGGTCACCTGCTACATGTGTAAACATTACAAATTACACTCATCTACAACACACGACGACAACAACACACACTAAACTGTACATGAGCCAACCCCACGCATCAAGCTGTGACCTTCAACACGCGCTGGAGTGGTTTGTAGCCAGGTATAAAATGGCTGTGACGAGTTTAAGCGCCTCCAAAACTGAAACTGTGGTACTCAGGAACAAAATGGTGGGTTGTGCCTGTAAGGTGTGGCGTGAGTTGGTCCTCCAAGTCAAGTAGCTCAGATATCTCGAGGTCTCGCTCATGAGTGACAGTGTGAGATCATCTTCAGTGATACTGATACAGTAACAAGCAGAGCTGACAAGATACAGTGTGTCTCCTGTATGTTATCATGTTGTTGTTGTTTGTTTCACATGTGTATTATCATCGCTCATAAATGTCATGTGTCCCAGGAATGTTGTGAATCTGTTGAACATCTGGACTACTTCACTTTGAATGCATCCTTTGTGATTGAGACCCAGATGAATTCAGATTTCCAGGAGCGTGTACATTATAAATAGAGCAGCAGAAATGCATTAAGAATCAGAAATGGATAGAAAATCGTATATGTCAAGTGATTTTTAAACACTTGGAAGCTTTGCAAACAGATCTAGAAATATTGATTTGCTTCGTGTATACTTTCAAATATGCCTTTTCCTTTGCTCTCCCTCCGCCCCTCCCTCTCCCCCTCTCTCTGTCTCTCTTTCTACATGTAGGGATTTCTCATTAGAACTGGCTGAGATGCAGGTGAATGAGAGGTCTCATCAAAATCCTGCCATTTGTATTCCTCCACCACAGCTGAGAGCGGGCCGTTTGTATTGATGAGCACATAGACTTGGTCTTAGCCCAGGACCTCTGCCCAACAGCCATATAAATCACTCGGTTTCCTAGCGCTCCTCAAGCTATGCTGCCAGCTGGAATCAGATTAACAATCGCTCTGCACTTACTTCGCAGCGTCTAACTATAGAAATCAGGACTTTAAGAACGACAGCTATACTTATACATAAACCATATATGCTGATAAAAGAGAGCTGCCACAGCCTGCAGATGTGTTTGTCCTGCTGCCGTCTCACCGTCTAAATAAAGAACAACAATAAAAGGTGAGTCGGCGCTCTGCTCTTGTCTGTCAAGCGCTCTGACAGAACATGTTGTTGTTCCCTCGCTTCAGGGAATTTTCTTCTTCTTTAACCAGATGTGAATCACAAATAAACATCAGGAAATTGTCAATTCGTATCAAAAACCACCGACACAATAGGAAGTGAGAGGCAGTAACTGACAGAAAGGCTAAATACCAGATGAAGGAACCTATGAAGAAGACAGGAAGCAAATTAAATACATTGCATGATTCCTGTGTAGTTTTACAATCGGTCTCATTTGGTGCGATTAGGAAAATCTGACCCACTATAAGAAGGTTCTGGAATCCTGCTTCTAAATACGGCCCGAGGCACACCTGGGGTCTGAAAACCTTAAAGCCCAAACTGACAGGGGTCTCTTTTCCCTTAATACATCATTTGTGCAAGCACGTAACAACGGTGAAAGGATGAGGGGTAAAGTTTAAAAGCAAAAACCTGGAGGAAGGTTGGGATGGGAGTTGGAGAAAGCAAACGAGCAAAGAGATGCAGTGTGAGATATAAAAAGAGAATCTCCTCAGACTCTCAGGGCTGCAGACTCTGAGGTGTTTGTGAGTCAGTAGTGCATCAATCAGACCTTCTTCACAACTCTGGGAGATGTTTGAGAGCACAGGCCTCACCGCCATTCACTTACTGTCTCTTTGTTCCTGTCAGTCTCTCTGACACTTCTGACATGTCTGCAGCTGTCTGACACTATTTTATACAAACAAATGCCAACACACTGAGAGGCGCACAGCAATGCATCCACACACACACACACACACACACACAAACTCACACACACACACAGAGCCTCCTTTTCACATCCAGAAGTCCTTAAACATTGACTTTGTTGACACAGAGAGCCGTCGACAGATTTGTCAGACTTGGAGCAGCCCGGCGGCCCTCAGTCTCTGAATGTCTGAATCCCTCCACAACTGAAGCTCGTCTGATGTCAGAACTGCAGCTGTGTGAGAGAATTACACATTCTAAGGGAGAAAGTTGCAACTTTACTTATAGCAGACTGTTTACTAAATAGAATAGCATTTCTACGTTTTAAAAAGCCTGCTGGATGCCGTGTTTTGTGTGGAGCTAGTGGACTTGAACATGATGTCACAGTATTCTTGCCAATTTCTTTCATTATTGCACGAGCATTTTGTCATCACGACTGATTTGATGATGATGATTATTATCGAAAGCTTCTGTTATTGAGGCTTTTATAGTCCCAAAGGGGTGGATTTCATTTTGCACTGCGGCAACAGATCATACAATAAAAACATGGAGGGGAAGTGTGCGACATACAAAACACTACAACACGACAACACGACAGAAACAAAAACAGATAATAACACAAGATAATACATTAAATAAAAGACAATAAACATAAAGTGCAATGTTTACTGAGTTAGGTGTATTAATTGCATGTGGAATAACAATCCACAATGTATAAGATGAATATCTATATATTTGCATCTGGTCGGAAGTGATTCATTCCCTATAAGAAAAGACTTGATTGTATCGTTCAAACTCTGATATTTAGTCAAAAGCCACATTCATGGAGCGATAACAATATCATTGCAACTCCTACGAGGCAAAGTTCCGGTTTGGTGAGCCCTGTTCTTGTTCCCACCCTTCCCCAGATGGCATCAAAATACACAAACACAAACAACAATGCAACACTCCCTGACAGCCACGTGAGGAAATCCATTGAAGGAAAGCACTGTGGAGGTAAACAGAAACCTCTGCAGCCTTCCATTGAGGGGCCGGGCAACCTGAATGCAGCTCGCTCACAATGGACGATTCACACCTCGCTGTGTTTGGAACTGCCAATTCGCTCCGCGGCGCCTAAGTGTGGCCCTCAATCTCTCGCGCTCTCTCTCTCTCTCTCTCTTTCTCTCAAAAAATGTGGACTCAGCCTCCCTGGCCCTGGTGCACAGCAGTATTGACCGCTACATTCATAACAGCTGCTACACTGTACCGATGGAGGATGAGGAAGAAGAAGAATAGATTCAGGGACAGGCACAAATAGGGGTGAACCGAAATAGAGTGAACCCAGTCAACTGCCGCCATGACTATACTATCAAAACAAGCACAGCACGGACAGAGGAGCTCAGAGCTTCCCGAGTCCTTAACTCCCCTCTCAGCTGCCGGTGCTGCCTCCCTGCTCTGCTTGGTGTGTGTTAGGCCGCGGTTGGATCTGCTCTTCACACTCCACTAGGCTGTGGACATACATCACATCATGTCACCCCCAGTCACTGAGCTTTACATCAAATCCCTGCTGTATCAAGGATACACGTGCAGCACTGCAGAAGAAGGAGGATGACTCAGGCTAGTGAAGGTCATTTTCAAAAGCCTGTGTGAGTTGAACGTCAATTCTCAGGGCTGTAATGCCTTTCACTTAGACACACTTACAGAATATAAGGAGAGTTCCTTTAATTACGCAGCTGCCATTGGGGAACTTCTCCATTAACGTCTCCATTATGACACATTATGAGTCAATCAGAGAGACACTAGGTGCAATTCAAGCTCTGTACGTGCTTTGATGATTGCTATGTATTGACACCCACAGTGCCGCGGCGGTGGGTGTGAATGGAGCACTGTGTTACCTTGGCAACCGTGTTGATTCCATAAGCGTCAAACAGACAGTTAGACATTGAAAAGCCGGTGTTTTTTTTTATATACCCTGCAACATTCACTGGTAAAGTTGATCCAACCGAAACGCACACTGTGTCAGTGTGTGTGTGTGTGTGTTTGTGCACGGCCGTAGAGTGTGAGGCCTGGCCAGCACAAAAAGAGCAGGCATCAAACACAACTCGATTGAAAATGAAGGAGTCTTACAATGGAAAAGCTGCGTTTTAATTTATGGAGCGCCGAGTTCTGCCGGGTGTGATAATGTTAACACATTCCCGTCCTGGCAGTAGCTGGGACTGAGATATTCCGACTGCAGATAGTTGCCAGGAATGACAAACACATGATTGTGTTCCCTTCCTACGGGAAGGGGGGGGGGGGAACGCCTTTTGAGACAAACAAGAACATTTGATTCAAAGGGACGGAAGCTCACACTGTTTTGGAAAATGATGATGTCGCTGTAGATGTGATGGTGGAAATGGCAGTAAGTGGAAAATGGATTGAGAGTGTGATGAAGTGTTTCCGACTTACCACAGAAAACCAAATCCTCTCTCTTCTTCTCCTCCCCGGCTAGTTGTTTTCTTCACGTTTTCTCCTCTTCTCTTTAATCTGATTTCACTAAAAAAAGGATGGAAATAAGAAATATTAGTATTCACAGATTCGATTTTATCTTCTCCTGTTTAAAAAAAAAGAAGATTTTAACGCAGCCGGATCCAATCATTCTTAATCAGGCATCCTGTGGAGAACGATTTGCAGAGATATATACAGGGCATCAGTCTGACTTCACACTGGGCCTACTCCTCCGTGTGTGTGTGTGTGTGTGTGTGTGTGTGTGTGTGTGTGTGTGTGTGTGTGTTTCATATTCGGACACATTCAGCTTACATAGCAGGATGTTTCTCTCTTCCTCCTCAATAGTTCATCTATCGATTCAAAGAAGGGAGGTATTTTTATGCACATTCAGCCCTGTCGACTCTTTGAAAATACATTTAGAAACTCGCAGCTGCACAGAGTTGTATTTTTGAAAAGAAAGCAACCAGCATCCAAACTGTGCAAAGCAAAAGCAAATACATGGATTTTCAGAGGATGGAGGTTTGTAATCCAAATAGACACAAAAGCTTGTGGCTGGGAGCTGAAGGAGGAGAAATATATCCTCTCCTCTCCTCTCCTCTCCTCTCCTCTCCTCTCCTCTCCTCTCCTCTCCTCTCCTCTCACCAACAATCAACATGACAGCTTCTGGAACTGATGGCGAAATGATCATCCAATTTACCTTGAGTAAAGACTTATTGACTTCGGTGGCTGCTCGGAATAAAAGCAGAGACCCTGCTGAGACACACTGTTGTTTCCACTTAAATATGAACATGTTTTCCACACCGCTGCACAGATACAAAGGTGAACTACAAGTTTGAGTTAATTCCCTTTCAAACGAACTGAGATGTGACCTCTGCACCGCCTGTGCACTGTAAGCTCTAAAAATATAGCTGAATATAGCTCTAATACAGTTAATAACATAATGATTCTCACTGAATATTACACCTGAAACTCTTTGCACAACCCTTAATGAAAGGAGAATCCAGAAACCCATACCACAACAGAAACCACAACTATAGGGACTCACTGACCTATGCTGGCATGCACACCTAGCAGAGAATTACACCAAGGTATCATCTTATTTTGCCCCAGACCTTAGAAGACGGAGCTCATAATTTGTGCCTGACTTTCCTTTGCTATACCACAAACAGAGGAGTAAACCAGCTGATGGGAGCTGAGATCTATGAATAAATCACACCACCAAAATGACCTTTCTGCATTCTGTCTGAACGAGCCGAGTGCTGATCCCATCAAAAGCTGCCTCTCCTCATGAGCCAGTCAGCCATCAAACCATCCCACCTCTGCCCCCAGACACCACAGCATCGAGCCGGGCTCCGTCCAGCTCGGCTGCCATGGTGATACGAAGAAGGAGCGGAGAACTGAGACTGAAAGTGAGCTGAAACAGGACGCGGAGAGCGAGCAGGGAGCAGGGCGGCAAAGCGCCTCTCAGCAAGCTACACACAATGCGTTTAGCACCTCAGGGAGCGCTCTCGTGCCATGAGTGTGTGAGTGAATGTACGGAAGACAGCACAGGAATTTAATACAAGAAAAATGGCTAACATTAAATAAATAAAGGAAATATTTGTCCCATTGATACCATTGTGTCCAAACATTAATGATTGCTTCATATAATTCTTTCTTCATTCTTATTCAGCCACTTCAATATCAGCAGCATTCATAATGATCATCATCAAAAGTCACACATTTGATGAAAGCAAACACTAATATTTGAATCTTTGAAGTGAACTATAACCATTTTTGTCCCTGTATCCATATAGCAACATAATGTGGCAATATTTAGAGGTATTCATGCATTCGTAGGAGATCTGCACAAGGCAGTGTTCAGACAAACAAAACAAAGACAAATAGGCACACAATATGCATGAGATAGTAACTGCAAAGGAGCCACAGACAAGCAATAAAGCCTCACACTAAGACATGTACTGCATATAGTATTACAGGGAGCAATTGAGTCTTTAATAACATAACATGTGATGCTGTGTATTTCTGTTTCCCACTGCGCAACCAGAAATGCAATAGAGCCCAATATGATGCAGAGAAAGTGAGATGTCCACAGGTTGAACAAGCCTGACTCACTGACAGAGCAAGTTGTCACTTGTTCCTGTAATGAGAGGCTTGTTGCGTGGCTGTGTTGTTTAGGTGTGTGAGAATGTGTCCGTGTGTTCCCTGCTTCTGAGCTCAGGGAGCAATAGACAGTAGAGCAGAGAAGCCTGTGGGTTTAAATCTAGAGTTTCTCTTAATGAGCGGCTGCGTGATGATGCCACGCTCATCAGTGAAGCTTCAGTGCTGCCATGAGGGGAGAAATAATTAGAAGTGGATTGCACTTTTTCCCCTGTGATGGCGTTACGTTTAGGGACGGAGGTGTGTGCTTCTGTCATTACGCCGAAGACAAAGCTGACATTCAGCAAAATAAACTTGTTGCTGTGCCGGTGCTGAGAAAATGCAGACCATCCACATTTTCAAATAACCTAAAGTGACTGTCAGAGGAAATGGGCATCTAATGGAGCTCCCACAGCAACAAAGGTGTACTACTGACATTTTTACAGAAGCACCGTCACACTGCAAAGCGAGGAACCTGTCAATGCATTGCTCCACAACAGATGACTATGGCCCAGTAATACAAGAAAAGCCTACATCACCTTTACCTCTGCGTTCTGTCAGTAAGGTCACATCCCCCTTTGTTGGCCTCTGCTGCACAGGAGCGTGTTATAAGTTCGACATATTCCCAATGGTTGTGTATTCCTCAGTGAGTCTAGTGTGACTGACACAGTGAGGGCAACTGGTTCACTTGCAGAATCACCCCCCCCCCCTCCCCCCCTTCCCCCCCAACCCACTAACACACCCACAACACCCTCCACCCCTCCTCCCGCGTCCCTCCTCTGACCCTCCCTCCTCTGTCGCAGCCTCTCACAGTGGGATTAAAACAACCTTTTGTCTCTCTACAATAGGGGTTAAACATTTCCTGGTATCCGATGAACGCCGCCACAATCCACCTAGTTACCGGGGTGGTTTAGGCACGTTTTTAGACAATTAAATATTCAAAACGCAGGCTGTTTTCCAGTTGTGTGTCAGACGCGACTGTCAGAGGAAGTGAAGAGATGACAGGGCATCGTATCCTGTCGTTTGTATTTAGCAGTGCATGAAAGGGAAAATTGATGTTATAATTGCACGTCAAATCAAAAAGCTGCCAGCCTCCTCCGATTATGCTTGAGTCAACGCAACTCAAAGCTTTTCTACATCTTCAATAGAGGGCGGAGGTGGAGCTGCACCAGCAAAGCTCCCACGAATAAAAGGAAAAAGCCTGCAGGCACAGCGTATACACTTCCTCTCCTCATACAGTGAGAAAGTGCTCACCTACACTCAACAGATGTCCCATGCAATCCAATCTAGTCAACTCGGTGAAAGGAAGCTTATTTATTGCCGACTCCTCGCTGGTGTTATTGGTACCCGTTTTGAAAGAATAGAGTTTTTTTTAAAGCCTTTAGCTATGGTTGTGGTGGGAGACAATGGTGGGCGCTATCCCCTTTGAGAGAGTCACTATTCTCTATGCACGGCCCTGGATAAAGCTCCTGTCACTACAAAAGCACAGAAAGTGTAACATAATCTCGCTCAAGGTGTTTTGTCTCTCAGAGAGAACAATGCCGGAGCACAAAAGCTAAAAAAACAGCAGCATAGAAAGCTACAAAAAATTCAGCTTTTTATTAAGTGGCTCGTCTGATGGGTTTGGGAGCAGCAACATCGTATTCATACAATAGCCGTATGAATTCTGTCAATATCAGAGGGGGACAGCATTGTCATTGTTGCAGGCTACTGCCAGGATAGAATTTCCCTCCACTTACTCTGATGAAACCATCAGCCTAAGCTTAAGTCAAGGCATCATTGGTGGTCAAGAGATCTGAACCCTCTGCGATGGAATTCCACCTTAATACACTAATGACCAAGGCTCGGCAGGGCTCACAATGTTCTCTGTGCACACATAATTCAACATGTTGAGCTTTCTCAGCATCTAACGTCACCGCGTGAGCCCATTACTTTAAAGAAATGTATCATAAATAAAAGCATTCACTGTGGCAGACATCTTTCACCGAGATGATGGATAGCGGTGAGATATATGGATTATGCTATGAAATGAGTGAAAGGGCCGTATATCATTGAGCGATGGGCGTGATTGACCAAGTCTAATGGGCATTATTTCTGCACACTGACTCTGTTGAGGGGAGACACTGGGGTGATCCCTGCCGGCCCATTGGTCCTTCAGACTCACACTGGGACAGGACCAGCGCCCTCCCTGCTCTTTGTCACGACACCAATAGAAGAATAATATTTCAATGGCAACTTTTAACAGAACAAAGTTCATGCTGCGGTCTAGACCGAGCCTTCCTAACTACACCAGCATGCCTAGTGTGTGTGTGTGTGTGTGTGTGTGTGTGTGTGTGTGTGTGTGTGTTCATTTTTCTATTAGTAGGTGTGTATGGCTAGATCTCCTTTGGAGTTTCCTATTCACAAATATGAATGGAAATGAAATATGATTGGCTGAGGGAGAGAACAGGGGTCTGGGTTCACAGGCTCTAGAGGCCAGGTGGGGCCACTTGAAATACTTGCTGCTGTCAATGACAAAATGAAAGAACAAGTATGGAATTATACTTCCAGACATCCCAAGCTCTCTCATAGGAATGGGAGATTCCTACTAATGGCTGCGTTGTTTGAAAAGTCCAACATAGAACGTTTTCAGGTCATGTCATATCAATAAACAGTTTAATTGTTTGCCTCTGTGAAGTAATAAACCAGCACGATATCCTGATTAAACAAAATAGCTCTGTCTCTCATTACACGTGTCCATCTTGGCCTTATTAACTCTGGTTGAACTCATTTGAACACAGAAGCAGTGAGGCATCTGGTGTCAGAGGTATCATAGCTTGACTATCATGATATTTGTAAGGTACCTGGTTAACAAATAAAAGGGCTGAGATGAAGGAATGTGGCTGCATTTTGCATTGAGCTGCATCGCTGACAGACACATCTGATTCAGCCCCGGGAACAATGAGGAAAACAAAGAGGCCGGGTTCTTAAGGGAATTTACATGAATTACAGCAAGAGGCCCATAGGGATGGCCACGACCTCTCCTCAGCTTTTTGAAACTAAACAAGACCCCGATCCCGCCCATGAACACACACGCACTCACATACGCACACACACACACACACACACACACATATCCACGACACTGACATGCCGATAAAGAATGGCGTGACCGGTTTCCATGGCGCTATGAGGCTCACTGACAGGGCTGAAGTGTTAACATGCTCACAGACAACGGGGAAGAAGATGGAGAGAAAAAGAGGGAGAGAGAGAGGCAGAGGGAGGATTGTAAAAAAAACAAAGAAGATGTAGACTCAGGGAGATTTACCACACACAGGCGGCAGACCATTCCTAAGGTTAAGGACCTGTATTGTGTGTGTGTATCGTATTTCTCTTCAAGTGAAAGACCTTTGTAAGTTTAATTGAAAACACACAGGGCTCAAACTAACCAGTGGCCATCAAACTTAATTTTTACAACTATTTACTATGTATAGTTTGCAAAAGTATCAAAAAAGTATTGACGGTACATTTTTAAAACCATAAAAGAATTCATTTTGCTGTGTATAAATTCTACAGCTTACAAATTGTACGAAAGATGCATTCCAGCTCGTCCTTCTAACTACATATGAATGTTGACATATGATCTCTTGGACTACCACAATAAGAGTATACTGATTACTGATTGTTTTTGCAATTTATTGAGGAAAGGCTGAATCTGTTTACCTTTTTCTAACAATAAAGAACATCTTCAGTTTTGTGTATTTTTTCCAAACCCCCCAACCTCCTTTTCAAAAATAGTATCACATTTCAGTAGTTCTCTAAGTATCATAACAAAGTTTGTGATAGTGACAACCGTACTACAGCTCAAGTCACACTCCCTCACATTGCTTTGTAATCGATTGAAACACTCTTGACTGTTCAACAATAATAACAAAACATTGTTAGTTTACCATGTATGAGTCAATGACTTTGAGTGACTTGCCAACAATGGCTATACAGTATGTGGCAATATGGAAGCCATTCATGTGTTAATGAAATCGGTGCAGAAAGACCACAGCGTTGTTTGATGCAGTATACGGGGGGAAGGGAAGGGAGGGGAGGGGAGGGGAGAGTGTCTCGAGCTGGAGAGAGCGCCAGCTGAAGACATGAGGGGACGTGGAAATGATCCAAGTTTTATTTGCAGCAAAGAGAAGAAGTGCCCACTGTGCAGGTCCACTGCTCTGTGAGCCTCCATACTGTCGCCAGTAAGAAGATCAGCCTCGGTCCAGTGAGCAGTGAGTGCACACGGATGTAATTGAACACACACAGCCACGCACAAGCACACACGCGCGCACACACACTCTCGCCGTGTCTCTCAGTATGTACATGTGTGCTGATCCACTTGTCCATATGTGTCCACAGAAGGCGTAGGCATGTGAGCGCCTCCTTTGCTTCCCCACCACGTCCAATATCCATCCTCCCTCTGTGTGAGAGTGGAATCAAAGCTGTGTGTGTGTGTGTGTGTGTGTGTGTGTGTGTGTGTGTGTGTGTGTGTGTGTGTGTGTGTGTGTGTGTGTGTGTGTGTGTGTGTGTGTGTGTGTGTGTGTGTGTGTGTGTGTGTGTGTGTGAGGGGGGGGCAGCATTGAGGCTGTTGATTAGTGTTGGCAAGACCAAACACAAACAACCTGCTCCACACTCACCAGCAATGGAATATGGAATATATGATTCAAGATTGCCTAAAAGCCATCTCTCTCTTGCTCTCTCTTTCTCTCTTGCTCTCTCTCTCTCGCTCTCTCTTTCCCAGAAAAGCCAAAGTCAACTTTGTTCCTCAACTCCTCAACCTGATTTACATTTCAGCGCTTTGCTTGCTGTCTGATTCCGTCTTCATTAGCTAACCACCACAACAGCAGGGTGACTTTGGTTAATCTACAGGAGAGAGAGCAGACATCATTGAAGTGCATGATTGCAGCAGCAGGAGGGGAATGAGATCTTCCTTCTTCACCTCTTCCTCAGTCTCACCCACACTGTGTCCAGATCCCACGCCACCTGTCTCCCTACTACAAAGACAAGCCTCCAACGACATAAGCACATTTGTGTGGGGTATAAGCTATATTATATCAGTTGTGTTTTTAAAGGTGCAGCACATCATCTTACACATTCATATAACTTACAAGCCACTGAGAACTAGCAGAGTTGAACCAAGATAAGTTAATTTAACGAAAGAGTTCAGTTTGAGAGTTTATTTAATGAAATACTGCTCATAAATTGCCAGGCCTGTATAAAAACAGTTGATACATTTGCATGTCTTTTTCAGGATTTGCTATATGAACCCTGAATTATGTTCTGAGCGAGTGGCTTACTCAGCCTGATTACAGCAATCTGATGCATACACACACACACACACACACACACACACACACACACACACACACACACACACACACACACACACACACTCTACAGTTTGCTGAGACATACAAATGCAAAGGGAGACATGGGGAATATAGATTTGACAAAAGAGATGAGCATGGCAGGAACAAATGGAAGCAGGTGAAATGAATGGCCAGTGTGTGTTTGTGTCTCCTGTGTGCCCTGAAAGATACTTTGTGTTTCTCTGTGCCTCTATTTCTGGCCCAATGGAGGGGAATCATGCAGGCAGGGAAGACAGGGAGTCACTGCTCTTTCTCTCTCTCTCTCTTTTCCCCCCCAATATACCTATTTTCTGTCATCCACCTCTCTTTCGTCCCTTCTCAGACTCCAGGCTCCCTGGTGCAAGTGATGGCATTGGGACAATAGGATGGTCAGCGCCTAGCAGCTTGTCTGCATGCTGCACAATAACAGACTGCTGCAGCTCAAGCGTGGTATACTGTGAAGTTGGTGTGAGAGACAGAACTGAGAATGGAGGACAAATGGCTTGAGAAACGAAAACTAACAGACAAAAACAAGGCAAAAAAAGAGTGACTAGGAGAGAGACATTGTTTTCTGTTGTTTTCTGTGTTTATGTTGGTATCAAACTGTGTGTTTATGTGCTTTTAAGTTCCCTGAGCATTTACCTACTGTGTACATCAATGTATGGCATTACTGCAGACTGTGTGTGCTATGCTATTTAATTCAAGACCCAAACCTTGTTCCATTCATTCTCAGTGCTAGGCCTTCCATTTTTCTAACAATGTCTCACACATGCATGGAGACAAACGCACATCGAGAATAACGCACACAGAGCAGGCAGATTGGATTTACACTGCATGAATAATTCACCCTCACATATATTCCCCAAACAGACACATATGCATACACACACTGGTTACCTTAGAGTAACTGATAACAAGATATTGGAGGCATTGGTTATTCACTGTACAAACACACACAGTGATACTGAAGAAACCAGGATCCCCTCATCAGGATACAGGTGTGGTTAACCAATTATTATTAATGGGGATTTGGAGAGTCATGGTGTCCTATTATTGGAATCACTTAAATAAAACAACATTCCTAGGCTTATCTAGATCCTTCACTTGTTTTTGTGTAAGACAAGCTGATGAACAACCGTGATTTCTGTCAGAGACACGCTTCCACCTCCTCCTCCAGTGTGCTACGTTGGGCAGTCCTTCAGCTCTTTTCCTCTTTAACACCCAGCTAAAATCTGCATATAAATACAGAGAGCAACAGACAGAATACAGGATGCAAAGGTGTTATGCAGGTGATAGTCATTGCCAGTTGCTAGTCCAGTATTCCAAAGTTCTTTTTGAAAAACGAAATGACAGAATAACTTAAATTAGATCCTGTTAATGTTCAAATGGCCTTTGCATTTACGTGAACGCGTAATGGATTCCAACATTTTCCTATATATACAGTATGTGTCTGACTACATTTGGTATTTACTGTCGGAAAGCTCAAGTATTGATCAAATGACCCATTAGCACTTTAAACCAGGCTTTTATTGGAAACACTTACAATGGATTCCCTTCAAATGTTTTAGGGAATGGATCCCCCTGCAGTATCGGCATTAGATAATGTGTTCGCAGTTATACACGGGCATCCATTAGGCCAAACCCTATCTCATAATCATCATTAATGCAAACACAAACTTGCATGATTGACTTCAAGTGCCGTAATCTAAACAATCATAGAAACACTGCAGTCTCCTCTTGCTCAAGGAATTTAAAGGAATATAAAACAATTGCTCTTTTCTTTGCCCAAATCTGCATAATTATTGAGGTTAATTCAACTCAGAGCTTGTGCACCATTGTCTTTGAACGCACCAGCCACTGCTTAAACGAATAAATTAGTGGCAAAATGAAGCAGACAGACATGCTTTGGCTGAATGCACAAAGTCAGAGAAGCTGGAATCCTGTATAACAACAACAAGACCTTATGGAGAGATAAAAGAGGTAACAGGCCTTTACTCAGTTCTGTGGTTTCTCTGATATGTGGGCTACATTCAATTGTCCAATATCAGTCTGACTAAGACCTTAATCGGGCTAATGTCTAACGGTAAAGGGGCGATCTGCACACAAGAAAATGCGTAGCTCTGACTCTACCACTCAACGCCTGCTTCACACAGCAATTGGCAGCTTGTGGTGAGGTGTGGAAATTAGGGTTGGCTACATTTCTCTCTGAGTCAATGTGTTTTCTTTCCAACACTTTATTCTCCAGAGAAAAGAAAGGGAAACTGTGCTGTTAAACCCATTTATACCTCTGTTTACAATTGTGTAGAGAGCACAAAACACACAGGGGACAGAATTACTGTTAACAACTCCTCCCATCTCCTAAGGTGAGAGTTTGTGCCATTTCAACTGATTCATGGAGATTGTGATTGCACAGACACATACACAGACACACCACCCTTACCCCTCTGTATGGAAGCACGTACTGGCGTTCGGCATTCGGAAATAGTTAAATGCAAATTTACCTTCCAACTAGGTCTCCAGCTGAACCCATCCAGGTCTATGTTATCCTGACTGTATGGGGCTCTAATTGTAACTCAATTACTCACAATCAGTGTTTTAACAACAATTTGCAGCCTTTTCCTATCCTATATTTTCAGTAGTAGTAGTAGTAGTAGTAATAAAAAATGCAAAACTGCAAAACTGCAAAATCTAACCTTTAGTCTGCTAGTGAGGTAGAGTGCACATCATTAACTTTTAGAAAAGCCAATAAGCAAAGAATACACTATGAGCAATATGAGGATTTCAGGGGCTTAGTTGTGAGTCAAATCAAATGGATATGCTTGAGTAGCCCGTGTATGAATAGGATTTTAAATGGAACACTTATGGAAACAGCTCATGTAAACATCTTGGTTCACTCTCATGTCTTAGTTGGATTTCTGTATCCATGTAAACATAGCTTGTGTGTCTCTTCCCAGTACAGCACTGCTGCAGTGTGGACACTTTCTACTGAAATGATATGCTCCAATAAGCCTGTTTACTGCTCAAGTGACTAAGCAGTAGAAGAGCCCAGAATCCACAAAAATGAAAATTGTAACTCAATAAAAGGTTTAGTGTTACAAAAAAAAGTGCTGATGTGAAGCTCTGCTCAAGTTTTTAAAAACCAAAGCAGCAACACATTCTGTCCCCGTGCAGAGGTACCATGAGGCTCCAGGGGCAGAAATAGCATTTTACAACTCGTGTTTACACCCACTGCTCAGATAATGTACAGTACTAAAACATGTCTCTGTCTGGGCTTTTAACATGGATTGATGTTGCCCTCCCCTCTCCTGACTCTTGACATGATGTATGCTGTCCTTGACATGACTGATGACCAGGTGGCCCAGGAGGGGCTGGAGATCATGGAGAGCACTTGTCTGGGAGGACGAGCTCTGAGTGCTCTGTGTCTACCATATATATTTCTGGGGACTGAAATCATGTCTGGAGTGGAGAAGGAATTAACTGGCCAGTCAGCCTGACTGGTCAGGTACCTATTGGCCTTTCAAGGCCTTCCCTGCTTGAGTACTCATTTAGCCACTAAGAGCCTCGCTGACAGCCTACCAGTAAATCTGCTGGTTCAACCGTGGCTTTAGATCAGCATTATAAGGGGTGATGGGTGAAGCACACGGCAGCCCTGAGGGCAGACAACTCAGAACAAGGGGAGCCTCTTGAACTCTCCAAAAACAAACAGCATGACAAGAGGAGGTAGGTACTACAGACAGACTAAGGAGGCTAATCGCTTAACTGCTTGGCTTGTCTGTCCCGCTGGCTGAGCCTCTGTAGTTGAGCTGTTTGTACACTTCACAGCTCTTGATTTGTTGACTAAACGCAACGACGGTGAAAAAGAGTTCATGTCCAAGACGATTGCTGCCATGGCTGGATCAAGCAGAAGGGAAAGAACTAAGATGTTGGCATAGGAAATCCACTGAAATTACATTGGTAACTTTGAAACATTGCTTGGATTATCTTTTTCTATATTCTATAATACTTACTATTTTTGCTGAACACAACTACTTCAACTGTCTTCTTATTTTTTACAGGTGATGACAAGTTCAATTGATGTCAAACTCATTTTTGTAGCCTTCATGTTCCCCTAACAACTGAACAGGTCCAGTGGACAACAGGGCCAGAAATGTTTACACACTGCATTCAGAGGATCCTTGTAAGCTCTCATTAACACTTCAGAAGTCCTGATTACTGTGTGTGATGCTTTCAGGTACTCAAAGACAGAATACAAAAAGGAAGTTGTTTTAATGGCACTGTTGATGTTACAGTTGTAGAATATGCAATGCATTGTGTTGAAGTCTAGTTTTATTACACCTGTAACCACAATGATCCTTATTTAACAAAGCTGCTATGTCTATATAAATAGTTTGACTTGTACTTGATCTTTATGACTCAACTTCACCTCTATTTTCAAGAGCATCCTGGTTCCCCACCACGCATGCCACAACAGGCACTCCATAACTGTGCAGGGCTGACCACCGGGCCTGGAGAAATATTCTTGGGTACACACTGTTCTGGTAAGTATAAAGGTCCTGGCTTTGAAAGAGTAGCCTGGATCAGCACTTTATATTGCATTTCCTCTCACTATATAGTGATCACAATGGCAGTCAAAGCTGCCCACTCCTTTTCCTTCCAGTGTATACCCATTACAGAATGGCAAGTCAAAAAGCCCCACACAGTGGTAGGCATCCTGATCCCGGTGTGCCTTTCACATGGTAAACAGTTCAGATGGGCCCGGCATTGTGCGTCTATAATACAGCATCTGCTTTATGGCATGGAAAAAATGCATTGTCACCAAGCGGCAGTGAAAGAGCCATTGAAGGGCAGCCATGGCTTCTCTCCTAAATGCTGAGGCTTTGACCGTGACACAGGCTTGTGGGTGGTGGTCCGACACCCCGGCATACGACCCAGGCACGGGGACTGAGTTTGAGAGGAAGACGACGAAAGCTGAGCCAGAAAGAAAGAATAAAGTTGCACAAGAGTCAAGTGACCAGGGTTAACTTTATAGTCTTGCCAAGTCTAAGAAAAGACGATTGTAATGGACAAACTAGTTCGCTATACAGTATAACTGAGTGGAACTAAAAGGTCTCCAGCAAGTGTTTGTATCCAGTCTCAAAGCAGCAGCATTGTGGGTCAAAATGCTGCAGTGTGCGCTGGAGCTTGGCCAGGTAGGAAGGAGACACTATGCAGACCTAGAGACAGAAGAAGCCCCTTATCCCTCTCCATTAAACATTTAGAGCAGCGGCCCTGTGTTTGGCACCGCTCGGACCTAATACAGTGTTACTCTATGTGGGGAAAAAGTGCTGTCGGTGAAGTCTTCATTGATGTCATATCTACCATCAGTGCAATAAATCACCCTGCACACTGCGCAATCCTTCCACATCTTTCACATTTGTTCTTGTTTATAAGAGCTTAGTTAGAGTAGAAGATGAGTCGGAAGAAATGGAGAGAAAGGCAGGAATGTCACCATGACAGACGCTACTTAATATTTTCCACAGTGATTAACGCGGTGCCATTTTATCTGATCGTTAAGCCATATGCTGTTATTATTTTTAACTCTGATGATAAGATCACTCAAATGAGTTGTTTTTTTTAACAGAGTGTTCCAAACCCCATTTGTTATGTCTGTGGTTTAGTAAGCGATCAATGTTTAAATCTGAGTAGATGACTCTGGATGATGCTGCTAGAACTTCGGGAATAAAGGTCATATTTTCACACAAAACACTAAACGTGACTTTCTGTTGTGACAAATTTGACACTTCTTTATTCAGCGTCAACATATTTTAGAAATATGCCGTTTTTTAGTTTTGCTTTTGTTTTCAGTCCCAGTTTGACCTGCGAAATCAAGATGTACTAAACAATTACATACTACATAAGTATCAAAACCTGTGCTAATGTGAGAACTAACACGGGGAAAAGTTAAATGTAGTAACTAAAAAGGGTATGGGAACTTGGAAACACCCATGGGCAGCATTGGTATATGCCACTTGTCATGAGAAAGCAATGCATCAAAATAAAAACTGAATTATTAGCATATCAAGCACATGCATTCAGAGGCTACTCATTTTTGCATTACAAAACAGAAATATGTTGAGGTTGCTCCATTTTGAATTCACAGAGGCCCAATGATGAATGAAGGGAGGTTTGGCATGCAATTGTCCAACCTTATATAAAAGAGTCACTTTCCTACCATTTCATACCATGTCTAATGTGAAAAAAGAAGTGTCTTGTCAATCAAACTGATGTGCTATGAGGAGGTGCCCGGGGTGTTTCGTGGCCACCTACTCCATTATGTTTGAATTCCATACAATCTGAGTCTGACGAATGAAAAAGGAAGGCTTCACAAGTCATGATGGACAAAAATGGACCTCTGTCACAGCAATGCATTAGATTGGTGGTGAAGTTTATTCAGACTCCTTCTTTCCTTCCCTAAACCAAGGGCGTGGCCCGGCCCTACTGTGACTAAAAAGTCACATCCAAAATTTGAATTTAACTGAATCACTGCTTAGTTAAACAGACAAACAAAGTCACAGGCTTTGTTTTGAAGCCAAAAGAGCATTTTCAACACTTGCTTCAGTTGTATTTCATAGTAAACAATAGAATCCCAGGAGAAGCAAGACAAGATGACAATCCCTTACAATGGTTGAGTTTTGCTGTTGTCTAACTTGCTCATATAATGGAATATCAGTATTCACATGGGCAGAAATCTATGATACCTTGGCGACATGGGAAAGGGCATCAGGAAAAGTGAGGGTTAGGAAGAGGACACAAGGGAGGAGGACATATCCCCAGGCTTCCAGCAGGTGCATTGTTTCCAGCATCAAAAGAAACAGAGCCATATTTCAGACTTGGCTGTATGGTGCATCCTGGTGAGAGGGAGAGCATGTCCTGGTCACTGTCTCTCCTCTGTCTCTCACCTCACCCTGACCCCTCATCCTACTCAGCCCTTCCTCCCTTTAACTCTAAGTCCTATAGACAAGCATAACACCTTAATCTGATCAATAGGGATGTCCCATTGCTTTATGATCCTCAGAGTTAAAGGCGAGTTAAAAAGCAATGACCACAGTAAACATGTACTTCCACTCAATGGACTTTGAAGAAAGAGACCGAGTACAAAACAAACCCTTACGTATGTTGGGTACAGCCAACCCACATCCTCAAGATGGAACAAAGGCAAATTTATTCTGCTAGGGCCTATTTTATTTCTCCTCAAATAGCCTAAGGGTTCTTTAATAAGCAATATGTTCTGCTTGCTGTTTGCATACTTGCAATGTGACCTCAAAGAGTGTGAGTGATATGAATGGAACTGTAAATTAAACCAGTTTCTCTGTCATTACCTCCCTAAAACACACAAATGTTCCAGTCGTTGTTGGGATCATTTCCTGCTGTGCTGTTAGTACGAGCACAGACTACAGGTAAATCTGATTTATGTGTGATTGAAACTTAATTTACCTGATACATTTGCCGGCCACCTGACACGCTGATGCTTCCGATGCTTCTGATGCTTTTAAGATATGAATCATCCCTGCAGTTGGAAAAGCAACGGTAGATAGATCCAGTTTGCATAGATCATACTGAATTCATCTCATCGGCCCCCTCTGGCCTCAGATTATCTCGTCTGGTCTAGTTATCAGCTTCTCCCAGGGCCAGGTTTTGGGTGCAGGGCCTGGGTAATCTTGGGGAGTTGACTTGGGATGTGTAAAGCTTAATTAGATTTTTTTTCACTTAGAATCCAGTCATCCAAGCCTGCATGTAGTTGCATCATACTACTCTGTACTCTATCACTGAACAACGCCTACACTTAAAGACAACGTTATCACAAAGAAATCTATTGCCAGAAAAAATAAACGATAGTGAGTTCAACTTCTTCTGTCTGGCTTCAGTGCTGGATAAGATAACGTATAAGATCTCAGAAATCTAATATCCTTATATAAATGCAGATAATAGTAACTAAGCTAACTGCTACGAAATCAGACAACATTCTCCCTCTCAGATACATGATATGGGGTAGTATACCAGAGCAACAATACACTCACAGTTAGGGGTGTGTCCCGTGAGCTTTTTACCACGCAGGTGAAAGGTATCAGACACTAGGGTGAGGAAATATAGTAACACTTCCTGTCCATGTGTCCTCTTAGTGTTTCAGGACAGCAGCTGATCCGTGTGGAGTAAATCCTAAAGTGAATGTGTAGGTGTAATACGGCACACAAAGGAAAGCAGAGAAATGTATATCGCATTGCAGTGACACTGAAAACCACGGCCTTAGAGAAAAGGTTCCCTGCATGGATGAGACAGCACTTTTTTTTGGTTTATCGTATCATCTACAGTCAGTCAGGAAAGCAGAGCAGAAAGAAGAAGAGCTAGAATGACAAAGAGAGACCATGGTAGAGATGAAAGGAGGATAATCTGCTCTCCGGGCAGTGATTCAGATTATAAAACAGCTTTTAAAAATCCTTCTGCTCATATCATGATTTTAGCGTTAACATTTAATCGTGACGAACTGATATTTTCACTGAGATTCATTTTTGATATTATGTAAAAGCAGTTTACCTTGACTCAGGAAATAGCTATATTCCGCCAGGGGTTAGCATCGCGGCACATTACAAACATTCGATACAGACACTTTTATCATTCCAGAATCAAAGCTCATTTCATAAAGCCAGTAGTAAATGACTAAAGTGCACCCTTGACTCTGACCCGAGTCCTCTGCATACCTAAAAAAAGCTAACTATAATTGAGATACTTACATCAAAGCAGCGGCTACATGAATTCTGACTCAATGGAACATCACAAATGAGCAGTGATTGAAAGTGGCCTATTTTGCTCTCACAGGATCTGTGGAGGCGTGCTCTCTGTCACGCTGTAACCCCTTTGAGTAACATGTCCACCGTAGCTCTGCTTACAGAGAGCACTGACCATTGTGCCTTGAGCTCTTAGAGGCCTGAAGCCAGCCATCCTTGAAGACTCCAGCGTTAGGTCGGCTTCAAACTGGACCCTTTTCAACCTCTGCTAGCACAATAATGACTAAAAACCAATAAAAGGAATGCTATTCATCTCCAAGGCCCAAATGAACAATGGTGTTATTGTGTGTAGTGTCAGAATGTACAGAAAATGAAGCACATAAAACGACAATTACTGCAGCTGGAAAATAATGTTCCACACAAGACTATGACAACAACTTGCAGGCTAAAGATTATCCGTCAGCTCAATGGCACGTCTAGTTCCGTTTCTAATGGAGGCCATGCATTAAGTTTGGAATGCCCTTTGGCTCCGCTCTAACACAAACTCACATTGATATTTCCAGAGGCAAAAAGAGCTAGACGGCGCTCTTAGCCACATCAGACATTTGATTGGGTTATCAGGTCAGTCAGCCTCTGAGAAGACCCTGATAAATGAAGTTGCCATTCATCCTATCCTCCCATCCTCACAGCCAGGATCCCTCAGCCCACAGCAAGGAATTATCTAAGTGACAATGACATCCTTTCAGTGACTAGAGACCCCTGGCTCTGAGAAAGGAGATTAATACCGATTGCCATTCGATTGCTGGGGTTTGATCCTACATTGAACAGGCACAGGCCCTAAACATCATCATTCAACTCAATGACTGACGAATCAAATCCTTTATCAATTTCCTTTTCATAATAAGTGATAGTTTAGTCATGGAAAGGGTGGTGCAAAATGATAAAATGTATTTGGTACTGCATTGTAGCTGCAGCAGTATAGTTGGTCGGTTGGCACATTGATGCTTATAAACTGTTCAAATCTAAACTTTTCTTTCTCCTCGCTGTACAAATTCAGATCAACAATATGTAAATGCCTGCATATTCAATCAAAATAAGCAAGACTCGTACTGCTTCTGACTCACAGATCTCAGATGCAGGCAGAACAATCATTTTAGAAAAGGAAAAACTGACAAACAGCATCTGGCAGAGTAACTCACTGTGCTTAAAAATATATCTAATGCTCATGGTTGTATGAAAGGAGACTTTTGGCCCATTCAAACATGTTCAATATGTGATTTCTACATGGCTCAACTGTGAAACCATCCCCCTCTCCTCCTTGCACCAAGGGTAGGAAAGGGGGCTGGTTCAAAAGCACCAAATTCTATGATTCTAATGGTTTTCTGACCTTAATCTTTCCTAATCATTTTGAGTCTGAACAAAGATTATCTGGGTATAGATTATGCTTTTACACAACACATGGCACAACACCAAAATAGCCAAAGCTGTTATTGTGTTGCGTTTGTGATAACTCAAAGGACATGCACATTTGTCTTCGGTTGAATGAAGGAATCTCTGAACTACACTCTGATTTGTTTACCATCCTATTTCTTTGTCTTCCCCAGGAGGATTTTTCCCAGGATTCCTGCGGCTGTTTGAGAGAGTGGGGGGGGTGCGGTGGGAGGGGGTTTTAGGGATGAAAAAGAGGGAAAGAAAAGCCCATTGGTCTCAGCGCCACAGAAACACTATCTAGCGCCAAACTGTCATCCCACTTGGATTAAGGGCCCTTCTTGTTGGCTGGTGTCTTACCCTAGTCTGGGGTCTGGGAGTGGGAGAGGGTTGGGCAGAGGGTAATAGTATTAGAGGGCCTGGCCTAAATAAGACCTAGAGGTCATCCAGCCTCCTGAACCATGGCAAAACCACTTTGTGTTATCATGTCACCTTTATTCATGAGCTGACAGCTAAGTGTCACCCTCTTTCCTGTCGATTCAATCTCTGTTGCATCATGTGCTGAGGCTACCAAAATAATCTAAGACTGCTTGCATGTTTATCTCAGTAGATCCTTAATGCCACACGTGTATATAAAGTGGTAATGTTCAACAACAGAGTGGTAAAAGTGTGGAAGCTAGGTGGATTTATCTGAATATCTCATGGCAGGACCCCCTGTCCAAATCTCTAACATGCGCTGTGTGGGCTGTACTTGTGTGGTGGTGTATTTGCTGTGCTATTAGACAGCACAAGTGGGCTGCATCGCTGTGCCAACAAAGGGTGATATGGGTGGCTGAGTTATTCTTAAGCTCTATGCAAATAAGAGGAAGACGGAGGCATGAGAAGAGAGGAGAGAGCATTGAAGTGCACACTTGTCCTGAATCCTCCGAAAATTTGGCCAGCATAAACCCTGCTGGTGGGGTTCTGCCCACCTCCTGTTGTTTACTGGACAGAAAGGAAGCAGCAGTCCTTGTTATGGGCTACCACTAGGGCACCTCTGCTGCCCTTCCGGACTTGGCCTGGGTATTTCAGTGGACTACCTCTCCAGTCCTCTTCAGTAGCACTGCGTGTTTCAAAAGAGACACTACTCTCTATAATGGATCTCCTCAGCCCTTACCCTGCAGCACCCCCCCTACAGCACAAGAAAGAGGCGAGAACAACAGCCCCGCCAGTAAGGAAAGTGAAAACAGACCCCCTTTGTTCCCTCAGCCCCTTCTCAGCGTCGACCGAGGTACATGATCTACCCCTCCTCCCGCCTGCGACCCCCACAGCTTCAGGACCCTCCATCCCTCCCTCCCTCCGACTTTCCTTTTCCCTGCCTCCACTCCTTCTCCTGGGTGGCACTGGCAGCACAACAAGACATCTCATGTGAGTTCATAATAACATAAGCACACATATCATGTCACATCTTAATTTGTTCAAATCAAGATCTTAATCTGAAGGTTGTTTGGGTGCGAGATCAAGCGGTAGCGGTAGCAATACACAATCAAAGCAATTGAACCTGTCAGAGGCTGGGGGGGTGGAAAGGGAACATAAAACCTACAACATTACATTCCATTATGCTTGCCGCCCATTTCAAACAGGGGGTCTATTGCTGTCAGTCCCGGGCAGTTGGTTTGAACAGAAAAGCGCATCTCTAATGCTTTGTTCTCACTAAGGGGTGTAATAACCCGACATGAGTGATAATTGTGTTCCCTGGACAACTCTGATTGAGCTTGATGACTGTTACGGCATAATGATTCAGTCACACTTAGCCAACCAGGGCCATCCACTCTCAGTGCTTCTCCTTCTCCATCTGTCCAAACTGCATACTGCCTGAAAACACGATCTGATCTAAGACCCCAGCTTCTTAATTCATAGAAGTCTGGCGATTGTCATGGACACTGTAATTAAATTGGCGTTTGGTATAATGTGGTACGTAAAGCAATTGAGCACAAATGAATTAAGTTGGGTTGTTGCGGGAGATACAAGAGAGTCTCACTATGAGAAATGCTTTATTCATGTAATATCCGTGTTTGTTAGTCATCCATCAGCATCCACTCCTGATGTAAGACCTCCAGAATGTAACCATCAATAGTTAAAGCGAAGCCTCACAGGAACATGTCAATCCCCATTTGAGTTCCTGCCTAACTGAGTGTAAAATTCTAATTGCGCCCACCAGCTTGCAAACAGGGCCCACTCTCCAAAAGAGAGAGGCTTGACACAGAGAGAGAGAGAGAGAAAGAGAGAGAGAGAAAATGAAACGCATGTATGTATGTGGGTGTACACGTACGCCACATGTATGTCTATCTACGCGTACGCTCATGTAACCCTGCATACATTTGTTTACATTACGTCAGAGCTAAGCGTGTTCAAGCAGCCGTGAAGCGAGGCACACCGTTCCCCCTGCGCTCCTCTAATGAGACTCTCATCAGTCCCAAAATGAGTTGAACATGCATGTGACAGGAGGATCCAGTGATTTGAGCGTGCCGCGCAGCTGCGGGTGAGTGGCCCACAGAGAAGAAACACCCGGGCTGCTGTGACACTAATGGATAGGCGTGGGGTCGCATTAGTCACCAGAGACTTAGACCCATCACAGCTGCACAGCACTGCACCTCCAGTTACAGTTTGTTTACAGTTTCCACCTCCACATCATCCTGTCACTTGTCCATATCATAAAAGCAATTTCTATTTCTCCAAGATCAATTTATTCTTAGCCCCAAAACATCTAGCCAGTCATTTCATACCAAATTGTTGAACCAGTTGTCATAATCTGTCAAGCATATTTTCTATACATTTCTATTAGAGTTTACTTAGACTGTAATGTGAGGAAGTAGAGGACTATGGGGAAAAGACCAAGGACACTGGCACATTCCCCATTCCCTCACAGGTGTGAGCCATGTTCTCCATCATGACCTTCCAATGGCCGAGGCAGGTCAAAGGGTGCAACAACGACTTTTTTGGAAACAATGACACAAAATCTCTTCATTCTGATGGCGCTGACAAGTTCACTGACATAAATCTTTACTGTAGAGAGAAAAACTAAGGATGTAGAGCAAGTTACAGGCTTTTGCAGGTCTTCCAATGTGTGGTGCTGTTTGTACGAATTGTTTTGAATAAATGCACTTACTCTTTTGCAAATGTTAAGGATGATTCCAGAAATGTACCAAAGTGACTGAGAAAAACTGTAAAAGTGCTGCTGGATCTTTATTCAGAACACATTCAATCGTAAAGCAACATTCTGTTTGAGATGAGACTAACGGTAGTAGCAAAATTGGTGACAAGAGCTGTGATGCAGCACTTCAGGAAAATGTTGGGTTTGCCTACGACAGATGGATAGAGAGTGAGAGAGAGAGAGAGAGAGAGTGAGAGAGAGAGAGAGAGAGAGAGAGAGAGAGAGAGAGAGAGAGAGAGAGAGAGAGATAGATGACGTCAAGTACAGGGCATACAAATGCTTTTTCCATTGTTTATCTTTCACCATCATCACTGAGCGGAAATTCCTCATATCCGAATGATGAGTGACCTCAATCAACAAATCAATGCATCTAAGGTTCAGATCAGTTCGTCTCGGGGCATTATGTCATCGCCAACCCCATTACCAACACAGACCCACTCATTCTATCTATGAGACATTTGTCCAAGCTCACAATGCCACAGACAGCTGCTTACAGAAGGAGCGCTGATGGCCTGGCTTCTTACAGAATGGCCTGCATGCTTTTCCAGCCCACAGAAGCAAATAAGTGGCATTTTCCTTACAACACCCAAGCTTTTCCCACAGCCCCCAGAGCAAAAACCAGCCCCGCCAATGGTTTTAGGTCAACACTGTGACTGGACTGGTGCTCTCACAATAACTCCAGCCAACGTGTGTCATGATAATCCCTTAGTTATGCAAATCTCTCAGCCCGGTGCCGTTTATGCTGAGGGTGAAAGTGAAATATGGCAGCACAATGTAGGTCACTATCTTGTCACTTTTCTCCACATTGGTCGAATGAGCTTGAAATCTCTTCCCAGTGGAGCCACCGGTTACAATCCAAAAAGTTAACACAGCTCTCAGTAGGGTGTGAGCAATGGCTCCGCATGGTCAAACTGGCGCTGAAGTGATAAGGAGAGGGAAGATAGCGATCGCGAACACACAAACAGGAGATAAGACAGTAAGTATTACATATTTTGCCGCCTGTTTTAGGTTGAATGAATGCGAAGCAGGCATGGGGACAGGGATAGGGGAGCATTGTTATCATCTGGAGCAGATTAACATTCATCTGCTAGAGGGGGGAATAAACATTACTAGAAAGTGTGTCAGCCCTTTCAGAGCGCAGTAACAAGGGTTTCAGACAATAAAGGTCATTAGCATTGTATTAATTTTGGCTAAATGCGCGGGCGGCGAAAAGTCCTTGGCAGCGGCATGTGTTCAGCTGTGTGTTCTGGTGAGAGTGTCTGCTGAGGTATGGCGATGATGGGGGGGTGTTGAGTGGCGATGTCATCTTGTTTTGGCTGATCGGTCTGAACTGAAGGGATTTAAGGGGTGAATCTCGGAGGGTGAACGTGTAATCGCACTCTGATGAGGAGAAACTAGGCTTAATAAATGTAGAAAACAAAACAGAGTGTGATGTGATGCATAGTATTGTGGTATGGGGGGGGGGGGGGGGGGGTATGTGAGGAAAGTCATTTTTTTTCAACACAGCATAACAAACAACTGCCAAACTCCTTAAAATCACCTATACATCTGTCTGTGAAATATAAAAAATGATCTACAAATAAATAAAGAGAGTCAGGTGCTGAGAGTGGAGCGTAGCTACAATGACAGCCTCCAGTCTCTCCCCATCCCGTAAAGCCTCGACCTGACAGCTGAGCGCCGGAATATGTAGCCTGCTCACCTGCTCTGTTGACCAAACGTAATCTATAGTTGTGTTTGCTCGTCCATCATTACGCTATGCAGCTGCAAACAGCAGCCAGGTCAGATCGCGGGGGAGAGGACGGTGTTTTCATGCCGGCTTACAGCATCTAACTCGGTCTGCTCCCTCTGTCTCCTTAAACTCCTGAGTCAACTGCAAGCTGTACGGCACATGTTTATGATGGATGTAAGCGTTTAGCTCACCTTATCTCCTCCCTGGTGCGATGCGCGAAGGCTCGTCTGTATTTCCGCCCCCCTGCGACTGAGCGATACCGTCTGCTGGCTTTATTTACGCCGAGTCCCGTTTCAGCGCCGCGCCTCCTTCACTTGTCTCCTCTGGTCCTCTCCTCCTCTCCTCTCTCCCACCAGTTCACCGACTCTCTCTCTCTCTCACACACACACACACACACACGCACACACGCTGGCGGGGGCGCGCAGCGGCAGTCCGAGCGCACGCCCATTGCGCGCACTGCAGCGCCGCTGCCGCTCTACGGCGGCCTGAAGGCACTGAACCGCTCCGGCAAATTGTTATTGTAACAGCCGCTGTAATAGTGCTGGATTCCCTCAGGCTGCACGCCGCACATCAAGCCGCTAATGTCGCTTAATTTGTACGAGTCAGCTGCATATGGTGAATTTACAAACAGCAGCACACATTGGATTACCTGCAAAAGCCTGTAACTTGATCAAAATTCTTAGTTTGTCTATCAAAAGTAAATATTTATGACAATGAACTTTCAAGCGCCACAGAATGTCAAGTTCTTGTGTCGATGATGACAGATAAAATAGGCACAATGTTCAGCCATGTTGTCAATTGACAGTGAACTCTTTCTGATGGAAACTATGGCTAAGGTTTGATGACAATGATTGAACTGCACTTTGCTGTATGGTATTACATTACTGAGTGTGTGTGTGTGTGTGTGTGTGTGTGTGTGTGTGTGTGTGTGTGTGTCAGTGTGTGTGTGTGTCACAGTACAGTATACATCTGTATAATGTATATATACTGTAAAATGCAAGTGGAATACTGTCATATGCATACAGTAAGTACACAGTGTTACAGTACAGTGCTCATTGTTGGGTTACAGACTTGTTCTGTCTACGAGACGTTTGATTGATGAAGGACACAGTTGTTTTCCTAACATCTGGCTGTACACTTCGACCAGCCTTGGCCAATGTAAAGCCATGATGGAGAACATGGTTCACAGCTGTGGCTCTCATTATGGGGAACGTGTCTATGTCCTTGGCCTTCTACCTCTTCCTCTGTTTTGCCTCCTTACACCATGCAGACTCACTCCTCCTCCTTTATCCATTGTAGACATTGTAACACTGTTGTGCTCTGTCTTTGTATGCTTGCCTACAGAAGGTTGTAGACATACACCTCTGCATGTAATGACTTAAACAATGAACTAATGCCTACATTTTAACATGACATAAGCAATTGATAATGTGGGAAACAACAGAGAAGTGTACATTTGAATGAATGGGAGAAAGAATTTGCAATTTGCTCAAAAGAATGATAAATTTATGAAGTGTACAAATGTCTAAATGATGTGGAGGTTGAACAAGAAGCTTTGAGAATTTCAATTCTGATCTGAGAAATGTACCAAAGTGACAGAGAAAAGCTGTAATTCCAGCTCGGCAGGACATCAATGCTTAATTGTTGACGCACTCATTGTGCATTTCATCCTGAAAGCAGGATTGCACTAATAATCATAGAAATCCGGTTGGGTCAACCAAGCCCCTGGTGGATGAGGTCATGTGATTTTAAACGTGACATTTACTCCCAGTACATGTTACACACACATTATCTCAGGCTTAGCAGAGGAGGCCATCTGCAGCCACAGAAGCAGGCATCCAGGGCAGGTTGTGCAGTTATTGCTAGGATAAGCCTGCTTTGGAAATGACTGAGGACTTGCCTCGGTAATGGATTGAGTTGCCACATGCATGCCCTTTGACTGAGATGCTTTTCAGTTTGTGGTACATTTCTGTAGCAAAAAGAAAATCAGTTCATAGATTATAATGAGTCAAGGCGGAATTCACCATATCAAGGCATAAGAAACATAAAATCCAAAACTCTTACACACAAGAGTGAACACATTTTTTGAGTTTTTCGAAGATATTTCTGTTTTGCATGTAGCAATTAGTGACTGGAAAGATTTGAGACAGAGAACAGGAAGACATGTATTCAAGGTCGTTTGCACAATCTCACAGCAGCGTCATGAGCATCGGGCCTCCAGCCTCCCTCATTATCAACTCCAAGCAATCATGTGGGATTTCTGTCCCTGTCTGCCAACACAGTGCCACACTGGGAAGCATTGTAATTGTCCCTCACCTTTCATTTCAACTGCCTCCAGATATGTCTGCATACCTCTGGAATCTCATTAAAATGTTTTACTTAATTTCCTGCATGCATTTAATCTATAAAGTCTCTCTGGGATTGCCACAAGATCAAGGATAGGCAAAGTATAGCGCTTAAGTTGCAAAGCGACTTGTCAAGATTATGCACTGAAATGAAAATTGTACCTCGCTGGTGCCCCTGATTACTCTGCTGATTGCTGCAGTAAGCATCAGAGTGGCTCATTGAAATCATTTGATATCTGAAAACCGAGACCTCACATAGGAAGACTGTTGCACAGGAGAAACAGAGTTAACAGCAGCTTACTTCACGGATTCAGTGTTATTTCTCCATCTTTAGCAGAACAAGCAGGCAGATGAGTGCAGCACCATCAATCTGACCATGAAATGACTCCAAATAACTCTTAATGATTAACGATCCAGATTTATCCCAGGCCACTCAGCTAAACTCAAGTTCAAAGCCACACTGCCACACACACAGCAGTGTGAGGCGACCTCACAGCTCTGATCTGAGATCATTACGGTCTCATGACAGTTTTGACGGTATATAAACAAGGACTGCATCTTTTTTTGTTGAGAGACAGAAGATCTCACTCTCTGGATGACACAATATATTATAGTATATAATTAGTTTTTAGCAACATTGTTAGGTATATTTACATTGCTGTCTTTCTAGAAGTTTATTATATACAGCATATTAACTTCACAAACACCATCATCTTGGGGAATCATTTCCATTGTAAGGTGTCACACACTAAACAAAACTGTTTATATTTTGTAATTAACCCTTTAATGGAGCAACTGGTTAACATTTTCCCTTTCAATAACATGTTGAAGAAAGCATGCAAACTAACTTAACCTTTACTTAACCTATGCGATTCAGTTGAAGTAAGCTAAAACCAAGAAAATCCTCCTGGGGATTAACATCCTGGGATGTAGGTGCTGTGCTTCCTTGTTGGCTACCGACTTCAGGGCTGATCTCCTCTTTGTCTGAATACAGGTGTCGGCACTCAGCAAGCAGCTGCAGAAGTCTACTAATGCCATGTGACAGTTTTGGGGGAATATTCATCAGCAAGCTTATATTTTTGGATACACATTGGGACAGGGATATTACAGAACAGCATGACATCAAAATATTTAAAAATATGTTTCTAATAGTTTCGAAAATTAAAAAGCAGCTATTAACTCATATTTTTGCTGAATTTGTTAACATTTATCATCTATTATTTCACATTTTTGAGAGCCTTATTGGGAGAAATTCTGATTTATTTGTGTAGTTTGGTATATTTCAGTTTATAGTTGATGCTATTGTACATTGGCCAACTGAAGGATTGACTGCTCTTACAGAATAATAACACTAGTAGAACACAGAACCTCCTCAGTATCCATCCAAGACCCATTTGTATGCAAAGTCAACCAGGCAGGCCAAAGGTGCAAAGCAAATGAAATTACTGATGTGATTACTGCTCGGAGAGAAGTTCAGAAGTCTGTTCAGTTTAAATCAGAGGGGAATGTACTTCCTCTCTCAGGCTTCTGCATAATTACGTTTAGACTTGTCAACATTGAGTGGGGGGAAGCATGTTAACACACAAGGGGCAAAGGCATGACATGACTCCACTAAGTACACGACAGTGGGTGTTGGGTGAAGATGCCACTGTCCGAAGCCTCGCTGCCTTGTATTGGTCAAGGTTCCTAGTTTTTTCTCATTTCTTTTAAGCTGATGAACACCTAACCTGAGCAGTGACAACATTCCTACTGCCCCATCAGGGACATAGCTTTAAGGGTGACAGATGATGATGATGATGGTCCACATAACAATAATAATATTCCAGTTTGATATGTTAATAAAAGAAAGACATAATGGTTGCAAATTGGAAGTTTCCTATCTAAATAAACTACATCAATGCGTTTGATCAATAGATAGAATTCAATCAGCATAGCAATGAGCATTTATCCATTTTACACTAAATGAATGGCCACAGTGTAGAAGAGTGTATGTTACCAGTGTTGTGTGGCTTGGTCTGTCGCTTTAATAATATACAATTGACATATAGACTCCCTGTACTTCTCTACTTCCAGGATCAAGGTCATGCTGTGCATCTTCCACTGTTTCTCACTGTTGTGGTTTGTTGTCTCTGCCTTTCAATGCTGTCCCTGTTTATGACTTCCTGCGAAGAAAGACCCGATGGAGAAAAGATCAGGAGCCGACATGCCGGGGTGTGTTGACAGTGAAGAGTCCCATTGGTTACCATGGGTGCCAAAATCAGAATAACTGGCCCGCTTTCAAACTTGCTTGTAAGTCTAGTTAGTTTATGTAATCAGCCATGTGCACAATTACCTTCTATCGCACAATGGTTACTGGAATAACTAACCATGGTGTACGGTGCCCATGCTGTGCCAGTGTGAGTGTGTGAGTGTTTTCAGCTCTCTGTCAGGATAAACATCAACTGGCTCGCATTGATTGACCGAAGGCAGAACATAACTTCAATTTCATGGATAACAAAAGAAGTCCTATTGTGACAGAAAATAGATTTAATCTGAAATTAAATGTGCTGTTGTCATTTTGTGGAGGAAATACAAAATAGTTTTCTCATTTTGTGAACAAAATGGATTGAGTGGATCGTGTTTTGTAATGAAAATATCTACTTGTTAATGTTATTGATTTTAAACATAGCCAGTCTGGAAGAACCCAGCCAGCGATGCAAACAGCCATGTGATCTTTGGACAAATTACAGCCAGAGGGAGGTATCACAAATAGAAGATAAAAGGAGGACCTGCAGACAAACAAATTATGTCTGAATCAAAACATTTTGAGGCTTGCAAGACCTGACAACTTTAAGCCCTGAAGGTTCTACTTTGTTTGAGTTATACGTCGGCCTTTAGTCTTCCTATAGAACAGAGAATCAGGCACTAACAGTTTCTCAGTATTCTAATAAATATAAGGGGGGGAAGAGAAGGCGATGGATTTGCGGCTCAGCATCGTGTCGTCGCCCGTTTTATCCTGCGCTTTCTGCCACCGTCTGTGTTTTCATGCATGTGAGCAGTTGGTGAGGAGGAGCTGAGCAAGTGCATGGTGTTAACGCTGGAGGGAGATGTGATCCATCACCAGGCCCGGGCCGGTTTACCCAGGTGCCTGTGTGAAGCCTCGCACCGTCCTCATCTTGGCTTTTTTGTCTTCCTCGCACAACAGCCAACTTAGCAAAGAGCCTTCAAATGACCATGTCTGAAAGAGAGAGAGATAAAAGGATACTCTACTCTCACACGACTCTGATGGGTGAAAAACAAACTAAACATTTAGGAAATAGAGCAGTAATGGTGAGGACATACTGTATATCAGTGCAGATCTCTAAAGGAATAATTAGCGCTTGTGAATCAACAACTCAATATCCACGCCTCGTCGTCTTGAGATGATAAACAAAGCTGGGAAAACTGCAGCTTTCCAACACCGCAATTATCCATTCTCTCTATAATGAAGAGGCAACATGCAGAAGAGGCTTACGAATGCATTTTTTAATTAAATACACTCCTAAACATTCTTAATGCAGGACCATCAGATTAGCTGAATTACATTTTGCTGCGAAATATCTAGCTTTCCATTTGACGTTGGGTCCTTGTGGAGTGTGGCGTCAGTTATAGAATACAGTACTTGAGACAGCTTAGGTTAGTGGGAAACACATTCTCAACAATAAAGATCATTCTCTAAACTGTGGTAAATTAATAAACAGCAAGCCAGTCCTCCAGCTAAAGCTTTAACGCTTTAACCAAACAAGTGGAGCAGCAGAGAGGGACACAGCACTTCAAGCTCAATTGGGTGAAGAGGCATCAAAGGAAAAAGACCCAGCAGAAAACATGCAGTGCCTGAGGTGATGTCCATAAAACAAACCATCATGTTCATATTCATAAAAGACTCTACAGCAACTAAAATCACATTCTCTGATATAATTCAATATTTTTTACAGCCCTGTCTCTATTTAGACACACATACTGTTTATCTAATGTACATATTTCAATCATTCTTAACCGTTTACTGTACATGTCGGCATGAAACTCATTTTTTACAGCTTTTCCACAAGAAGAAATAAAGAGATTTGCTCTTCTCTTGGATTTTTTACCTTCAAAGAGCACGTTTTGTTTTTTTGCCTGTGAGCGGCGAAAGAAGCGTTGCAATCTGGGAAAAGCAGAAGAAGAAGAACTACACAACCGGTGTGTTATCTCCACTTAAAAGAGCATTGCGTGTTTCTACGTCTAATGTTGTCCAGTTCCTTTACAACACTTTAAGCGGTTGTGTGTGTATCCTCATCAACACTGAACACTCAATTGGGTCTCTCGCTTTCCACTACACAGGTAACCATTAGTATTTAGTCTTTACAACTGAGAATTCCCAGTTACATGAGGTGATCTATCTAAAATAAAAAGGTTGTTTCGCTTCCCTAACAAAAGGATAACAACCGTCTCTCCAGCTTAAACACAGAAACACAGAAAAAAGGTTTCAAACTGATGTATTGGCAACGATAGTCTAGAGATAGTTAAGTCAACAGCTTGAGGCCGCGTTCTCTCAGCAGGGGCTTCTGTGCGGCGTTACAGCGTTCTCCCTTTTTTAAACGTGTGCTAGAAGCATTTGTTAGGGAGGCTGATAATGCGTTGAGGTCCCGACTCCACACACGCCACACATCACCTGCTGCTCTCTGAATGCCACGGTGTCTTCTAAGTGCAAGTCAAAGTGCTCACAAACCCATCGGCATCCAGATTAATTTGAAATACTTAAAAGTTATACATAAAAGAAATAATAATCACTACAACGGTCTTTAGGAGGGAGGGGGAAAGGGTGATGTTGAAGTCTACTCTCTCTTGGTGTCAAAGAAGTGTACATCGGCGTACATGTCGGCCTTGGCCCTGGCCCACTCTGTCATCCTCTGCACAGAGCGTTTCTCTCGGGTGAGGATGCCGGCGACCTTCTTCAGCTTCTCCTCGTTCCTCTCCAGGTACCGGATGCCTTCGGCCTGCAGCAAGTTGAGCTTCTCCTGCCTGCTCTCGTCCAGAGGGATCTCTTCGCTCATGTAGGGGTTGAAGCGGAAGTACGCGTTGGGCGGGAGGAAGGCGGCGAGCATGGCGTGGACCTCTGGAAAGGGAGGGGTGGAAATGGAGGTGGACGTTTTACATAAATGTGCCAATAACCGCTTAATAGGTCCAACGTGTACAAACATTCAAAGAGTGTGTTGAGAGGTAACAGGGTACACGTGTTTCTCATGACAGTGCTACATGTGTGGTTACAGAGTGAATGCTCAGGGCAGAGTGTGTGTCAACGCCCTGCATAGAAGGTTATTCCAAGTGTAAAGTGTCTGATGTGTCAATCAAACGCTCCCTGTGGAAAGCTTTGAAAAAAATCGCAAACAAATGCAAACAAACAGGAACAGGGTAACAAATAACAAGAGTGTAGTGGAAACGCCTGAAGGAGCCGACAGCTGTGTCATTTTTCTCAAAGTGGCCCCATTTGCTCAGGAGCCCGGGCGTGAATTCTCTAAAGCAGTGTGTTCTCAAATTTTGTGAACTATGTGTCAAATGGTTGCTGTACAGGATGGATGTTGTAGGTGTTGGAATTGGATTGCAACACACAGGGGCAATACAAACTGAATATTATCCGATTACAATAGTGGGAATTGGTGCCGGGTATTAAATTGGCCTTATTTGTTGACGACAACAACCTAAGCTACGTTGATGCAGCCCGGACAAAGAATGCGGCTCGAGTACACTGGGAGAACAAATGGGACGGAGATTCCAGCTAATCTGTGGTTTCTAGAGAACACGGGGCGGTTTGGGGAGAGCGTAATCCCAAATACAGCAGGAGCAACATTTAGGTCACACAAGCTGCAACACGTCAGCGAAAGAGAGAGAGGGGACTGAGCTAAATTTAGGAACAAACAGTGTCCATGTCCAGAGTGATAAGAGGCCACACTGATATTGGGATCAAAGTGGATGCTGCTCTGCTGTGTTCTCTGCTTCAAACGCATCTTTCATTCATAAATCACCCAGAAAGAGGCACAACAGGAATACTGCACTACTGCTAATGTGTGACTTTGGCTTGTAAACAATGCCATGAAAGTGGGTCACGCCAGGTCACACGCCAATTAATACGTCGTATATCACCCGCCTCTGTACTGACAGCTGGATAGGGTTTCTCATCAACTCATGAGGACTTCCTGTTAGCCGAAGCTTTAAGTTTTCAGTTATTCTGTCCCTGCAATGTGGCCACAAATGATTCGGCGTCTTCTTCAAAATCACTTGCCCTCTGTCTGGGAGCAGTCGCTGGGAAGAAACGTTCTGCTATAGCTAATGGATGACTGACACTACAAAGATAGAGGAGTGAGTCATAGAATATTAAAATCATCTCAGTTAGTTTTCTTAGTATGAACCATAAGGAGAGCGAGAGAGAAAAGGTCTTCCTCTTCCTCTTCTAACATCCTGTGAAGCTCTGGAGTGAAGGGATTCATTGGATTGAAAGTCATTGGTGTTATGCGGCTACACTGTTATGAACTAGTTTATATATAAGGCTTCTTTACAGGACGGTTTCTAAAGGACGCTCACTTACCCTCAGTGTCTGTGGCACTGCTGATGACGTTGGTGAGCTTGGTCTTGAGGCTTGTGTATGTGGTGCTGTGCTTCCCGGGGTTTTCGAAGCGGCCCGTGCCGAGCGAGACCACACACTCCAAAGGTGTGTCGGGCCACAAACACTGACACTCGTGGATAGCCAGCGCGGTGGGGTTGTTAATCAGCAGACCTCCATCCTGAGAACAAAACAAGAATGGGTCTCGTGGTCCAAAAAAAATCCATCTGATGGTTTTGTGTTTTCTGCCTAGACCACAGCGAGACAAACCACCGAGCTGGCATATGAATCAACACTGCCTTCCATTCATTAGATTACATTAATAAAGAACATATGATGAAACCAAAACAAGAGATCAACCTGGAGTTTCCCAGTCTACAAAAAACAGAGCTAGATTGTTGTTTTCTTCCCCTTCTCCCCCTTCCCCTGCCGCTTCATTCAGGCTTTGATATTGAACAACTGCACGGGAGTGCTGCTGCTTCGGATCCATAGTCGACCCAAGGCAATTGGGGGGGCGGGGGTGGGGGGGGAGTAACTGTAGAAGCTGTGGGGAGCGTTGAATAGGCATGAGGCTGAGGAGCTATGGGGCTGTAGGCTGGCGGCAGGATCAAACACACATGGGCCCGGCCTCATTAAAGAGGCCAGGCTGTGTGGGGGGGCCGCAGGGCCCCAAGGGTCTTGGGACCACACTATAGGGGAAAGTTTGTGTGAGTGTGTATGCACGTTGAATCAAAAGCTTGAGCCTGCCAACATAGTCATACATATCATACTGTGTGTGTGTGTGTGTGTGTGTGTGTGTGTGTGTGTGTGTGTGTGTGTGTGTGTGTGTGTGTGTGTGTGTGTGTGTGTGTGTGTGTGTGTGTGTGTGTGTGTGTGAGAGAGAGAGAGAGAGTCCACACACGTTGACCTTTGGGGAGAAGAAGAGTGGGGCAGCAAATCTTTCTGGGTCACACAAGTTTACATGCAGACGACTTTCCTACTACTTAACTACTACTTAACACAGAAAACTAATTTCACACAGTGCTGTGATTTAAAATGATTTCATTGCTAATTTCAAGTCTCTGCAAGGAAAAAAGGTCCCATTGCTGACTATGTGTTACTATGTCACTTGTGGTGTTGTGGTACAAAGTAGCTGGGCTTTGTGAAACAGCAGTGAACACACTCGTTGCCTGGATGACCGCTGTGTTATCAAGTTTGGTGGTCATTATTAAGAAATTAACCAAGTAATGCCATGATGTACCAATCAGAACTGTGCACAGTGAGCTGAGTGATATCAGGGCGGCCTACCAAGGACAAGCACTGTTAATCATCTGAACAAAGCAATTGTGTCACTGCCCCAGAAAGAGAGAGAAAATAACAGTCGGGAGGGAAAATGGAGTTGATAGTTAGAGCGGAGCCCCTCAGCAGCAGCCCCCACAGACACTGAGACATCCCTGAGTAGGTTCTGGGCTTTGTCTTAATATGGCGCTTCCCTTAATCAGGAGAAAACTATGAGTGTGACTGTGGAACAACAAATATTTAAAGTGAACTTCTCCACTCCCATGGATTCACACTGATGAGAGACAGGCGTCGCCTTGCAGGATAATGCACTGTATGAATCATTTAGTGCATCCTAGCTACTTATTAGCGGAAAAGCCTCAGATAGAGCGCGGCTCACTGGCGGAGAGAGATAGGTGTCACACAACAAATGTGCGGCCCCGCCATGGAGACACGTAAGGACTGCTGAGGTAGCCATTTGAACGAAGCACGTCATTATGCACCAGCGGGGTGTCTGGCGAGAACGAATCACAGAAACGGGAAGAGAAAAAAAAAAAGAAAAGCCTGGACCGGAGTTGCTCCTAATTGAGACGGAGAGACTCAGTCACACAGCAGTGAGCGCCAGACAAGCCCAGCTGGAAACTAAAAAACTCTGCAGCTCTCTTACCACTCGCATAACCGAGAGAGAATCCATTTTCTAAACTCGGTCTTAATAACGGCAGCGTTCTGGGTCTAGTAGATAGTTCTTTGTATCAATAGCTGGGGGTAAACTTCACAAGCAACTGCGCAATTCTCCTGTGAACTGGAAGTTGAAGGCTTTAACGTTCCATTCCAGTGCACCTGCATGGGTTGTTTGCTGAGTTTGTTTTTGGCAGCAAAGAAGCTTCTTGGCGGCATTGGAACACTTTTGGAAGGATCAATAATTCAGAAGAGCATTTGCATCTGTCATCTCCTTCCACAGATGTCAGGAACAAACAAGGCTCCTTGAGGGACACGGGTAGCGAGCTCTTCCACCGTAATCAAAGAGTTTTGGCAGATGCTGAACTTGCAGAGGTTGTGTCAGGGTAGGTACCTCTCAGTGAGATACACATGTACCCCTGAGCACAATCTCAGGTTTCCTCAGGCCAAAAGGAAATTTAGATGTGGAGTTAGGATGGGAAATCTACTAAAGACGATCAACAAATACACGTTCAACGCCAAGCAGCTAAACTCAGGCTGTCAAACACTCAGCATGACAGAACCCAAAGGTCACCTCCCTGCATAGGGATTCAGCCTGATCATCCCAATCTGACTGTGAAAGAGCGCCGCATCTCAGAAGGTCAAACGTCCTTAGCTACGACCGAAATGCAAAACGGAATTGTGAAACGCAAGGTTTTGATTCCTCCTCTTGATGTTCTGTGCTGGTGGGCTTTCAGAAAAGGCGTAATGACTTCCCTCTGACAGTGTTGCCTGATTCCAGTTGAGCTCATTTGTTGATACTCCAGAGGCTCCAGAACTCCTCTGGCCTCAGCTTTTCGCTCTTCAGGGACTCATTTTCTCCTAACCTAGATCGAGCAAGTTTTTCAACTAATTAGGGCTCCTGCAACCATGGGAACCCCTTTTTCAGTCGGTCAATTAAATGGATTTTTTGAAAAGAAACTGGATGTTCGGAAATAACTGAAGTGATACGAGATTTTCCCTAAAAATGGCTCCGTTCCCTTTCATATCAGTTTGAAATGTTTCTGCCGTATTAACTTTGGCGCACAGTTCTTTATTTGAATAGGAAAGAGGCACTATCCTTAGGATCAGTGGAAGTCATTTCATGCCTCAGTGTGCGTCTTCCATTAGCCGGGAAAGCAAACATCATCCTCTTCACTCGGTGCGTCTTCCTCTCGTCTTTAGAGCCCGTGGCTCTGCTTCAGCACCGTCCTGTGTGAGGTCATTACCAACACTTTCTAAACTCTAAATGAGGTGAACCTTCTGCATTTATTATACATTATGCCAAAGATGCTCATTCAATTGACAAGTTGGGTAATTATGCTGCTGTAAACAAGCTCACACTTGTTGCAATTTCCATTCCTACCACAACTAAAATCTAAACTCAACTAAGATCAATCAACATTCTTCTGCACAGAAATACCAATCACAAAATAACAACAAAAAGAGACCGAATTAAAAGAATAGTTTAGATAGCAGTGACACACAAAGGCCGCTGTTGTCATCAGCGAGGATGGGAATGACAGCGGTATTAGCATGGTGAGTGTCACTCTTAAGGGGTGGCCCGGTCAAGTCAAAGGTCGTCATGCCGTCTTGCATAATGACGTCGACCAGTTCCCCCTCTTTGCCGTTTTGCCTAGGAGGCTTCAGAGGTCACAGTGAGGGTCAAGTCATCTTCCCAGGCTGTCAATGGAGCACAGAAGCGTTTATGTGCATGCCAAGCGTCGCTCCAGGCAGGCAGAAGCAATCAAAATTTATTGTGCGCAGGTACTTGATGAATCCAGGACCACACACACACACACACGCAGGACTTACAACACAGGATGATCCATCTCTGCTGTAAACCTGATCTGGAGAGGAGACAGCTCCCTCATTGATACAAATGACTATAGAATTGCTTCCTCATACCTACTTGGTATAGATTTCTATGTTAGAAATAATAAATGTCCTGCCCGTCAAAACAAAATCTATTGTGCAACGGAAAGCTAATTTCCCCCGTGCACTCAGGAGAAGACACAAACTTGAATATCAATATATTCTAATGCAAGTAAGCAATGCGCTGCCTTTGAAACCGCAGGTTTAATGCTGTGCGTTATTCCAGGAAGTCCCATCTGTAGCCACTGTGGGGAGAAGCCTGCTAAGTGTGGTGTGTGTGCTCTGCTAGAAGGTAAGGCGGTTAGAGAGAGAGAGAGGCTTTCACAAAGCAGTCAATCAGTTTTTGTAATGGGTGGGCTGACGCATCCCCACAGAATGTGTGTGTGAATGTGAGGACATCTGTGCGTCACAGATCACACAAAGAAAGAGGCACTGGAGTGGTTGAAGAAAGCTTGATCAAAGAAAGTTAGTAGGTAGGTACTCACTGCAATGTAGGGAAAAAAGAACCAAAAAGGAGATCAACTGTGAATGAATAAGAAAAGGAAGTATAGAATTTGGCAGTCAGGCTCCCTAAAAAGCAAGTTACACTAAGTTTGAGAGGGGGGGGGGCATAAAGAAGTAAACTTAAAAGGCCTTAATAACACATTTCAACCTTAATTGGTCTTCAGAGCAAACGTCTCATACAAGGCAAGTAGTCTATGATAAAATGACCTCCCATCCAATCACTGCTCCCGCTTCCCATCCGCTGATTTGGTTTTGGCTGAACAGATAATTAAGACACCAAGAAAGCACCAGAAAATGTGTATTCAGGCAAAGCGACAGAAGAAGCCAGACCCATGTCAGGAAAAAAATAAGGCCGACCAGGATTAAAAGAGAGACTTTACATTACAGAAACACCCTGAAAGCCATGGCATCATTGAGACCAGGATAGTTACAAGCGTCAAATTGATGGATCCAAAATGTTTCCCTCTTAAGCATCCTTAAACCACCATGGAATAACGGTTTGACACACTCCTAATCCTGCACAGGTAAAGCAAAAGTGTCATTATCATGGCATTCTGCAAAATGTCTATTGTTAATGTGTGTCTGTGAGCGTGTGTGTGTGTGTCGCCACACTCAAAGGAAAGAGATTCTGCTTTTGGGAACTGCAGCAGGGCTCAAAGTCTAAGCTCCAACATCCTCAAGGCCCAGCTCTTAGTGAGTGACAGTGGAGAAGCAGGCTGAGACGAAGTGGTGCCTAAAGTCCCCGACTGAGCCTGAGCGTACTCATCTCTGTCTACTCCCCGCATCGCCTGTGAAGCACTGCGATGCTGAGTGTGGCATTTATGGCCCCAGTAACTTCACGTCCAGCGGCCATGACAAAAAAAAGTAGTGAGAAATAGATTTTCCACAAGGATGCAGGATATTAAACTGCAGTGGCATGGCCGTTTGTAAGTTAAGACTCTTCTTCTTTCTTCTTCTCTGTCTCTCTATTCTCTAGTACTCACACACACGTTCAGCCTCAGGTTTATGGTCCAAGCTGTCATGTTAATGTCTTCTCTCTGACAAAAAGCCCGTCAGTGCAGGTGGACTCCTGACTGGACCTGTTCCACTTCTGTCTGTATTAATGCTGCGAGTTTGAGTGGTGTTGAAAACCGGGACAGGCCAATTTTACAACTTGGAAAATGCAATTAAACAGCCAACAACAGCAGCACCGAATTAACAAGTGGCAAACCCCAAAATTCTTGATGCTACATGAATTTGCGATGTGAAAAAAACAGTCTTTCTGCCATAATGGCGCCGTGTGGAGGCTCTCAGAGCTCACACTGGGGGTGGCGGCGGCACCCTGATCCCATGCCTCCCATTAATGCCTGGCAGAGATTGGCACAAACATTCTCCCATTCCTCCCAAATGCCTCAGGAGACACCATGACAACTACTCGGGAAGCAACAGGGCCTCCTCGCCATTCCGTTCATGCCCTGGCATCCACTGTCAAGCGTGTGAAGCTGTCTCCTTCTGTGTCCTTTAGAGGCGAGATAACAGAGACAGATTTAATGTGATACATGCTCCTCCTACCTCCCTTTAGCTGATATATTTCCCCCCCTTTCCCCTGTTGTTCTCTCACCAAGACATCATCTCCATGGCTGTGGTAGCAAGTGCGAGGCTGCGATAAAGCCATTACTGCTCTACTTTATGTAAAGGCCTTGCTCCCAGACACAATTCCCCCCTCGTTTCCAGTATGAATCTAAATATACGGCACTTGGCTAGATTTCCATTCCAGCCCGTCGAATCCCAGAAACAAACAGTTGTAACTTTCTCCAAACGCAATTCCGGCATTCGTTCGGCACGCAGAACGGCAAACTCTGTTGCGTCGAGTGTACAAAAGAGTGATTGTGTCGGGCGGGGATGAAGTAAATGGAAAGCTCTGTAGGCGCCTGTGGAAAAGAGTGAGATGACTCGATCTCCAGGGAATCCTGACATCACAGGGACGGCATGTTATGGAGCAAGACATATTTTCGGTAGCACAAGTTGATAACACATACAGCGGTACGTCATTAGGCTGGGTGGCATGCTGAGGCGGGCCAACACTTCGCTTGGAAGTGGTTAAATGATGCATGAATTTAAAATGAAAATCAGCCTCATTCTAGATTTTAGCGAGACAGATTTTGGTTTAATTGCTTGGTCCTTTTCTCCATTTAGAACCTTTTCTTAATTCAAAGGTTATTAATTATTTAGGATTATTATATTAGATATTATTTTAGTATTTTCCTTTCACTATATCATTTGTATTATTAAAATTATACTATAATGACATTAGCTGTATTATATACTTATTATTACAATAGGCAGTGACTAACATAAGGTGGGTGCTAATCCGCGACCACACACACACACACACACACACACACACACACACACACACACACACACACACACACACACACACACACACACACACACACACACACACACACACACACACACACACACACACACACACACACACACACACACACACACACACACACACACACACAAAATGACAGCAAAAGCAAAAGACACAGTAATGAGCATTCAAGGGCTAAATCCCAGAACTATTAAATATATTTTTTGGATGCCTTATAAAAAACAAAAGCCTGTGTAGAAAATAATTAGGGAACAATTGTCAGAGCGTGTGTTCAATCATTTCATTTAGATGCTGATTTTCACAGAAATGAAAATAAAGTGTTTGGAATAATTGAACTTCAGATGTGCTAAATCTATTTAACTACTGACAGCGTCTCATATTATCACAGTGTGAGGTTTCCTGCTCAGATTGTTAGACTCGTCTGTCTTTCCATTTCCCCTTATTTCCAGTGAGGCATATGTAGCGAGCAGAGGAGTCACGTGTAATGAAAAAGCGCCGCACCGGGCTAATGTATGCGTCTCAGAATGGGGTGAGACCTGCGAAACAGCAGGCTGGGGACGTCCCAGGCCACAGGTGGGTTCCATCAGAGGCTCTTTCATTCCCTCCTCCTGCACTCCCCCCCCTCCACCTACAAAATTAACGCTGTTGCCAATTACCAGTGTGGGAGCGTGGCAACATGGCCACGCTCCTTTGATTCAAAACACACACTCATTTATCTGTGTGTGCCAATCTGTGTGTACATGCTGATAGAGTCTGTTTAACCAATGTAAATTGAAGGATATCCTGGCATGTTCATGTGTGAATTCAAAGCAATGCTGCCTGGCGTAATACTGAAACAGAAGTGAAATATATGTTCTAACTTATTAATCTATTTGCATCATATTAATTCTAGAAGCACTTTGTAACTATTGCTTGAAAATGTCCTATATAATAAAACGCATTATTGTGGCGCGTCTCTGCTCGCCGGCTGTCTAATTACCTCTCTGTTTTGTCCTGACTCAGCTAAAACCCGGAAAATCATAACACAAAGGCAAGCAGAGGAGCCAATCATATTGATCAGTCAAACGGTTGAGTGCCCTCGGTATTTGGCGATGTACCAGTGGCTAATGCATACCTGTGTAGCGGGGATGGAGTTAAGTGTGTCCGACTCCGGCTCACTCCACTGTCAAAATGAACCGAACAGTGGCAGGAAGGAAGTGGAGTCCCCTCCTCCAATTGTTATGCAATTTGTCTTCTCATCAGGGCCTCCAAACAACCTTCAAACACTCAGACAGCACTTAACCCCTGCAGCCAAACACTGAGCCCTGTAGTACTGCAACACAACACAGCAGTTAAACTGTCACCGGGTGTGCGAATATATTGTGTAAATGTGGAGCGGGAAAGAGGAACTTTGGCTTTGAGCTTTAGCTTTAAGGTTGTCCTAGAGGCCTTATTGTACATAGCACACATATTTGGGACTTGTTTATTTACTCTTGATCAGTTACATAGAGATAAAGCTCACTTCCCGATTCGGTCCTGGCCACTGAATTAACTCACATATTACAGAAATGGAACGCCCACAATAGGATCTTTCTATTGATTTAGTAAGATATAGAAACAAAACATTACTTCTATATTGACGTTTAATGTTTACACAAGAGTTAATGGGTATGTCATATGTTAGTTACATCGGTGGCTTGTTTCTACTGTATTTCTTTATACAAATGTTCAGGTTGTATTGCTATACAAAATAAACAAACTGTGTCATTGCTGTGTCTTGCGTGTGACTGGGAATACACACACACGAACACAGCACACCAGAGGCCTCCAAAACAGCTGCTATAATGTCAGCATGTATTTCTTCGACCAACTGATTTGGAGGACTACCTACATACATTTTGCTCTCAAGTCCCTCAAAAACAACTTCTTCGTCTTTCCTGTGACCTGTGTTTTGGATTACCTGGACCTGTGTAAATAAGTTATTCAAAATAATCTTAATAACCGTAATATAATACAGCCAGAGGATATTTTAGACATATCCACGTCAGCCTGACACCCAACTCATCATGCTCAGTGTCACCCTTGGCGCTGGACAGTGACTGATGTGAACGGGACCTACCTGGTGTAGATCATTTCCCAAGCTGAACTCCTGGAAATACCCAGGGGCCGCTGACGAGGCTCTGATCGCCTGCCACAGTTGGTGCTGGCAGCCCCCCAGGTAGTGTGAACGCACTCCAGGCAGCAGGTTGTAGTTTCTGAACACGTAGGCCTTCAAAGGAGTGCCCCGGTTCACAACGGTGCTCACTGCTGCCACCTACAGGAAATGACAAACAATGCAACTTTCATTACCTTTTAAAATCAGCTCAGAACACTTAAAAAAAATGTATCTACATTCTCATCTTCAGTCACAGCCAATAAGCCATCTAGTTATTAAAATCTAACTGAACCTGAAGTATTTTGACAAGAAAGTAATAATATCTGAACAAGCATTCACTCAAATGAATTCAGTCCCTGTTTTGTGGGCATTGGTGAAGCCTGGAGGCAAATGGAACTTTGCCCAACACAACTTCTTTCCTTGCATGGCTGAACTTATCGGAGCAAAACTTCCTTGTACTATTTATTGGATGTGAGATGAATGCCAGACAGTAAGACTGACAAATCAAAAGAGGCTTTCTGTAATGTCGCTGTGAACAGGGTCGGATGAAAGCTCACGTCGGTGTCAGAGCAGAACAGAACAGAACATGAGAGAAGAATGCGCCCGAGCGTGATGAGATGAGAGCTCACCTTAGGGCAATTGGGGTTTCTTGAAGTCTCCACCATGAGATGCGAGCCCATTTTCTCTCTGTGGAGGAGAGTGGAGTGACTATGTTAGATATTGTCACAACTTCGAATTACAGATCTAGTGCTTTAAGTAAGAATGTATGCTCAGCCTCCTGGACAACAACAGTGGAACTAACTTCAAGATGTTCTCCCAGGTTTCACTGTCATAGAAGGCGTGGTTCCAGCCCATCTTCACAGTGCCGACAATGACGTTCTGCTTGAAAACATCCGTGCCCAGCTTCCTATAGAGGTCGTTGCATTCATCTAGTGGGATTTGGAACACGCCCAGCATAAACCCGAGAATGGCACCTGAACACAAAACACAAACGAACACGCAATTAAAGAGGGGAAATGAAATTAAAGAGGTTCCAGCAAACCATTTGTACAAAAACAGCCTTTTGTTAATAGGAAGCATAAGAGCCTCGGTTTCACCCCTTGGGAATGCAAACAAGACAAGTTGCTGACAAAGGAGAATATAGCCTGGAACTTGAGACTTGATTAGCGGCTGAATATCTCAGAAGAGTCCAATCAAGTGGATTAGCATGGCTACGGCAGTACAGCCACATAGGAACAGAAAAGCTATCTTGATAGCAAAAGTTTGTATAATCTGTATAAATGCAATCATTAGCTCTGATAAGCAAAGATCCCTGACTGGACTGGCACAGACCTGAATAATGAGTGAGATCGAGCCGACCAGATGCAGCCCAGATGGGTTTTACATGTTTGAGCATCATTCTATCGAGCTTACTACTCACTAAACCTGAATATTATGTCCCTCCTACAGGTGGAAAATTAAGGCAGAGAGAACAGAGAGCAATGAACACAGAGGAGGTTTCTGCTAGAGAACGTCATATGAAACAAAATGAGGACACGGTCTAGAGTACTCCCTTGTGGTGATGTTGCACAGAGGGAAAACTCCTCATACTGCTCATTTCTTGAACAAAACATAAAACCCAATAAATGAAACGAGCGTTTGTCTAACAGTAGCAATGAAAAACGGGACAATTGAATGTAAAGCTACAGAGATCAGAAGCATGGTGGCGAGGAAATAAAGGCCAGACTTACATTGTCAGACCATTCTGTGAAATTGCATTTGGCTCTAATAGCCCACATTCAGCACATATGTTGATTTCACGCACACACACACACATACATACAGTAACTGGGGCAAGACGACAACATACCTGTGCTGACACCACAAATATAATCAAACAGCTGGTAAATTGGTTTGCCCGTCAGTGCTTCCAGTTTGTGTAGAGTCTGAAGGACAAGAAGTCCCCTGAAAGTACACACACACACACACACACACACACACACACACACACACACACACACACACACACACACACACACACACACACACACACACACACACACACACACACACACACACACACACACACACACACACACACACACACACACACACAAATAAAATAAGTTGGGTTATGAATTTCCTCCAACAAATATATTTGCATGACTTATACTCAACTTTTATATATTTAAATTGATTACTAAAGGCCTTGACTACTTTGTTTCACAGTGAAAATGGGCAGAAATGTGATATCGTATGTGAGCCTCACAACAAAGGAGCAGAATGAAGCCATAGCCGTACCTCAGTCCTCCTCCATCTATGGACAGGATCCGAATGCCGCGGCCTTTGACGGGGTTTGCGTAGCCGACGAGAGCGAGGGCTTCTCTAATCGCTGCCCTCAGGCCCGGGTCGCTGGCCTGACGCAGACGTAGCAAGCGTGGGATCACCTTCTCCTGATAGAATATACAGGCACATCATAACAGTTAGCAAGATGAATGAAACAGGTCTTGGCTGTATCAAAGCACTGTGCCCTGTGTGGTGTGTGTAGCACAGACAGGAGACGAGGAGGGTGTGTAGAGCAGACGTGACACAAAACTGTCATGATGTCGGTTAAATGAACAGAAGAATTGGAGCTCATTTTTGAAAGGATACAGGTTAATTTTTCAACAGTAGAATCTAAATTTAAACCGGACCCTAATTTGTTCCCCTTGAACACTTGATCTTGAAATGTATGTAGGTCAGTTAATCCCCATGATTTGCAGCCATTTCACTAAGCGAACAAAGTCATTTGAAGAACATTCTCCTTGATTCTTTCCCAGGAAAAAATAATTCTCCTCCTTCCTTACAATAGCACAAGCACCCTTGGCTTGGAATAGGTTAGTGTTGTCCTCATGCCATCACAGATAAGGCTGAAGCTGACTGTAAATAAATGCTATGCAGTCCACATGTTGTTGCCTGGCTCGGTCACACACACATCATTATGTAAACACAGCTGACCATCTGACACTTGGACAATCTGACACCATGGGATAATGTACACACAACAGCGGATCAGATGTTCAACACGACATGCATGCCTGATAGAACATGCAAAAATAGTGCATGTTATATCACACAGGGAGCGTGTGGCAAAACAAAATCCTGTTCTAAAATGTCAGGGTGCCATGGCTGTGGGGAAAGTGCCTGTTCATGATTGTTCACCTTGACTGCGACGATGCGAGACTCTGGGAACTCCAGGAGGTGGTAGCTGAGATCCTCCACCCTGTTGATGTAGATTCGTACATCCGACGCCCTGTGGAGAGCCTGGACCAGAGCCCGAGTCCGGTTGTCCACACTCACCCTGGCAATGATCTGCAAGTAGCAAAAGATAGAGACCCTGCTTTGAATCCTTATCTGAGACCCTGGATAAGGTGTAATAAGGTGTAAAAAGCTGTAAAAAGTGTTTTACATGAGATTCAGGTCGTTTACATCTGTTAATAGGTTTAATTTGCAGCATTCTGGAGATATTTGGCATCCAATTACCTTTGAATGGACTCACTTCAACAGCTCAAAGATTAAAACCTTTTGCACACCAGAATAAATGCTTAGGCAACACTTTGTAATATCTATTTTGTTTGAGAACTATCTTTCTTTACCACACCCTGCATCATATCTCCACAACATTCTCCCAGCTACTTCATGTAAAAGAATACAGATGTTTCAGAGTGAAATGTCATAGGAAAACAGACATATTTGTATCTAACTAAACCTAGAACTTTATGTAGAGGAGCTTTCACGGGCTTTTCCATGTCATTTATTTAGCACATTGATTCATGAGGGTTCATTCAAAGGCCGGAAAGTGAACTAGGGTCAAAGTTCAGAAGTAATGCAGAGCTCAAGCAATCTGATAATACACACTCATACGTCATCAAAACTGCCAAGAGCAGGATGTCAAAATATGTTTACATCACCAAAACATATTAACTTGGATTAGCAGTGAACGCTACACTCATCAGCCACTACAGGTGCATCTCTTTATATTAGAATCTGGTATCTTCCCCATGATTGTGTCGCCTACTGAACCAGACTGAGAGACAATTTAAAGGCTCAGGAAACCTTCACAGGTGATTTGAGTTAATGAGCTGATTAGAGTGAGATACTGTGAGGCTGCAATATTGAACTTTTACACAATATTGTGATTTTCGGAGATTCTGAATGTGGGGTTTCCATGAGCTGTAAGCCATAATAATCACAATTAAAACAAATAAAGGCTTGAAAAATGTCACTTTGTGTGGAAAGAATCTGTAATATATGAGTTTCACTTTTTTGAATTAAATTACTGAAATAAATTAACTTTTCCACAATATTCTAATTTATTGAGATGCGCCTGTACAAGCTTATACTTAGTCAGAAAGCAATCACAAACAATACGAACATTCACATAGACTTATAAACAATTGCTTCACTACAGACCTACCTTCTCTCTTTGGTGCAGCAGTTTCTTGGCTTTCTCCTCTGCAGCCGTCTGCTCCTTGCTGATTGTGGCTTCAGTCTGGATTGGCGGTGCTTCCTCAGGCAACTTCTCCTCCACAGTTGCAATTTTGGATTGTGCCGCTCTGAATTTGGGGACTAAGGGGGCAATGTAGCTCCCTACGAAAGCTTGCATGGTTGGAGCCGAGTACGATAGGTAGTGTCCAAAACCCTTCTTGGAAGAAGTTGGAATAACTTGACCTGCAGCGTCTGGTTTTTCAGGTACTGGCATGAGGTCGCTAGTGTGTTGAACCTGAGAGGAAGCAGATGTATTCTTGACATTGTCCACTTCTTTGTCCTCAGTCTTTGTACTGCTGCCAAAGTACGCGTTGATGTGATGAGCCAGGTAATTGTACGTTTCATCGAAGCTTACTGAGGAGGTGCTGGGGTGAAATAGTGCTGTAGTGGATATGGAAGCTGCGCTCTTTTTCTCAGCATCACTCGACGGCGGTATGGGCTCCTGTGATTTCCTGGCACTGCTGGCTTTAGCGGGAGAAGCAACACGCCTCAGCCTTTTCTGCTTGACGTCATGCAGACTCTGGACTGTTGCGATGACAGTGGCTTTGGTAGGCTTTTGTTGAAGTGTAGAGGTAGTCACAGTTCCTTCCGGTGTAGCAGCAGCAGCTGTAGGAATAGCTGCAGGAGTGGGAGAAGCTGCAGTAGAGGGGTTAGGTACAGAGTTGGGTGTAGTAGTGGATGTTGAAAGACTAGCAGCATCACTGGAAGGTTGGTTGGACGTCACAGTGCTCTCCTCAGCCACAATTTCGACCTTTGCACCTCCATCCACATCTTTACCTATCTGGGAAGCTTTTGGTTTGAGTCTGGCAATTTTAGAGAGAATTTCTGTGTGACTTCCACTCACAGCTTTCGAGACTGTGTCCAGCGTGTTTTTGATTCGCAACATTTGTTGACTTAGACCAGCCGACCAACGTGAGGCCGAAGAGTTCAAACACAGGGGGCTGGTATGGAGTCCAAGCTTTTGTCTCACCAGCGTGCCTCTACAGAGACATCCCTTACGCCTCCTGATCCTTGCAGGGTGTTGAAGATGGAGCCTACAGTTAGAGATGTGAGAGAAGGGAAGTAGTGCAGCTGACCTCTGGGCATGTGACTGCCACAAGACAGCTGTTCTGTTTACTTGCAACATCCAGGTATTTGGAGCCTTGAGTCATTCTTTCAGGTCTAAGGCGAGTCCTCAAGGCTTTATCCCATCCAAAGCAATACAAGGTGCTTATACTGGTGATGGACAAATGAAAAGTGGTACATGCATGAATGACAACAATCAAAAGATGAAAACGGCAAATGAAACAACACGCACTACGCTCTAACTGGCCCCTGAACACCACTAGCTGACCCGGGAGGTATTTACTTATATTCATTATAACAGACAGAAAGTGAATATCTATTTGTGCCTTACTTATAGTATATTATACAACATTTCAACATTAGCAATGAGCTACACAGAGGAGGTAGCTCAAGCTAGCAGTTATGTGGACGAGACAAACTAAAATAAACTATACCATTCTTCATGTCCAACGTAGTCATTTCAGGAAGCGCAACAAGCTTTTCCTCTTCTCAGTGATTTACCACCTTGCGTTTTTAAAGCGGAAAATGAACCATGTGCTACTAGCGGGCAACTCTCCGTTCAGTCGGAGTGACATTTGCTCCCCAGCTTAACGTGACGTCGTCAGCGAGACGAAAACAATGATCACGTGAGGGTAAAAGTCCTCTCTGATTGGCTGATTATTATTCGGCCCCTTAAAGGAAGTCTGTTGATTGGTTACGACATAAAGCCTACCGAGAACTCAAGTTCGCGGTAATATATTTTCAAACCAAGATCAATAATATATGATCGATAAATACAAATGATTAGGCGAAAGTACTTTCGTAGAATATCTGTGTTATACAGAAAGTTGTGATTGACCGTGCCGTTTTGCAAATGAGGCTCTCTTTTACGTAACCTATTTGGGAATGTGATGACGTAGCCTGTCCATAACAAGTACACACAGTGAAGAGGCGCCTCATTGAAATAGGGCAAAGCCATATAATACGTTAGGAACTTGATATTCATTTTAGAAATAGATATCTGCCCAAAAGAAAAATATATGGTGTTAAAGAAAATGATGTTGTTTATTGAGCAGACCTGCTAACGCTTAGTAACGACCAGGTGTGTCGGTATATTTCAGTGGTGTTGATTCAGAATCAGAATCGTTTTGATTGCCAAATAGGTTTTCACTTACAAGGAATTGGCTTTGGTGTTTGGCGCAATGAAGATATGAAGAGAAAAATAAATATTAATATTAAGAGAAAAATAAATCACAGTTATTTGACAGTACTATATAGAATACAAATAAAGAGCTTATCAATTTAATATGGAGAGTGGAGTATGTACAATATAACTGTATGTATTTAAATGGAATAACTAGTCTAATAATGAAATGTGTTTCAATAACTCGTAAAAATAGATAATAGATTGTATAGATAATACATTGAGTTTTATGCTCAAAACAACACACACTTCTTTCCCCTTTATCGTAGATGTTCACTATTTGCCCGATAGAGGGCAAACGTAGCAAAACAGCAGCGTTTACCCAGCAGCACTTCAGTAGGATGGAAGAACGGACGAAGCAAATGAAACGATGCTGTTCCAACTCCATATTAAATTACTCTGTCAAGATAACACTTTTCGGATAAAGGATGAGTGCAAGTGCGATATATAATCACTAGAAATCGTTTGTCCACAGGAAAGGTAAGGTATCTGACTGAGAACGGAGGGTAATGTTAGCTAACATTAGCTACGAGTGATGATAATGATGGTGATGGCTGATGATATACAGTGAATAAACCAAAACCAGCCGTCATGCCTTAAAATGATACTTTACCCTGCTGTTTGAATGTTGCCGGCAAATGTGAGTGATTGATGAAAATGGAGCAACAGTCGTGTTAGCTAATGTCCAACGTTGTCGACATTCATTCAGATCTATAATCGAATTATAATAACAGTTACAACAACTACGACGTCATCCCAAACATATAATGTTACTGTTATTTGTATGTGTGTTATTTGTAAGATCTATTGTGTAAATGCATTGGACACAGAGCACGTGTGTAGATCACCATGTGAATAATAAAGTTTCTCTTTGAACTGTAGGGGAACCAAAGCCATGGCAGCCGCACACTCTGCTGTGACGTTTGCAGTGTGCATCCTCGTGATAACAGAGATGATACTTGCAAAGAAGAACTACTACGACATACTGGGAGTGCCCAAAGATGCTTCTGAACATCAGATTAAAAAGGCTTTCCATAAGCTTGCAATGAAATTTCACCCAGACAAGAACAAACACCCAGATGCTGAAATGACATTCAGGGAAATTGCTGAAGGTATGATAATGTTTTTGTTTTTATTTTGTTGTCATTTTGTTAGATTTGTATTTCATGTAAATACACAGTGGATGTAAAGTATACAGGGAGCATCCAGTTAACTGACTTATTTGAATTAAATTTAAATGTTTGCTGTGTAATCCTGATGCAAAGTCGGGTGCATGCACATACAGTAACTCACAACACCTTGCTTTATTTTTTTTTTTTGTTTTTGATGTATATATTTATTGAAGAAAGCATTTGACAAATTTTTCCAAACATTCCTCTCTAAATGTGTCCTTATTTTCATACACAGCTTATGAGACATTATCAGATGTTAAGAAGAGGAGACAGTATGACCAATTTGGTGACACCGCTTCATACTTCAGCGGGGAGACAAAAGACGCACACAGACAACCTGTCCACAACCCTTTCAACTTCAACTACGAAGACATATTCAAGGACTTTGATATTTACAGCCAGAACAGGCACGCCCGCCACAGAAGACACTTTGAGGAGCACTCCAGGTCCCACAAGGAGACAAACAGCAGACATAAAAGACATTACCAAGGTGGGTTTGGAGCAGGTGTCTTTGATGACGTGTTCGACAACATGGAGAGAATGTTCACTTTCGACAGACAGGCCAAACAGACTGAAAGCAGGTTTCATGGTGCGTCAAAACAGCACTGTAGAACGGTGACGCAGCGAAGAGGAAATATGGTGACCACATACACGGACTGCACTACTAGTTGAGATGCATCGTAAAAAAGACTTCACACTCAAAATTGCCTTAAAATGTGATTGTATCAAACTGATATCTCAAACGTGTTCGTAAAGCCTGTGGAAATTAAGAACTGACTGACATTGAAGCATGTGATAGGAAGCAGTGATTACTTGATACTGTAAAGGTACTTCAAGTATCTTTTCAGAGTTTAACTTTTCACTACATGGTCTTAAAAAGCTGATGTGGAGTTTTTCCTCAGTATTTTTCAAGCACTTCTACATTTATGACTGCAGTACATGTTTCATTTGGACATAAAATATCCACGCTGTCCTGCCGCTGTGACTTATGGTTGCAGATATTACTTTTTCTTGTATATGCTTTGCTATTGTGAGTCTTAAAATAACACCAAGAACAGCATAGTAGTCCATGGATTTCTGCTTATGGTTGTCAAATAGTGTGCATTGTCAACAAACATCTGTGACCCTGTTGACCTCTTTCACAGGTGCGTTTTGAATTAGTACATCTTTCTCATATACTGCTGAACCTTAAATTGCCACTCAGCTTTTTAAACACCCTATTTTGGAGCATTTTGGAAAAATCTTGTGTTCTGCCGATATTAATTTATATGTATGAATATAATTGGGAAAAGATTAAATTGATCCGAGAAATCAGTCATTTTTCATTTAATCTTTACAATTTTTGGACAACAAAGAGTCCAAATCATCTTTTATTCATGCTTAATTGATTTTATTCTTATTGATTTAGGTCTTTTGCTTCTGGATTTACAACTACATTGCTTAAAATTTTTGTAAAAGTGCTCTAATATTGGGTGTTCAACATAAAGAATGTGTAACTAACTTGTAGTGAAGCACTGTCTCTAAGCTACTGTATATATAGTGTAATACACAGGAGATAAAACACAACCTAGAAACCATTTTTTCTTCATCTTTTACCATTATTCCTGCATCCTAGTTGCAGTGACACACACTATAGAATTATGGTTTGAATTGTGGATATTGATGTAAGCTATCACAGAGCACTTTGAATGTTGTGTGAAATTATAGAGTTATGTGTGTTTTGTTTTGAAAAAGATATGGGAAATAAAATGAGACCAAATTGAGTGGATTTGTATTCAATACTTTGTAACAGAGGATGTGCCATATAAAATCAGTTTGGGACATTGTAGCAATAACAGGACACCGCCTTTTTAGTTATTGTTAACAAATTTGGTTTATTGATCTTTTTGAAGACTTTCATGATATGGAACAATAATCTTAATGTTACTGTGTAAAATCCCCATCAAAACACATTGTAACATTTTGCTACTCATCACCTAATTTTCCAAAGGGCTTAAGTCAGTGTTTTTGAAATAACTATACATTACATATTGCTCTGACGTGGTGTAACCTAAATATTATCGTGCCCACACCATAGTTACTGTTGCCTTAAAGGAAAAAATGACGCATCGCCAATCATAAGTCACCTTGTAGGGAATGTAGTTTATTAAAAGCTCTATTATTATTATACTCTATTACAATGCGTGCTGAGCGCGTCTTAGCAAAACTCATATTCCCATAATGCAACACTCCCAGTTAGTGGATGCGCAGTTTCTGACACACGCCAACCGCACGCAGCGCCGCTAGCTCGGGGACGCTGAATGACTTTGTACCCGTGAGGAAGAGAAAGTTGTGTGTTTGACAGGTCAACACCGGCAGTGGAACAATGGAAGCCCTCATTCCTGTGATAAACAAGCTACAGGATGTATTTAACACAGTGGGCGCAGATATCATTCATCTGCCGCAGATAGCCGTGGTGGGAACCCAGGTGAGATTCATCAGTTTATGTTATTAAGGCTAGCAAGATAGTTAGCCACTGCTAACTTCTCGTTGTGTCATTTTATGATCTAAATGCCGGCACTGAAGGGAACAACGCTTCTTCTAGCTTAATCTACAGCTATATAGCACAAAGCTAAGGCAGCTAAATAGCTTTTAGGTGGAAACGCAAGCTGAACATTATACTCACACACTTTAGTCTTTGTGTTGCTAACCGTAATAACACAATTTGGTATGTTTTCCTTCTAAACAATGATCCTTTCTCACGCTCATTCAAGAAAGAAACGATTTTATCACCACCTAGCTAAATACGTACATGGTGTAGGCTGGTTTGGCGAACAACAGTAGCTCTTTAATTGAATACAAAGTCGTCTTGTCCTTATTTGGTATCGGGTGATCAGTCAATAACACCACCTGATTAACTTCCATAGATGAAGTAAGAGAACAGAATCCAGCCCCTATTGCCTGCTGGGAAAATGTCCACAGTATAAGAACATTAATAGGAACTCTAGTAAGATATTTGGGCCTTTAATTAATCTTCAGATAAGGAGTTTCTTCCCTAAATCAAATCAAATCAGACATATTTGCTCTATAAAATATATCAGCAGGTGCAATTTGGTCTTATGACTCTTTTGGGCGATATGGTGGAATGGTGATGAGTGCTGTTCTGTCTAGGCTTGTTTGACCTTGGTGGATGTAAGCTGTCAAATGAGTGAACCTTTTTGTTTTAATTGTTGTTTGTTGTCGTTGTTGTTGTCTACAGAGTAGTGGGAAGAGTTCTGTGTTAGAGAGCCTGGTTGGCAGGGACATTCTGCCACGTGGGACGGGCATCGTCACTCGCCGGCCGCTCATCTTGCAGCTGGTGCACGTTGAACCAGAGGACCTCAGGAAAACCAGTGAAGAGAACGGTAACATAACATCCCTCTGCCCTGTGATCCTTTTGGTGTTTTGATGGATGGATGGATGGATGGATGGATGGATGGATGGATGGATGGATGGTTTCTTACATTTTAATCCTCTCCCCACAAGCGCACTGAACAACAACATATAGATAGATAGGGGTTGGTATGGGTCTAGAAGGTGAATCGGTCGTCTAGGGATCAGTAGGTTCTTGGTTTGATTCTGGGCTCTTCCCTAGGGTGCAGGTTGGGGCCTTGCCTCTGCCATCGGTGTAAGAATGACTGAATGAATGGGTGAATTTAAGCTACAAGTTAAACCCTTTGGATAAAAGTGCTTCTGTCGTGGAATGAACAGTATTTCAATCCAAAATCTTCTCTGATGTCAACCAATTCTCAAATCTAAAATGATGCAAGCTTCTGCATTTATCTGAATAGTTTACCCTGGCATTGCTGCAGAGTCTCTTGCAGGAGCAGCAGATAGCCCAGCTAACCCCTTTGTCTCCTGTTATCTCTCTTTAACCACAGAACCCAATACCAAGAAAAGTGAACACCTTTACCGAGGTCTCCTTTTCCTTGTTCCTTGCCTTTTTTTAGTTTGTGTATCCATTAGCTACCCATGCCCCATTCCTATTCCCCTCGCTCTGCCTGCCCAGTGTATTGGTGTAGCTTGTGTAAAGCTGCCCTACAGTGTGGATTGGCTTCATTCAGCTCACGCATTCACATCCAGGCTGGTCTGCGTCAGTTAGAAGTTAAGCAGCTTCCAGGTGAATGAATTGACTTCAATTTGTACTGACTTCTTGCCAAGTAAGGCGTTGAGAGAGACACACACACACACATACCAAATTCCAACTGGTTAAACTTGATCTGATACAAGTGGCCTATACTATGAAGCAAGACTAAAGGGATAGTCAGCTTAGTTGAGGCTCAAATTAGATTTTCTTTAATGTTACAAAGCTGCCTCACTTCTGATCGCACTCTGTCGTCACGGTAACTCATCCTCCCCAGCGAGCTTCGTCCGGAGCAGCAGCTTAGTCGGGTTGAAATGTAAAGCACCGCCTCTTGACCAATCACGTTCCTGCATGAGGGCGAGGATGTTAAGATATACATTTAGAAGTCAAATCAAATCCAATCCAGCTTTATTTAAAGTGCATTTCACACAAATGTCTCAGTAAACTTTACATAGAATCATAAAAAAAATGGACAAAGTACACACACACACACAAGCTCCTCTGGCGTGAATTACGTATCTGCATGTGACCGTTCCATTTTGCTCCTTCAGGATCGTGTTTTACATTACATTACATTACGAACATTTTGGCAGACGCTTTTATCCAAAGCGACTTACATTACATTACCACCCTTCGCAGAGGGGGGAGCAATTGAGGGTTCGGTGCCTTGCTCAGGGGCGCCTCGGCAGGGGCTCGATCCGGCAACCCTCCGGTTCCCAAGCGGAAGCTCTACCCACTGAGCCACTGCCTCCCTGTGTTTGCAGACACGCCCCCTTTTATGGACATCTCTGCATTAATCATTAATCGGCATTCATAGTCTATTGATTAGCAGTTTGGTGATACCGATCAAGCCTTAATGTAGGGTTTTGATTTTGTTAAGCCAGTCTACGCAGACCAGGCCGAGGTCTGTGGAGCTTCCCTACGTAGTTCACGCCCCTAATCTGACTAACTGACTCCACGCTTGGGATCTTGTTTATGTTGCCAGTGTAATTGTCACAATTAAAATAATAATTGCTTTCTTTTTGCTTCTCCAAATATATCTTGCTTCTTTTGCTTGAGGCTGTAATTGTTCTTCCATTGTAGTTGTTTTCCCATGATTTTTGTTTGTTTATCAGAATGCTAGTTCTTCTCTCTGGGGATGTTTGTTTCTCTGAAGAGATTTTTTTTCCCCCGCTCCAGCTGAGCCCAACAAGCAAACATGGTTTTCCCCTGAGAGATTTACCACAGTGACAGTCAAGATGGTCTATAACTAATCTGACTGCAAACCTATCAATCTATCAAATAAGCAGGAACTGAAATCTTCCTTTCTTTATATTTTCACAGGAATTGACGGTGATGAATGGGGCAAATTCCTGCACGCTAAAAATAAGGTGAGCTACAGTTTCCTCTAAGACTTTGCTCATCATCTCTGAACAGAGAAGTCCTCACAACGTCTTATTGGTGTGATGGTACACGGTCGTCAAAGTGTGTTATTTGTGAAGAGGACTTTAGAGGACACGATAATGTGATTGTTTTCCACCAGTGCTTATAAGAAAGTTTACATTGCAGTCTTTCCCTGTCATTGAATCATTTATTCCCATCACCATGCATTAATGATTAAACACAGTAGCTAAATGTCTTGTTTATGTGTGATTTCTTCTATTGTCTTTTCAGATCTTCTCAGATTTTGAAGAGATCAGACAGGAAATTGTAGCAGAAACAGAGAGAATGTCCGGCAATAACAAGGTTTGCAAACTACACCCATTCAGAGGAAGGAAAGAGATGTTGCCTAGAATACGAATTCAGAATTTGAATCAACTCTTCATTTTTCTCTTAGGGCATTTGTGATGAACCCATTCACCTCAAAATCTTCTCCCCACACGTTGTGAATCTGACGCTGGTGGATCTTCCAGGCATTACAAAGGTAACGTTTCCTTTATTTATTCTATACCAAACACTTGGGTCTTTATTTCTATCCTTCATAGTTTGAAATCAAGTGTGTATTTCTTTTCTAAACAGTTACCAGTGGGAGACCAGCCTAAAGACATAGAGATCCAGATCAGAGACTTGATCGTCAAGTACATCTCCAACCCAAACTCCATCATCCTCGCTGTGACTGCTGCCAACACAGACATGGCAACCTCAGAGGCTCTGAAGGTAGCCCGAGAGGTTGACCCTGATGGTAAATGGCCTTTTTCCCTCTTTCTTTCTGTTGTTTCTTTTCCTAAAGCACTACTTTATATGTTTACTTTGTGTATCGTCTGCCTTTCTCCCTCTTGTTTCTTTGTACTTCGTAGCCAGCTTGTCCAGCTTGTAACTACTTACGAACTGCTATTGTGTGTGTACATCTGTTGTGTTCAGGTAGGAGGACACTAGCAGTCGTGACCAAGCTGGATCTGATGGACGCCGGTACAGACGCCATGGATGTATTGATGGGCAGAGTAATCCCTGTCAAATTGGGCATTATTGGAATAGTGAACAGGTTTGCTTGCACTGACACAAATCTAACACATTTACTCAGCGATGACTGAACTGAAGGCACTTGTGAGACTGACATTCCTCCTTTTTGAAATGTATTTCCTTAGGAGTCAGCTGGATATCAATCAGAAGAAATCAGTGGCAGATTCCATCCGGGATGAATATGCTTTCCTACAGAAGAAGTACCCCTCTCTTGCCAACAGAAATGGAACCAAATACCTGGCGAGGACACTGAACAGGTAAGGGATAAGAATGTGTCAATTTGATTCTAAATTAGTCTCAATGCGATGATTTTAAATAAAGACATTGAATGTGTAATTGTAGCTTTTAGGTACTGCCTCTCTTCCTCTCTTTGGTTTTAAAATCTTTGTTTTCTACATCCTAGGTTACTCATGCACCATATCAGGGATTGTCTTCCTGAGTTGAAGACCAGGATCAACGTGTTGGCGGCCCAGTACCAGTCTCTGCTCAACAGTTACGGCGAGCCCGTAGAGGAGAAGAGTGCCACATTGCTGCAGCTTATCACCAAGTTTGCTGCAGAGTACTGCCACACCATAGAGGGCACAGCCAAGTACATCGAGACAGCTGAACTGTGAGTCATCTAACTCTGATGAATGCATGTACCTTCATACGCCACCAGGGGGTGCTAACACTCACAGAATGGGTGCCTTAAAACAAATTCTGTGTGTCATTTCTTCCTGCTTTTAGATGCGGTGGAGCGAGAATTTGTTATATATTCCACGAGACGTTTGGTCGCACACTGGAGTCGGTAGATCCTCTGGGCGGTCTGACAACCATTGATGTGCTCACAGCAATCAGGAATGCAACGGTGGGTTTCCGCTGCCATCTTTGGTTCCAATCCCTATATGTCTGTCTAAATCGACACCTGTCTGAAGACGTATATACTTTGTGTTTGACAGGGCCCCAGACCTGCTTTGTTTGTGCCTGAAGTTTCCTTTGAGTTATTGGTGAAGCGGCAGATCAAGCGCCTGGAGGAGCCCAGCCTGCGTTGTGTGGAGTTGGTTCACGAGGAGATGCAGAGGATTATCCAGCACTGCAGCAATTACAGCACACAAGTAGGGAACACACACATATAGATCATTCAAGACTATAGCACAGAGGGACAGCATAATAAAGATGAATCTACACTTTTAGCTCTTTCTACAGGCCATCTGCTCTGTCACTAGCTAATTATGGTTATTGTTTACTTCTGCAGGAGTTGCTGAGGTTCCCAAAGCTCCACGATGCGATAGTGGAGGTGGTCACCGCCCTGCTCAGGAAAAGACTCCCAGTTACCAATGAAATGGTCGGTACTCTAAACTGGATATACCTGAGGATCGATAAGGAATGATTTTGAAATTTGAGGCATCCTGGTCCATTTCATCAACGATACCTTTCTCTCATCAGGTCCACAACTTGGTTGGCATCGAGCTGGCATACATCAACACAAAGCACCCCGACTTTGCTGACGCCTGTGGTCTCATGAACAATAACATAGAAGTAAGAGATGAGCCTCGCCTTATTAACTGTGGGATCCTTAACAAGACTCCCAGCATGATTGTGTGAATTGTTTTAAAGTCTTGCATGTTGCAGAGTTCAAATGTAATCCCATTTGCTGTGTGTAGTGCATTATTACTACATTCTTCTATTTTTAACCCTAACAAAGAAGCTGGGGGAAAATATTGTACTGCACTGCTTCGTGTACTGACTCATCCAAGATGGACCTAAATGATCCCAGTTCCTTTTTTATAGGAACAGAGACGCAACAGAATGAGAGATCTGCCCCCTGCTGTCCCCAGAGATAAGGTACAGTCTCCCCATGAGTTCCACTGTCCTCCTATCTTTTATAGCAGGTAGCTTACCAGGCTTTCTACCACCCCAGTAGATATAGATACACTCCGCTGTGAGTCTGCATTAGAGTTATATAAAGCTCATATAGGTCCTGTCCATTTTCAATCCACCTTTTTTCCCTCTTGATATTGTCTTTCTCCAGTCCCTTAAAGGCCCAGGTGGGCATTCTATCTCTCCCTCTGAGCCTCCCGCCCCCGAGCTCGAGGTCATCAAGGTGTGCGTTGTTAATTCACTGCCTGCCTAGAATTCCACCATATACTCTACATAATATTTCCAGTTCTTGGGAGTTAGATGTGATCTTTGCACTGCATTGCTCATCTAACCCTTTAGTCTTCCATGCTGGTTGTGCTGTCAGAAGGAAATAACAACAACGACCCAGCAGTCACTCATTTTAATTCATTAACTTTACTGATGCAATGTTAACCCTTTGCCAGTCAGTATTTTCCACCAACTTCCTTTAGGCAAAACAAAATGATGCCCAGAATAACTTCTTTGCAGTGAATAGAAAGAAGGCATGCTCCCTTTCTATTAGAAAATGACATTCATTTTCTAATGGTGTTCAATGTGCAGTGTTTGCACTATTAACGTGGAATGTTGTCTCATCATCTCCTGAATGCCTGTGTGTGTGTGTGTGTGAAGCATGTCCAGCCCTTGTGTAAAGTGTAAAGCCCCCGAGTAGGACACCTGACAGACCTTCTCCTCTCTGTCTCCCTCCTCCTTCCAGGCAGCAGCCGGCGGCGGCTCTCAGGGCGGCTCTGCTGGTGAGCAGGTAGACGGCAGCACGGGCAGCTGGAGGGGCATGCTGAAGAGGGGCGAGGAAGGGGGGTCTGCAGACAGGGCCATGTCCCAGTACCCTGTCCCTTCAAGCCCACACAGGGGCCATGCTGTCAACCTGCTGGATGTGGTGGGTACCCTGCATAAGTAACGGGCTTCAAACAGTGTGTGGCCCTTAATGTAGCGTCGCCTCATAAAGTGTCTTTACTTCTTTACTACTTTCTTTAGTCTCACTGTGTTTCACTTCTGGGCATGTAAACAGGGAGATGAATCTCATCTAAGATCTTTTAATTAACAAAGCCCATTTCTTTCATTGACAGCCTGTTCCAGTCTCCAGGAAGCTGTCTGCCCGGGAACAGAGGGACTGTGAAGTCATCGAGAGGCTCATTAAGTCCTACTTCCTTATTGTCCGGAAAAACATCCAGGACAGGTACATTTGAGCTTTATTCACCCAGCATGATATCTTGTCACACGTTGACGGGTGTGGTCCAAACCCTATAACTTTCTACTCATGTTTCTCTCTGCCCGTCTGTCTGCCTCAGCGTGCCAAAGGCAGTGATGCACTTCCTGGTGAACCACGTAAAGGACTCTCTGCAGAGTGAACTGGTGGGTCAGTTGTACAAGACAGTGCTGCTGGACGATCTCCTCACGGAGTCTGAGGACATGGCACAGAGACGCAACGAGGCTGGAGATATGCTCAAGGTAACAGATTGATCAAAGGATGTACTTATTCTAAAGCTGTCTGTACTTACTTCACACATTCACACCATGTTCCTTGTCTGTTCCCTGTGTGTAGGCATTGCAGAGAGCCAGCCAGGTGATAGCAGAAATTCGAGAGACCCACCTTTGGTGAGGGCAACTTCACTACATCAGGGCCCTGAAAATGCACTGGTGTGTGTGTGTGTGTATAGAAGCAGTTGTACATGGAGAGCAGCATGTCCTCCTGGCTCCAGCATCACCAGCATACACAATCTTTCCTGGATCACATCACATTCACATGTATTTATGTACAGGCAATACAACTAAAATAAAAGCTTCAACCGGTGGTGGAGCCTTACAGAGGATTGACTGTTCTTAATGCCGATTATGAATTAAAGATAGAAATGAAAAAACCCAGCAGATCAATGCAGTTGTATATTTGTTTATTTGTTTTGCAGTATGAATGGTTGGGAAAAACACATTTACACATTTTTTTCTTGTTTCCTGTGAATAAATCCGTTTTTTAGATGGAACAATGCTGAATTAGACCCATTTTGTCACTCTTGTTAGGTGTCCTGTGCAAATGATTTTGTTGGACTTAATGTTAGAGATCTCAAACTGTTGAATTTGAATAAATCTGGTAGCACAAGGTTGTTCGTTTGTGTAGCTACATTCAAAGGGACTGCAGCTATGGAGACAATGCGTATATCAAGTTGATATAGGGTTAATTGACATTTAACCAAACCAATTCCAATCTCCTTGTACTCTACCTCAGGGTCTACGTCTAAAGTTTAAAGTTTAACAACGACATTTGACCAAACATAGCAGAACAAGGGCCACACACACAACAGAAACACAGGCCAATCACAGTAGTCATTGTCTGTCCCGTCCCTGTCCGGTGGTTCCTTTACCTCAGCCGGCCACCCATCTTTCCCTTCCCACGACCTTTGGCACTGAAAGGGTGCAGGAAATATCATTGTAGCATAACAAACAGTTCATCTCTTCATTCATTTACATCCCTGATCTATAAATCATCATGGAAGGAGGTAAAATGACTTAAAGAAGATAAACTAGTAGTACAGAGCTACTCCAGGGGGGGGTGTGGGACCGGAAAAGGAGCGATATGAATAAGTACCGTTCCAGGAAAATTAATGAGGCGATACGCGCGGGCGCCAGGAACGTCCGTTGCCGGCACACTTGCCGGTGAAAATCACGGACAACACGTTTTTGCTTTTAGATTATTTCCGGCCACCGGGACCGCCGTCCGCAGCCACCAGTGGGTCGAGCCCGCTCCTGTAACCTTCCCTGAAACCTCTGGTTACCTTCCCTGAAACCTCTGGTTACAGAGCAGACGGTCGCTCGGTTGGAGGGGGGGGTTTATAGATCATAAAAACTTATGATCTATAAAAACTTATGATCTATAAAAGGGTGTCGCGAAAGAAAAAGTTTGAGAACCACTGGACAAAGCCAAGTGGGGGGGGGGGCTGTACTGACCTCTGGTGGTCCTGGACTCGACCAAGAAGCTGAGTAATCTGCAAAGACACATAAGAAACATGTTTTAATCACAGATAGGCTTTTTATCTCTCCGTTTTCGCTACATTACAAAAATACTTCATCAGTATTTTGCCAACGCCATTATAGGGTTTATTTCCTGTTTGACTTACATCATACTTCTGTCGTTTGACCTTCTCACTGAGATCAAACTTCTCTGCCTCCAGCCCCATCAGCCACTGCCAAAGCTCACTGGCCTTCTCCCTGAAACACAATCAGACACACACACATGAAGGAACACTTTTTTTTATCACAGTGCAGCAAATCAGTCCTTCAGGCTCTGCCATACTTGAGTTTATCCTCATTCAGATGATCAACACTGAGGGGCTTCTTGCGATCAGCCAGAATCTTCTTTTTCTTCTCCCTCTCAGTTTGTTTCTTTGCTCCTCTCCTGTTCTCACTCTGTGTTGGAGACATGTAGAGGATCATATAAATGTTAATGCTTAAACCAATGTATGATGTAATATGATGTAAGAGGGCACACAACATTACAATAGGATAGTGACTCATGAAACATTGAGAGTAAAAGAGTAAAATGTCAAAGAATGCAGGCAACGTTTAACATATTAGGATCTACGTCATATAGAATATAGAGTCTACTTCCGTATAGAATTGTGAAATTTTGTCAAGTCACCAGAGCAAAGAGTAGCTTAACAACAGTCACTCTGAATCGGGATGCACCATAGGGGAAGGTGGAAATATAATCTGACTAACCAACCAAATCAGTAATATTGCTTTTATTTGTAAGTGCGAGAAGCCTACAGTAATTCAGCTGTTGTTTATGTTTGAATGTCTTCCGTAAAGCTTTCTCAGAGACTTTGGAGAGCGTCAATGGACTGGAGAGGGATACGTTACAAAGATAAGTGTTAAAGATGGCGGAATACTCGTTCTAGTCTTTGAGTCGATTGACCAGACCTTCTGTCCAGCGCCGTACTGTTGGCTCATGTTTGTGAGGACCTTCTTCTTCTTGGCGTCGTCGTCATGCTTCTTGCGCTGCTCCTCCTGCTCCCTCCTCTCCTTCTCATCCTGTAAGGTCAGCACAGGTGAAACGATGTAGCGGAGATATTGGAGCGATGTGAGTGTAGGACGATTTTAGCTGATGCTGCACTGTGACCTCACCGCAAGTCTGGCCTGCCTCTCCCGCTCTCTCTCTGCTCGGACCCTTTGCTGCTCCGCTCTCTCAGCACGGCGGTTCTCCTAACAGTTCAGAAAAAAACACTTTCACACACACACATTGTCGTGGTGATTTCGTCCGAACAGATCGAGAGCTCACAATTCTGTTGACAAGGGCGATGAGCTCCTCCTCCTCTTTCTTTCTTTGGACGAAATGAGCCTCGATCAGAGACTGCAGTTCAGACAGATCCTTCTCCTGACGCTTTCTGTGGATGTCCTGAGAGTAAAACACACATTATTGGAATTTCGCCCATTCAGTGTGTGTTTCTGTATATATGTGTGTTTGAGGAGGGAATTTGAGAAGATCAACTCACATCGAAATCCACTTTGTCACCATCAGGGATCTTTGGGGCCGAAATATTCGTCATAAATCTGTGAGGGTGAACGACAAGTTTATTGAGTGATCTGCCCTAAATGGTGAAAGAAGGGGACAGCTACTCGGACTCTTACTTGGGCTTGTGTTTGTTCTCATCTGTGACCAAGAAAATAAACAAGAATCCATAATAGTTAAATCAAGTATTGTTATACAGAATCATAAGACTATAAAAGTATACAAAGGTAATAAAGAAAAGAAAGACAAAGAGGTGGGTAAGACACTGGAGGGTCGTTCTCTCACCTGCAGCATCCTCTTGCACTGAGAAACAGAAATAAAAGGATTAGAACAGTGCTTGGTGATCACACAAAATGTACAGAATAGACAGATACTGCTTCCTTACCTTCTCCCTCTCTTCATGAGCAGTGTTAAAAAAGCAATAAGAATAGAAATGATGAATAACAATACATCTTCATTGTGTCGTATTTACAGTGCAAACAATACAGCTTCACAAATACTTGATGATGATTATGAGACATAACGATGACATACTCCTCCACGACTTCCTCCTCGATGACTTCTTCCGTGTCAGACATTTTGTGGAGCCCTGGAAGACGGATTTGTGTTAGCCTATTTTTAGAGCAGTCGGCGTCTCTCATCATTAAACTGCACAGCCCACAGAACAGCAGCCGTTCATACAGCGCACAGTTCAATACAGCATCTTGCATCCAACATTGTTTAAAAGAATTCTCCACATTTATTTTATTTTAAATAATGAAAGTCATAAAATGTGACTGCTGGTATGTGTAGATGATGTTAAAGTGATACTACGGTGACTTTATATACAGTGATTTTGTAAAATGTCATTATATACCAAGTTATTTACAAGGAAACATTCATTGATCTGCTCAATGAATTCCAAAAAACATAAATAAGCTGAACCTTTATTTTGTAAAATTGCTGAAGTATGTCAAAATGTTTAATTTGAGGTTAGAATTAAAAAAAATTGCATGTCCACCATTCTGCTGAATATTAATATGCTGGATAAAGGCTCATGAATTCAATCTTCACTATGATTATTTACTTATTTAATAATGATTCATAATTCAATCAGATGTGATGAAAAGAGCAGAAGGCTTCCCTACTTCCCTCCAATAAAAATCTGAGAGATGAAGTCTGACATCAAGTCTTAGATGAGGGGAAACTGTTTTTCCGGAAAATCATTTTTAGACAGGTAATTTAGTTCAAGATTGATGACAAACAAGGCTTCTGAAGGAGCAGTATGGTAATTCTGAGTCCTTACCTGTGACGCAAGCAGCAGGGGAGAAACAGGCGACAGACTCACTTCAATACCTTGAGATTCATAAACAGGTTGGACATCAAGGATACAATCAAGGAGTCCAGCCCTTCATACTCATGTGACAGGCAGTGCCCTATGGTTGCTCAACATGAAAGGACCTTGTCTATTGTTAGACTGCTGGACACATGCGGACACACACTCTCTCTCTCTCTCTCTGTCTCTCACACACACACACACACACACACACACACACACACATTCTACAGGTACATTCTTGCCCTGGTAAGAAATGTCACATAGCGAATCCATTCAAAGCTTTCACCGCTTCTGCTGTCTCAACACTCCATAACTCCATCAGTGGTTAAAGAGGACAGCAGGGGGCTTAGCTCAGTGGCAGAGCATTTGACTGCAGATCAAGAGGTCCTCAGTTCAAATCTGGGAGCCCCCTCACATGTAATTTGTCTTTTTTCAACAATTTCCCTCGTGACAAGTAAAGTTCTATCTGATCATTTCTTCATATTAGGTGGAAATAAAGCAACATCAATCGCAATGTTTTCCTTTTTTTCTTTTTTTTATTGCTGAAGCAATTACAAATGACAAGTTTAACACTCAAACAAAGCTGCTAAGACTGCTATCTGCTAGTTTCATAGAATTGAATTTGGTCATAGAAAAATGCTTCTCCGTGATTTATTTATGTCAATCAATTGCTCTTACATTGGATATTAAGGCTTGTATTTATATAATGTAATGAATTACCACAAGTTACAGATGTTGTACACACAAAAACTGAACTGTTTGCACAGTGTGTGTAATCTCTGTGCGGTCCTGGGCAAAATGTGTGACTGATATCATCGTCTGTTGATGCTCGGATTCAAGAAATGGATTAAATATGTACAGTCAAACCAGCCAACATCTCGCTCAGTGGCAGTACATGTGGCATGGAATCACAACAGTGAATGTCAGCACAAGAAGCTGTGAGAGTGCATCAGAATCAAACACACACGCACACACACACACACTATATGACAACATTAAAGCTCCTCAACATGACCTGACGTGTCAGTGAGGCTTGATAACATGGCATTTAATATTTGGTAATTAATAGTTTCTTCATGAAAAAGTCAAGTTTAATGGAAATAGGTTCATATTTCTAAACTACTGAGGGGAAAGCCGAAGGGAGGCTGAGTGTAATTATGGAACAGAAACAAAAGTAATTGTTGTATTGTTTTCAGCACAAAACAGGAGACTTTTCTTTTTCTTTTTCCTTTTCCTTATTCTGGTGTGAAAGGCACTGAAGGAGCACAGGTGCATGTACAGGAGCAAAGTCTTGTGTTTGGTCAGCTTCTTCTGAAGGGGAAGTTCACTGGTTAGGGTTTGACGCCTGCTAAGACAGAAAAAAGAGAGAGATTAAAGATCGATGAGTCAATGTGTTCATCAAAATTACTCTTTAAAAGGTACTTAAGATACTATATTGTGTCATATTATAATTATATATGTATTATTCTGTGATTGGAATATACTTAGGACTGCTAATCAAAGCTTTTACATTCATACATGTGTTTGTTTGTGTTTGTGCGTCTCCAAATCAGAATCAATGTCCTCTGCTGACACACACCCTGCAGCCTGAGCGGCGACATGAATCTGACTGATCAGAAGCCGTAACTTTGTCATTTGCCCTTTGCTTCGTTCCGCACGCGTCTATTTCTGATGAAGAACTGGGAAGGTTACAATGAGGGTCGCTATTTAGGGCCGAAGCTGACACTTAACACTTAACACTCTTCCATTCCTATTGTTTATGCTCTCTGGCTTGAGCTGCTGCAGCTCCATGTCAGAAGAAATGTGACTTTTGAAGTGAAGAGAAACGCTGCGCACTGCGACAACACCAGCGAAAGCAAATGTCAGTCATTACGATGTCAGTCATTACAAAGTCATACGGTTATAAACACTTCTTACAGGCTTTACCTGTATATCTAAGGCCTTCTTCATTAGCTTAGTAAATAAGCCTTCTGAGTGAGCCTGCTTTGCTGCTTACATGGTTAGTAATCCTTCCCAGCGGTCGGTCATAATGTGAAAATCAAACAGCTGCACTTTGGTATGCCTACAGTTCACACACACACACACACACACACCGTGCCACAGATTTGAACAACCCAGGGAGTCACCGGGTGAACCGCACAGCACAAAGACTCGACAAGCATCTCGGAGTCCAAAAGGTTCTTTATACTGGGAAACAAGGTCACGGCCAGGGGTTTTTAAAAATAGATAATAGTGCCACAAAGACTATGAGCCAGTGCCCAAAAATCTCAAGCAGCAGATTGGATTTACAAAGAGCGAAATGCTTGGCACAAAGGAAGGCTGCAGTGGTTATGACTCCCTGGGGGGGGGGATATAAATCTCTCACGACCCACATGGACCCTGAGTGGAGGCCGCAGTCTTGTCACAGGCTGCAAACTTACCATTAGTAACGAACTTGCTCTTGCCTCCAACGGCCACCTGTCGAGACAAAAGAGGACGGAAGGAGGAACGACAGAAAAACAGAAAAGCAGAAAGACAAAAGGTTTGATTCTGTGAGTTTATTGTAAGCCAGGATGTTTACGAGTCATGGTGATGGTGTGAGTGTGTGTGGTGTTTACAGTACAGTGGACCATCAAAATGCAGCACTCCTCCTGTTAAAGAGCGACTTAACAACAACAACAACAACAGTGCCACAGATGGAACAATTACTCCTTAACTCCAAAGCTCACACAGATGCATTTCTCACTTCACACATCATTCACAGCATACAAACAGAACCACATGCACCTGAACTCTCTGACTATCACTCCTCCTAACTTATCTTGATACTAAAAAGCTGTGCAAAGCAGCCAGAACATCCACAAAGCACGTCCACGTACGAACAAGCAATGGCCCCTGCTCTGACTGAGCTGCTTAATATGGACCTTTGTATGTATTTATACGCTTAACCTCTGAAGCCATTGAACACAACACCACAAAGACGCAGTGCCTGGTGGAACATGCATGAAGCCTTCTTCCACAAAGTCACAAATTACCTCTGTCACCACTCTATTAGGTGGACTGGATGAAACAAACAGGACACACACCAGGTCACTGTGATGCTGCAACAATTAACCTTAGCCCCTCCTCCCCAATACAATCTCATATATATGTGTGTGTGTGTGTGTGTTTGTGTGTTACCTTAGCAGGCGTAGAGCTTTTCTTGGTTTCCCACATGCCACGCTTATTTCCCATGTCACTTGGTTTCACATCCTGAGACGGATAAAAGCATGATAAGCATTTAAAGATACAACAACCCATAATCTTAATATTCCTTCTAAGTTTTCAGTTTTTGTTCACCCTGGTAGGTAATACAAAGTGAGCTATACGTGTAGCACCTGTAACAGCCTGAGCGTGAGGGAACCTCCAAGGGAAAGAGGAGGAGGAGGAGGAGGAGGAGAAGAAAAGGATTGCAAATGCAAAGCTGAAAAAAAGGCAGAAAGAATCAAACACAATGTAGAACTCCAGTGACGCTCGCCTGCTGTACAGCATCTTCACCACCAGGGGAAAGTGTTGCAGTATAAGTCATGGAAAAGTCTAGAGTCTGTCTGGCCCGAGGCGTTAGACGCCAAAGATATCACACTCGTAAATTTCATGTTCGAAACAATGTCACATGTCACACAGCAACGCCTCCGCTTGTGGACACACACTAATGTCTCCAGGAGACCTGCTGGGATTAACAGCTGGTGCCCTACTTTAAGAAAAGGACATCACCTCATTCATGCATTTAACAGCCCGAGACCAGAGAATATGTGTGAGATCAGGCATTGCGTGTCAGTGCGCGTGACACACTCTGAGCTGATCACCTTTGACCTTTGGTTGGAGACAAAAGGCCAAAATAGCCAAATGCAATCAAACGAACAAAGAATGAACAATCTGTTAGTGATTCAACGTATAGTTAATGTGTAGATGTTGGATGAACTTGTGTTGAGTGATTGCCTCTACAGACTTGTTCAGGTGACGGATACATAACAGCTGTCCAGTGTTGATCAGATGAACTGTGACTAAAGCGTTAGATCCTATATTCATCCAGTGACTCCCTACAGGTTTGCTCATGTGAAATGCACAGCTAAGCTTTGGTAATTATTGCTGTAGAGGGAAGTGTCCATGTGGTGGCACTAGACTACACACAGCGACCGTCCAGTGATGGAGCTCAGATGAAACGACTGCAGCCAACAAACCGATGGCACGTCCAAGTGTAAATCAGCACATTAGCATGTACAGAATATCAAGGGATTACTCTCAAAGTTACACCAGGGTCTCATTTACACCCTCTGTGTCTGTCTCTGTGTCTGTGTGTGTGTGTGTGTGTGTGAGGGAGAGAGCATTATCAGGTCTTACTGCTGGCTTTGCTGCTGCTGCTGCTGCTGGAGTCGCCTCTGCGGGCGGTGCTGCTTTCTCTGCCTCTGCAGGCTTCGCCATCCAGCTGTTAACTCGTCCTGCCACACCAACTCTGATACCAGCAACATCCTGAGGACCAAAAAGACAACTTCAAACACATTCCCATCGCTCTCTCTCTCTCTCTTGCTCTCCTTCTGTCTCTTTCTCTATCTGTCTCTTCCTTTCCCTCCCTCTCTCACCTTATTTAAGGGGGAGGAGGGACTCTCAGAGGAGCTGGGGATGTTTCCCTTCTCCCACATGTTCTTGATGTTACGCATGCCTCCCGTAGGAATATCTGCCATAGGGGACTTGGGAGACTTGACATCTTTGTTTCCCTACACAAGCATAGATTCATAGATGTTAGATGGGTGGTACTTCAGGGGGGAACTTCATGGATCGTGAGGAATGCTGTGGACTCTCACCTGTAGGGCTGAAGTGTATTGTTCCATTCTGTTACCGATCTTGGAGACGATTGGATTGTGTGATGTTCTGACTGTGCTGTTGTACGGAAACAAACACACATGACCTTGACATTGGTTTACTTGTGCTGATGTTGAACACTATGTCAAAAACTATCACAACTCACCTTTTCTGCGCTGATTTGTTCAAGAAATCTGCCTTCTCCCCAATCTGTGCAAAACAAGGTTTCAGGTTAGACCCCACTCTGACTCGTAGATACACAAGCATACACACAACATGTCCCATTCCTGAACTCTGCTCTGACAACTGTGGAATGAACTCAGAATTAATTATGCTCCATTTTGCTTATATAAATATCTAAAATTCCTCCAAAAATATCCCAGTCACAAAGTTACTGAGTCGAGGTTGTTGTTCAATATCCATATTTGGGTAAAGCACAGATGTAACATGTTATCTCTGTCACTTCACAATAGACTACGTGACTTATTTCAGGGAAAAATAAAAATAGAATGGGAACACGGCAGAACACACGGAGCAATGAGGGTGACAATGAGGCTCCCCTGCGGTTTCTCATACACAGGGAAAAGGAAGACACAAAAACAACGGGAAGGTTTTGCTGGTAAAATTCTGTAGGAGTGTGTGTGTGTGTGTGTGTGTGTGTGTGTGTGTGTGTGTGTGTGGTGTTTCAGTGTTTCACCTTGGAGGAGCCTTTGGGGCTAACAGTGAAGGCAGCCTTTGTCTCTGTAGACTCCTCTTGCTGTTTCTTCTTCTCTGCGGCCTCTGCTCTCCTCTTCTCTATCTCTTCCCTCATCCTCTTCCTCTCCTCCTGTTACAAAGTCACATCTTCACGTCACACTTTTCTGACCTGTCATACGTCACACACAACCGCAATCATCAAAGTCCCAGTGTTGACTGCTTCTGCCTCACCTGGTCTTTGGCTTTCTTGTCCTCTATCTCCTGTTTCTTCTGCCTCTCCTCCTCCTCAAGGATCTTCCGCCTCTCCTCTCTCTTCTTCTTCAGCTCCTCCAACTCTGCCTCCGCGCCCTGCTGCTTCTGCTTCATCTTCTCAAGCTCTTCGCTCTCTGCGTCATTTCGCCGACGCTTCAGCTCCAGAAGCTTGCGGTCGGCCTCCTGCCTCTCTGCATCATCTGCCTTGGAGGAGGGAGCGTCCTGCCTGCTGATGAGACCACAGCCAAACATACACTCACACACATGTTCATGATATTAACATACTTCACACCTCGCATGCATTAATGAGGATTTGCCCTCTGTGACTCTTTCACACCTCGGATCACATGGAGTCATGCCAGGGTTGCATGACTGAAAGTGGAACCTGCCTGTAGGTGGAGATGTTCGGACAGAACTCTCACCGGCGATACATCAGGAATGTTTTTCCAGCTTTTCATTTGATTTCCTATCAGTGATTTTATAACATTTCATGATTTTCAGATGTGCAATGCTACAATCAGTTTACTTCAGGTGCTTTTCTCCTTACATGTCTTCATCTCCATAACATTCTCTCAGCTGATTCACATTAAAGATACAGGCTGTCAGGGTGAGGCAGTAGTCGAGTGGGTAGAGCTTCCGCTTGGGAACTGGAGGGTCGCCGGTTCGTGTCCCTGCCAAGGTGCCCCTGAGCAAGGCACCGAACCCTCAATTGCTCCCCCCTCTGCGTAGGGTGGTAAGGTAATGTAAGTCGCTTTGGATAAAAGCGTCTGCCAAATGCTCGTAATGTAATGTAATGTAATGAAATGTCATGAGAAAACACTTTGAGGCAAAGGTGAACATACAGTATTTATACTTTGAACTTCATAGAGAGCATACTTTAGAGACTTTTTATTGTGTTAAGCACAGATCTTTATTTTATTTTATTTTATTTTATTTTATTTTATTTTATTTTATTTTATTTTATTTTATTTTACTTCATCTTTCTTCTTCTATCTTTCTTTCTTCTATATGCATCGTCACTTCATCATCATCATCACTCACTGTCCACTTTAATAGGAGAGCGTGCATGTGTTTGTGTGTGGATGACTGAGAGCCTTCACATGGTCAAAGAAACATAAAAGTCAACGCGGAATTCCCCTTAATGCACATGCAGAGATACATTTGTGTGTTTAAGATGGTGAATATAAACACTGGGCCATGTAGGAGTGTGTTTTACCTTGATAACCTCTCTGTTTTCTTCAGTTTGTTCTCAGCAAACGCTTCGTTCAGTTTGGGAGCTTCAAACTGGCAGAAGGAAAGACAAGTCAAACATCAAAAACACTTTCAGTCCACTTTGCACTCTTTGATATTTGAAACCAGATTGAACTTTTACTCTACCTTGTCTTTAAACCCGATCCTCTTTGGCTTATCCTCCTTTGAACAGAAGACGGGACGAGACAGGAGAGGATTAATCAAACGACACAGACAGACACTGTGGACACTGTTACTGCTCAATATAAAGTCTGGACATGACGTCACTCGACCTGAAGGCTTAAGGATGTTTGTTACACGTTACCTCCTCTTTCTTCTTCTTCTCCTCTATCTCTCTCTTTTTACGATTGTCTTCCTCCTCTTTCTTCTTTTTGTCCCCTGCCTCCTTTTTCCGCTTCTCCTCTTCTTCTTTCTTCTTCTTTTCTTCCATCTCCTTCTTCTGCTTCACCTCCTCTTCTTTCTTCTTCTTTTCTTCCAGCTCTTTCTTCTTACGCTTTTCTTCCTCCTCCTTTTTCTTCTTCTCTTCCACACCTTTTTTCCGCTTTTCCTCCTCCTCTCTTTCCTCCATCTCCCGCTTTTGTTTCTCCTCTTTCTCTCTCTTCAATCTTCCCTCTGTCTCCTTTTTTTGTTTTTCCTCTTCCTCTCGCTTCAGTCTTTCCTCCAGCTCTAGTTTTTGTTTTTCCCCCTCTTCCATTTCCCTTTTCTGTGTTTCTTCTTCCTCTTTGCTTCGCCTGGCCTCCACTTCCTTCTGTTGTTTTTCCTCTTCCTCTCTCTTTCTGCTTTCCTCCTCTTCCCTCTGCTGCCTCTCCTCTTCTTCTATCCTCTTCTTCTCTTCCATATCCTTTTGATGTCTTTCCTCATCTTCCTTCCTCTTCCTCTCTTCTTCCTCTTCCTTGTCAGCAGCAGGAACAGCTTCCTCCTCTGCTTGTCCTAAATCAGGCTGTGTTGCCTCCTCCTCTGATGCTGCAGCCTCCTCCTGAGCCTCTACCTAGAAGATAAGGTGTGTTTGTTATTATCAAGTTCTATAGATGAGCACAATGTTACATGCATAAGCTTATAGTAGAGTCTCTAACCTTGTTCATCGTAGTCAATGTTATTGTTTCTTCAACTGATTCCTGCTAAAAAGCTACAAAGCTACAGAGCCACACTTTTAAAGCCATCTCCATCACCTGATTGTCCTCCTCCTCTTCCCTCCTGGCGTCAGCATCCTCCTCTGATTTCTCCTCTTTTTTCTCCTCATCCTCCTCATTGTGATGCTCCTGGCTGTTGCTGACAGGCGATTGCTCATCGTCATCCGTCCCGTTGGTGGTGCTGAGGGTGGGATCAAACTCTTTCTGTCTGTCCATGGCCTCCTTCATTCTCTTCTGCCGGCGTTCCTCCCTCTTAGCCAGACGATCAAGCAACACCTGGTCGTCATCTCCACCTCCCTCGCCGGTGCCGGTGGTAGTGGTGGACTCGGACTCCGTCACACTGTAAACACATGATATTCACTGATCCAAGAGTGAACACACATGGGCATTTCAGTAAGTTTAGACAAACAGTTTAAATTGATTTGTAAGGGGTGTGATTTTACAATACGTATAAGTATTTAATGCCAGTGACCTAGTTTGGATGTCATTTCCATCAAAATAATTTAGCAAAGTTGACATAGAATCCCTTTAACGACTGGAAACACCTCCAAACAAGAATGGAGGTGATTATCAGCTCAAAGAACTTCAATTTGGAAAGCTTCACAAGTCCCCTTTAAACACCTATGCCTGATTTGTTACATCCTGTCTTCAGTATGGATTTGAGGAAATAACAGCATAAACACTGTGTGTTACTATCGTGCTGTGTTGTACCTGTTAGTGTCGATGACATCAGTGGAATCAGGCTCCTCAAACTCCATCATCTTCTTCTTCTCGTCCCTTGCACGCCGCCTTTGCTCCCGAGATTCCTCCTCCTCATCATCATTGCCATATCCGACTCTGAAACATCACAAAATGCATGTTTAAATGAGACGTCCACTTGAAACTGCACGTAATATCACTTTGGATGCTTTTCAATGTTAAGAAAATTGGTTAAAAATTCCGTATTTGGAGCTCATCTCAGTAATACTCATATGAAACTTGCCACTATCTCATGTAAACGCCAAAAAAAGAGTTACTTTTGCTGTCGTTGTTGTTGTTTGCTTTATCTTAATGCAGTTACACACCAACACTACGTATATGTTTCAGTGAGGTAATGGCTTTATTCATATCTTGATCCATATGAGCCTTTGCTGACCTCAGCAGGCATGGTGGAGATGACAGAATAATAAGTTACACACACTCACAGACAAACATGTGCCTGAGATCTAAATGTCACATGTAAGAAATGATTTTAAATCAGTTTTTATAAAATGGTCAAAAAAAAATTTTTTTTGCTGTTGGCTTTTTTCAATCATAGTGGTGGTTTGGAATAAAAAAAAACAAAGAAATAAATCTAGATAAACTTTTTTTAAAAGTTACATAAAGTTTGAAAATCTGACTTTAAAAATTAAATTAAAAAAAAAATGATTATCTGTTTTCGCAAATTAATCCATTATTCAAAGGGAGACAGCTATGTGACATGACCAAATAAGGAATGAACAGTCAAACAGATGGAAAGAGCGAAGAGCAAAGAGTGAAAACAGAAGTGGAAGATGAAGAGACGATAACACAACAAAATCAACAAGATGAAATGTTTTCTTCACAACAGATGAGATTTCAGAGATGCTTCTTCAATCTTTGTTCTCCTCTTCAATCCTCCCATCCAGACATTTACTTTCATCTCCCTGTGAGTCTGCAGCCAGGCCACCAGCATTACCAGGCTTTATGAGATGGGGGCGGGGGCTTGAAATGGCCAATTTGATTGAGTGTGAGTATTATGTGCCCTTCCTGAGCCCTGAACACAACCATTTACAGATGTTGTGAGAGGAAGAGGTGAACGAGAACCACAAGAATCCTCTCTGTCTCTAAAAGAGAAACAAAGGCGGAAATCCAACAAATCCCCAGGCATGGCTCGTCTAAATGTCACGGGCAGCCCAGAGATTCATTGAGGAAGTTCTTCAATTACTCCACCAAAAGCTAGAGACCTACTGCCAGAGTGGTGTCAACATACTACAGTTACATGTGCACACGATCGACTTGGGCTGCTAAGAAACCAGGACTAGGACAGATGAAGGAGGGAAAGAGCCTCAACTTAAACTCTGCCCAAGTCGCCAGAGTCTGACACATTAAGGTTATTTGGCGATTGAATAAAAATTGCAGTCAAAACATTCCAGCGTCTGCAATCTTTCCTTGCAGAGGAGCGAGAAAGCATGGTTGGCACAGCTGGCAGGACTGCAAGACTGTGAGAAAATTGCTCGGAATGCCTCGCTGACTGGAACTCTGATAGCGCAGCACAAACACAAAGAAAGCGACATATTGGGGAAAGACTGTGACGACGTCTTGATTCAATGCAAATACAATACAGAAGATATAAGATAATAGAAATCTGCTTGTGCTATTATCATCTCTTACAGGCTGCATCATATTACTGTGTGGTGAAGCTGAACATAATGCATGAGGGACATCAGATGTAATATTTAGTTCCAAATGTGCTGTAACCAATGCAGTGTGGTCCAATCCACAGAGGACATCGTCTCTCTGGATGTCAAACAATTACAAGTTAACAAATGAAGTTAGAAATGGGAATGACACTTTCATATAAACATGTTTCAACTGTGCATTTCTCATCGTCGCACGCATGTTTTTAATCGTCTCTGGGGAAATTCAAAGTCGGATCATTTTCTTTCGGGTTGTAAGCTTGAGCTTCTAAAGCGTGTGTGTGTCATGAAAGATCAGCTGTACGCCACCCTAATTTCCAACAGGAGACTAATCTGTTACTTGATATCTCTTAATATCAACAACTAAATAAAACATTATCACAGTAGTGTGTGCGTGAGTGTGTGTGTGCCGGTGTGCATATGTTTTCAGCACACGTGTTCTTAGGCTCGGCCATAATTGACTCACTTTTCAGAATCCAGGCGCATCTGCTCTCTCCTCTGCCTCCTGAGCTCCATGCGGCGATCAAACTCGTCATCCATGCTGCCCAAAGATTCTCCTCACGTTTTCACTGGAAGACAAACATGAATTCATCCTCTCTGTATCCTACAAGGCCTACAAAAGCTGCCACACATGCTTGGATAAGCAAATGGCAGGATGTATTTAAAGACAAACATTGGTGTGTTTCTGGTTTGACATATTACCATATATGATCAATATTCATTCCATCATCACGTCTCCAGATTTGGGCTGGGTTTGATTGTAAATATAACAAACATACTGTGACTGAGAAACCCCGAAGTGATGAATCATACAGTGAGCTATAGGTCAGTAGTGACACATCATGGTAGGTGACAGCCACATGTCGGTTTACAATACCTTAACAGTAGCAGATGTTTAGTCCATGGATAGAAGTCTGTGCCTCCTCTCCATATATCAGCGTCTACTGTCTGGTTTATGTCTCAGCCCTTCTGCAGCACAGAGAATTCCTGTTTGTTCTTGTAGTGGTTTAAACTACCAGAAAAGGAAAGCCTGCCTCTTTGCTCTCTGCTCTCTCTCTTTCTTGTTCAGCCTCTCCTCCTCCTCTTCAACACAACGCCTCTCACCCTCTCTCCTCAGACTCACTCAAACTATTTTCCCTGGCTTTTGTCTTCACTTGCTCCCCCCCTTTGTCCGGCTCTCCTTACTCCTCCTCTACCTGTTCTCTTAGAGGCCATGTCACCTTCCACCAAGCAAAGAGATCAAATATTCACTCATCACTACACCTATTTTGCTCTGCCTGCTCTTGTTTAGTGCAGATTTATAGTAAGTTGAAACTGTAGTTTACCAAAGCCCAGTCTGACAATAAGACTGTAACATCCTGTGTGTGTCTGTGAGTTAGAAGTCAGGAGATCTCATTCCCAGGCCTCAGACGAATGATTTCAGACATGAGTAAACAAGAGAATTCACCCATGAGCCAAACAAGCCGAACAAACAATTTGAGACGCAATGATATGATACGATCCAGAGCTCTGAGTGCCAATTCTTAACCACAAAGTATGTGCCATTTTAAAACAGCCATCAACTTTTGAAACATGAATTTCGTCTACCAGTAACTCCAGCTCCAGTTTGGACATCATGCTGTTTATGATCACATATAGCCGGGAGCTGCACCTAACATTTGGTTCATGATTTATGAAAGATGCAGTATTTCGTTTATGCAATATTTCAGAATATATTTTGCTTGAGAAAACAATAAACCTTTATTTTCTATGCCTAAATTGGCATGAAGCATATCTGATGCAGTGTATTAAGGAGGTATTGTATGAGTTTGTTTTGTTTTGTTGGGTCTTTTTGTTTTGTAAGATTAGCATATTATTTTCTCAGGGCAGGGTTTTTTTGTTTTATAAAGAAAAAAAGTTCTGTAGCTCATGATGATGTGTGACTGGGTGCACTGGGTTGACATTGAACTAAAAAACATTTAGCGTTAACGTTAGCGTTAACGTAAGCCATAACAATAATGTAATAAATAGTTTTCTTCTCTGCAAAAATGACCAGTTACATGTCAGATACCACCGCTGGTACAATTCCCTGAGTCAAATCAAATCCTTAGAGTGGCTTTTATTAATGTCTTTCCTGGCCTTTTTAAAAACTTCCCAACTTATTTTTAGAGAAGGAACGAATCAAGAATCACTAAATGTCACAGTCACACAGAAACCCCTGAAATGACAAAGAGAAACCACAGTGAGCGAGGTCGTCTTATCTACACAAACTACAATCAAGTAACAACCGACATGAAGAGGAGTATAAGATGGTGACTTCATATATGAACATAATGGCTGCTCAGGGTCTCATTCCAGTGTCCCCCTCATCATTACTCCCTGTGTCTCTCACAGCAGTGATACAGCAGATATCTCAGCTATGTGATCTCTGCTCTCCTGTGTCTCCAACAGTGAGCCAGCAGCAGTCAGCCAATCACATCATATCATATCCAGTTCACTCACCCGGATCAGTCTTATCAGCACCGAAGTCATCATTACCATTTTAACAACCTTCTTAGTGTGATAATTCATTATAACCACATGTGTTTCATATCAAAGCATCACATCCCACAGTGTATAGCCCTCACAGGTCTGTTGACATGTGACAAACTGCTATCAATCATTCCTTCACAGCTGTGCATACATGGGACAGCTCACGGTCAGGCATGACAAAGACAAGCTCACATACATGTCAGAGTGCTACTGCAGGCCTGTTTGGATTGGTACAGATAAAGCCAACTTCCATGTGTGTCAAGTTTAAAAACTCACACTCCAACCTGAAGAGATTATTGCTATCTTTGTTTTTACATGTGGACAGCGTGTTACATGCCCCCCCTAACAAAGCCAGACTTCCTGTCATAGATCCATAAATCATTCTGACATGACGGCCACAAAGGTCACTCTCCTCATTGTGGCTCATGGGAGTAAGTATCCTGTCAAATGTCTACAAAGTGCATTTGTGTAAGCAGAGTAGTCACATTACCATAGGACAATTATCATCCCACAGATGAGAAATTCACTAAAGAAGCTGTCAGAAGTGGGATTCGAACCCACGCCTCCAGGGGAGACTGCGACCTGAACGCAGCGCCTTAGACCGCTCGGCCATCCTGACACATCTTCTGAAGATATCACAGGAGAAAAAAAAAAGCAGAAAGCATGCAGGGCTCTGGCATTTTCATAGAAATATTACTGAATATATTCATTTAAGGCTCTGATGATCTGCATTCTCATTACTCCGACTCTGCAGTGTCTCTATATAAGAAGAGAACAAATACAGGCAGTGAATATTTCAAGCATGAGTTTATGAATCATACTTTTTATTAAATTAAGTTATCTGAGTTGCCTTAGTGTAATAAATGAATACACTTCATAATGATTGCATTTCTGTGGTGATACAGTGAGCCAGTGGTCAAGCTGATGAAGATGGATTGAGCCTGTGGAAGTGCTCCAAATAGATATGTACTCTATGTTTAGAGCTTTCTACACAAAGCCCAAAGTATATCATTATACACCTGATAAGAGAATAATGTCAGTGATCCAGTTAGGATGACATTTTCAAAAAAATCATTACATTTTGTAAAATTGCAGCATATCATTTGAACTGATAATGATTTCATGAGCACACAGGCGCACAGGCTGCTGGATTACACAAACAGCAAACATGTAAACCAGAAATTGTCCAGAACAAACACACAAGCAGTTGGATACCAGTAAATATTCTGTTCTACAAGCTGTAACCTTCCCAGTACAATTTGTATGAAACAAACCAGAAAATAGGGAACTAGTAAAACAAACCTTACAGCAGAGTGTTCGTGTGTTTATGTGGCACTTCTGTTAAAAATAATAGACTTTTAAGGGACACATTTCAGTGATGCATCTTTAAGATTATAGAATCAGAGATAGAGCTCTTGTGAAGTCATAAAGTGCTAGATAAACAGCTGTCAAAGAGGCGTTTGCAATCAATCAAGAAAGCCCAGCTGCTTACTGTTCATGACCAAACATGGGCATGTATGAAAAACTCCTGAACCAGGATGCAAATTCCACCAAAGCCACCACACAGCAGTGACCTTTTCTTGCCGCTCATTGAGTTGTTTGTGTACAGTTTGGCTAAAAAGGAGTGTGTAATGTGTTGGGCTTGATTCCCATCTGCTGCTATGGCGAAGATGTACAGCAGTTGCCTGTTTGTGCTTTGCAGGGACTCTGTGTAATCTATTCCCAGATAAAACACTGTCATTGACAATTAAGCCTCACAGCAAACAGGAGTATGATTTCACAGACACTGGGTGCAGATCAGTGTGGGAAAGGTTGTTGTTTGCTGTGTTTCATCCATGATGATCATTTAAAACTGGAGGTAAAATTCTCTTGCAGCTCTTCACGCAGCGACTGAGTGGAAATAGATGCAGCTATGTGCACTCCCTGCTCCGCATCCCGTCAACTCAGATGGTGTACTGGGCCTCCTTTTAAGGAAGTACACAGCCAATGTTAGTTGTAGTGTCCCAGTTTGGCAGGGTGCAAGGCCATGGATGGAGACTATGGTTTACTCTAGGAAATACCTGCTGCTGCTGTACAAAGTGGGAATCCAAGAATAACTTCTTTCCATTGTGAATGATGTGAATCCACTTTTCATAATGCTGCTGGTGGGCAGAAACTACATCTCAAAGACTGATCTTCCTCTGCGGCTGACTCTGATTTCTTTCATATATAGTTAAAACCTTTAGATGGTGGAGTGAAGTGAAACAAGATGATCACTCCTCTTCATCCTCCTCACGTTTGCTGATGAATGACTCTATTAATGTCAGAGCCACTAACACTCACCTCTATCCCTTCCTGTAATCTGCTCGTGTGGAAAACCATTTCCTCTTACACTGAGTGTCCCACCTATACACAGCTACACAGCAGACAACCCTCACCACTGTAACACTGACAGAGATGTGTTTGTGCTCAAGCAGCCGGAAACATTGGCAACTGGATCAGACCGATATCAGTTTCTCACACAAGTCCCAAAGTGTTTAAAAAGTCATGTTCGCTCACTCACCCACACAAACAAATATGCTGTGATTGGCATCGTGCAGACAATAGAGTTAAGATGAAGATAATTGGATGCAGAGGAAATAAGTCCTCGCCATCTAAACACATAATTACTTTGTGTTGTTAGTAAAGACAACTGTTCTTATTGTAATAAGAGGAAGGCAGTAGCTCAGTGGGTAGAGCTTCCGCTTGGGAACCGGAGGGTCGCCGGTTCGAGTCCCTGCCGAGGTGCCCTCAATTGCTCCCCCCCTCTGCAAAGGGTGGTAATGTAGTGTAATGGCTGTCGCTTTGGATAAAAGCGTCTGCCAAATGATTGTAATGTAGTGTAATGCAGCCTACCCGGTGTTTATTGATCCAATCTTCATAATTGGTGCAAACTTTGTGAACTTTATTTTATGTTCAGCTGTTTCCACTCTCATGAGGCTTAATTATTCTGGTTTCAGTAATCAGTGAGAGGATGCTGGAGACCTAAACACATTCCCAGTCCCCGAGGAGATGAGGCCATGGTCGTAAACTTACACAATCCAACTGTGTGGCTGTTGCTTTACCTTCAATACCATCTAAGGAATAGGACGCTGACTTGGCGTGTCCACTACAGCAAACAGCTTCTTCTCCAGTGCCAGACGCCTGCTTAGTGTATGAGTAACAAAAACTACAGGCCAATGACCTTTGGCAGCACACATGGAAGCAGCAAGATGTAAGGAAAGGGAAAGGACGATTCTAGGAGTTTCAGACAACTTGTTTGCATGATGTTGCACCACCAAAATGTGCATTATTCATTTTACTCTTATTTACTGACTAATGAGAAACGTTCTGCACTGTCAAGCGACGCAGATGCAGATCATCCTTTCATGTATGCATGTATTTCTCTCAGTAACATGTTATCTTCTGTGTGACAGTTTCAATGGATGTATGAAATCAAAATCATCATTAATAATAACAGTTGTGTTAATCTCTTCCTTTTTTACACTGACTAAATGTTTCAATCACACATCATGGAAAATAATCTATCTCACACCACTTTACTGCCTTCAGCCTGAGGACAGTATTTGTTGTGTTTATTGTCAGATTTGTTGCTACTTGTTAATGCCAGTGACACACACACACACACACACACACACACACACACACACACACACACACACACACACACACACACACGCTGCAGTGAGTTGTCGACCTCCCTAAACTGCTTTGTGGGGGAGAGTTCTATGATCCCCGCCTGCATCTTTTCACAAGCATGCTTCCTTGACATCAACACTAACAGTCAATGATATAGTTTTCCCTGGAGGGGTGCAGTCTGACGTGGGACAACTGTGGTCAACAAAGAAGATCCAGTCACTAAAACAACATTTTTACTTGAAAAATATTTAAAAAAATGTAACCTTTGATCTCATTTTATAAAATTGAGAACTTCACTCAGTACCAGTTTTATTAATCATACTCACTGAACTCTACACACGTGATGGAGCCACACACCTACCTTGTCATGACATTGAGACTGGATGTAAAATGATAAATGTCATGGCATGAACAGCCTCACTCTTTACCTCCCTCTTTACATGATCTAAGTTAGAATAATATGTAGTAATAAGAGGCGGTTGTAAAAACTTACCAGGCTTGCAGACCAAGATGAGTCCTCTCTCTGGTGGTCAGCAGAGTGAGAGCAGCCAGAGGATTATAAGCACACACACACACACACACACACACACACACATACACACACTCAACTCAGCCCCGCCTGCCCCATCGGATGCTGAGTGAGTGTGTGTGTGTTTATGTGTGTGTGTGTGTGTGTGTGTGTGTGTGTGTGTGTGTGTGTGTGTGTGTTTATGTGTGTGTGTGTGTGTGTGTGTGTGTGTGTGTGTGTGTGCGTGCACAACCTGTTAAGGCAGTGGTTCTCAAAGTGGGAGGTGCATCCCCTTTGGAAGTTACAAAACCACTGAGACGTGACAGGGGAGGTACAAGTGAACAGCTTGAAAGTGTGCAGTAAAAATGAGGGTTAAATCAGTGAATGGTATTATGAAGTGACAGTATTTACCAGGTCAAATAAAGTTGTTTGTGTGTAAACTTGCACTTTAATAAAGTTTGTGATTGTCTGTAAGTGTTGTGATGTGATGAGGAGGCAGTAGTCGAGTGGGTAGAGCTTCCGCTGCAGAACCGGAGGGTTGCCGGTTCGAGTCCCTGCCGAGGTGCCCCTGAGCAAGGCACCGAACTCTCAATTGCTCCCCCCTCTGCGAAGGGTGGTAATATAATGTAATGTAAGTCCCTTTGGATAAAAGCGTCTGCCAAATGATCGTAATAATAATAATAATAATAATAAGAGGTTATGTCATAGAGGGGAGATACATCTCCTTGCGGTGGCTGAAGCAAGGACTACAAACAATCATGGCATCCATTAAAAGACTACAAAACCCATAGGCAGCAGGGCAGACAGGACAAAGTTTGCTGCCCAGCTGAACCACATGAGCTGATTGTCCCAATGAGGGAACTAAAAGTGAAGTGAACAGTGTATGTAAGAGGGAGACTCTGAGGTGCACGGAGAGAAGCAGTTCTTTTGTTATGCTAGAAAGAAGACAGTGACTGAGAGTTTTGATTCAAGTACGTGTTTTTGTTTTGTTTATCTCCTGACGGCAAGTGTTAAGTTGTCCTGTTAAGAGAAGACTGAATACACTGAATTTAAGTTGGAAAGCAAAGCCTGTCTGTCTCCATTTCCAGCACCCACATCTCGAAAGCTCCAAGAGAAAAGCTCCCAACCTCTCAAGACATCACAGTGTGTTGAGTAACTCTCAATGATAGGACTGCACTGTATTGTGCTTTATCATTCCCCTTATTTCTCTCTCCCTGTCTCTCTATCCCTCGTCGCTGTCTTGCATGCCATTTCCTAATGCCTGACTGTTTGTGTTTACTGCTCTTCATGCCTTTTTTTGTACCTTTTGTTTAATCCCACTGGAAGTTCCTATTGCACACCCAGCCATTCGTCGAGAGGGATTCTCTTTTGGAATTGACTCTCCTGAGGTTTCTTCCTTTTTTCCTGATACATTAAGGATTTCTCCATCTTCCAATAGAGCTCTGGGCAGGGTCGGGAATTTTCCTGATGTTGTGGGTCTGTTAAGCCCTGTGTGACATTGTATGTGATATCGGGCTAAACAAATGAACTTCACTTAACTATCTGTGGAATCTACAAGAACTGTTGATTCATATTACCTCAGCAACTATAAATCATGGTCTGCATTGATTTTAGAACATAAACGATGAACACAGCAGATCATTGTTGTGTGGAATCATGGAAACAGCTCTATAAAGTAAAACCCAAGATAGGTAACATCCTCCCCAGCCACTTACCACAGCCTCCTCCCCTGGCCCTGTTGGTTACATATGCGGCAGTTAAGACAGAGCAAGTGTTTCCTGCTCTCAGTGGGCTCAAGTCAACCACAATCCAAATTGCAGGTATGTCAACGCTTCCAAAACCACAGAGAGTTTATTTTCCCATTGGTTTTATTGTGTAATAGTGGTAAATGTATCTGTTTCACTGTGAGGTGTTGCATGCTTTTCCTGTTTTCCAACTTTGGCAATGACTGTGAGACAAACACAAGAATAAAACCATCTCATTCCCTTTTTATTTCACCAAGCAGGTTAACTTCCTGTGGGTGTACACAGCAGGGATGACACTGAATCATGTTATATTACATGTAATCATCTTATTACAGTGTTTTTGACCTTTTATCGAAAAATCCATCCTTAAATTATTTCCTTTTTGACCTAACTGTAGAAAATACACAGGACCGAAAAAAGCAACACATGTGGAAGACACATTTGACACAGCGAACAATAGCTTAGTGTGACATCGGACTGTAAACTCAACAGGTAACATTGACCTAAAACATTACATTAGTACTAGTAACATGTTATTTAAGTTGGTAAGTGCCAGTAAAGCTACATTAAAAACAATAATTGCACATGTTTATAAGTTATAAATAAAACAATACAGTGCTTAGTTTTTTTTTCACAGTTTAACCCTAAATCATTTTGTCCTATGAATGGTACCAGGGCAAAGCACCCAAGGGCCTGAAGGGTGCTTGGCTCTGGTTTCACACACACCTTCACCCCAGCCTCCTCTGTAGTAGCATGAACATTAGCAAATTCACTTCAAAGCCACTCCCGTATCACATGTGCTGTGACATCATCCACAAGTCTCAAAACAGTCTGTGTGTGTGTGTGTGTGTGTGTGTGTGTGTGTGTGTGTGTGTGTGTGTGTGTGTGTGTGTGTGTTTGCATCATTTGAGTAATGTAAAAATGTCAGAACCCTGAACGATGTTTCCGCCAAGTTTGGAGGCAATTTGTCGGAATCGTGCTCATTTAGCTCCAGGCAGACACACACACACACACACACACCCGCCCGCTCTCCAATTACAGAAGGATAGGACAGACGATAGAATATAGGATGGGGTTGAACATCAGTAGTCGTTGCCTTGCATTACACAGAGGAGACCCCCAAAATCCCCATGATAGCACCCAAAAATGCAAAGTCATGGTAGCTTAGCACTTAGCAGGCAGTTTTGTGTCCGAGTTCTTCCACACAGCTCAAAGGCCTCGCCGGGCTTCTTATTATGATGACCAATTGGAGCCTTTAGGAGAAAGTGAAGCTCACACAAGGCAGTGTTTCTGTGGCTCACAATTACTTACTGGTCTTGGAATCAACAAATAGCCTTGGCCTCCATTTCTATGAGGTAACGTTTGTCAATGGGGAGCTTTAGTCCTAAATAAAACCCTTTCAAGACTTGTTTAAAACTTTTAACACTTAACCGACTCAGTCTTGAACGCTGCACCGGTCCTGAGGGCACATGTTTAGAACACTAGTACGCCAACACGGGGCTAAACTTTAACACCTCCATTACACCCAATTGCATAACTTTCTGTGGGTTCTCCATAGACTTCATTTGGGACGATCGGCTTTAGAATCAAATACAAACTGTACGATCCTTCAGAGCATACACAAAACAAACGTGTGCAGTGCAAACACACACGCAACTACACATAGGATTTAACACTCGTCCTTCAAAACTCACTAACAGCGATCTGTTGTTAACGCCTAATGTCATATAATGCTATTTGAAGTTTCCAGAGAGTTTGCGTTATGTACCTGCTAAAACCCAGGCAGCCAGGACAGAGCTAAGACTCTTCTCAGGTTGATGGAGTGGCTTTTCCCTGGTCCTCCACCTTTTTGATGGCCGCCTGAATCTTCTCCTGGTCTCCGAGGAGCTGCCGAGGCTTCACGGGCCGAAGGTTTTCATCCAGCTCAAGCAGCACAGGAATCCCTGTCGGTAAAGTGACGCCGGCTATATCATTATCCGATATACCTGTTGGAATAGGAAGGAAAAATAAAGTTATATCATTCCTGGTGACTTTAAAGTATAAATATGATCAGGATTGTGTTTTCATACGCATAGCAGCAATAACAAAAAGCTTTGAATCACTAAATCAATGACAATAACAAAGTGTGTATATTCTCTGCAGTGTAGTATGATGTAACAGCCTGTATGAGTAGAGCGACACATGTGAGTGCCCACCACCAGTGAGAGTAATGAAAGGTCATAGTGCTCTCATAAGGCTCAGCCAAATGAAACATAAACTCGCTGGCCTTTTTGTGAAGGTTCAACCTTCCATTTCTGGAATGAAATGTGTCCCACCAAACTAAATGAATCAGATGACTAGAAACAGCAGCAGCCGGCAAATTCCCCAACAGACCCCAACACACAAAACACTAAGTGTATTGCTTATAATAGGTCTGGGCAGTGCAGCGGAATACCTTCCAGATGTTTCAGCAGGGCCCTGCAGCTATTTCCATGGGCAGAAATGAGCACAGTCCTGCCTTTCCTTATCTCTGGTGCCACTATGTTATCCCAATATGGCAGCAGTCTGTCCTGCACCTCCTTCAAGCTCTCTGCTCGGGGCAGGTCCTGCTTCGACACGTCACAAGTGCTGTATCGCCGGTCGTTGTAGATTTCCATGAAGTAAGGGTGGGATTCAACAATAGGGGGTGGAGTGATGTCATAGCTCCGTCTCCATAGTTTCACCTGCTCCTCTCCGTGGTTGAGAGCCATCTCTGCTCGGTTCAGGCCGATCAGGGCCCCGTAGTGGCGCTCGTTCAGCCTCCAGGACTTGACCACAGGGACCCACTCCTGGCCCATAGCCTCCAACACCAGCCATGCTGTCTGGATGGAACGGCTGAGTATGGAGGTGAACACAATATCAAATTTGTAGCCCTGCTCCTTAAGGAGCCATCCACACTCTTGAGCCTCCTTCACCCCGGCCTCGCTCAGCTTCTGGTCCACCCAGCTGCAGAATCGGTTCTCTTTGTTCCAGGCCCCCTCCCCATGCCTCAGCAGAAACAGTTTATACTTGGACATCCGAACATTCAGCAGCACCAGCCTGCACACAATCAGAAGAATGAATTAATGAATGAATGAATGAATGAATGAATAATAAATGAGTACTAAGTGAGTATTAACAGCATTGTGCAAACAGCAATAGTCTGAAGTTTGTACTGTTTGTCAGTTAAACGGTTGTGTCTCTGCTCTAATTTCACGAGCGCTTTAGAGACAGTGGCTGCAAAAGGCTAAAGGTTATGCTAAAATGGAGACAGGGTAAAGACGGGGAGCTCCACTGGTTAGCCTAGCTGCTATTTTACTACCCTCGTTTAGTCTGGAAAGGCACACAATAATGACAGATAACATTCGCCAGTCTATCTGGAAAGATACTGATTAAAAGCGGACGGATTAGTTATTGTAACGAAGGAAACCATTAGAAATCATCCGTTTGGAAGTAAAGCCGAGGTAAAAAATAAAAATAAAAGCCAGTACCAACGTATGAAACACTACAAAAACAGACCAGAAGTGAAGTATTTTGCAGGGTCAAAATATATTTCAGAATAATGTGAAATTGGTCTCTTACCCTGTCTAGTAATGAAGCGTTTACGTTTCAGACGTGATGTTGACAGTTGGTCGTGTACAGCAGTGTTCCCTTAGAGATGTGCTTGGCATTTGTGTCGTCCAATCGAAACGATGGTCTCAAATGTGGGCGGTAACCTAGGAGAGGGGGGCCAATGTTATGCCCGTATTTGGTATGGTGACCCGCAGGCACCGGCATGTTGGACAGACAGGAAGAAGAAAAAGAGGAACACCGCGCAGCTGAAGTCAGCACCACATCAGTGCGGCGTACTGAATTACTGTATGCTTTACTGTGTACAATATGTTTGTTTACAGTATATTCTATCCCCCCCCCCCCCCCCCCCCCCCCCAACAGACCGATCGGCCGACCCCTATTGTTTTATGTCGTCAGGCTCTTTAGCTGTAACGTAAGTAATGTGCAGATGTTTCTATGACGGTTGTCCTTAAAGCCTCATGCATACTGTGTTTTTGTCTCTGATAAATATACTGAGTGGAACTTTCCCTCAGCAGTTAACGTCTCAGCACATTATACCACAGATGAGCGTTGACACCATGTCAAGGCATCACTTGTTCCCCATTTTGTCCTTTTACAGTGTTTATGTTTCTCAGTAAATAATGTATGAGAGAAATGGATGTAATATTCAAAATCCCCAACCCTTATGTTTGTCTCTCTGTGTCTGAATCTGTTGATTTTGAATAGCACACTAATTTAATCAGCAAATCTATCACCATGTCAATTGGAGGTGCCTGTTTGTGTTCAGTGCCTTCAATATGTCTGCCACGTTGCCAAATTTCTCACAGCATGCTTACTGACGGGAACCATGAAGACCTAATTTATTCTTTAAAGGTAAAGTGTGATGCAGAGGCAACCTTTGACGGTATCATGGGTAAAGTCATGTTTTATAGAAATGCAAATGAGGCGAATTCAGGTTTATAAATGTTTATCAAAGTTGCTCACAATCCTGTTTTATTATCATATAGAACAGGTCACAATTCATGAATTCAGCTTGGTGTCTTTTAATGGAGTCTCTGGCATTAAAGGTCCCCCTTCAATGCCAGGGACTTGTGTTTTGCAAGTAACAACTAAGTCTCAAATCAGTATAGTGAATGTCTAAAAGGTTTGGGTGCTACTTAAAATGTGTGTGTATTACTTTCCGGATTTGTGTTCTTTTGGTGTTAAAGTCAAATTTCAAACATCAAGTCAAGTCTCAAGCTAATTTGTGACCAAGTCCAGTCTAAGTAATGAGAAATCCACACAGTTGTGCATAATATAGTACATTATACTTAATGAACAGTCTGTGTCCCACTGTTTGAATCAACTCTCATCACGCACGGTTTGAAGTGAACAGCAGTAACGTGATTTAGTGGTTCCACAGTTCCATCAATTACTAAGTGACAAACACCTTCACTCTATTCACTCAAAATTTATTGTCCAGCATTAAACAGCTTCTTCCTGCCCTCCATACCAGACATGGCGTCCACATTCTTACGCCAGTCGGTCACCTCCTCCTTCTGTGGAGGGAAAACAAAGTCATCAAGTCATTCTGTATACAGACAGCCATCCGCTTTTCAGAACATCCTTCTGTAAATCGAGTTGAGATTATATTTAGTGAGAAATGGATGTTAATCTCCCTTTATCTCACCTTCTCCTCCTCCTTTTTCACAGTCTTGAGGTTGGCCTTGAAGTCCACAGACTCTTTGACCTTTGCCCCCAGCAGTGCTCCCAGCATGGCATCAGCAGAAACCCTCACTCTCTTCAGGTTAGGCCTCTTCATCTTGCCCTTCAGCTCAAAGATCTTCTGAGATAGGTCCTGCATCTTTTACCATCAAACACAAGAAGAGCAAATCCACTCGTGAAACGCTCTGTTCCCTGTCCGTATGCATTACATTAGGATCCTCACTAGCTTCGAGGAAGGACAGGTAACAATTAAGAATGATACAACTTGAATGGATACCTCTGTGTCGTTTTTGGACACTTTTGCAGCAAAGTCATACCGCTCTTCATCAACAGCATCGATTTTCTGGTGTAGCTCCTTGCAAAAAGTCTGTGGAGAGAGTGGAAAGTGACAAAGGTGCTGAGCGACAACTTGAATATGGACGTAGATTTGTTTACAGATTTACCCCTAGAAATCTGACTGAGCCTGGGCGTTCTGATTCTCTTTAATTGAAAATAATGAAAGATTCTGTATCAAAAATAACTGAGAAGCCTTCAGAACTTGCTCGGTGATAGATCTGCCACCACTATGCGTGAAGACTGGTACTAGACTGCATGTTGCTGTCTTCTGGTTACAGCACCATGTGTATGGAAAAGCTTGACAAAGGTCTCAGTCAAACATAAACACGGATCACTGGTGTGCAGCTGTTTCAGTAGAGAGAAGGGCACTGGTGCACTTTTTGACAGGGTGCACTTTGTGACAGAGTGCTCTGGTTGACACAGTGCTCTGTTTGACAGGGTGCACTGTTAGGTCACTCTTTGGTCTCAACCTGTCTTCAGATTTTAGACGGTTTTCATTCCATGTTGACATGGAGTGACAGTGTGGAACCTCACCCATAGAACATTCCTCACATGGTAACTTCCTTGGGTGTCTCATATTCAGACGTACCTGCAGCTCCTCCAAAGACAAGCCTGCCAGTTGGAGGGGTTTGATTCTTTCAGCAAGGACCCTCTCTCGCTCCTCTTTCCTGTCTTGCTTGTCTCTTTCCAGCATGACAACAGCCTTCTTCAGCAGTTTGGTCTGTTACACAGCAATTTTACAAAACCATGGTTCAGTCAACTGGACATTCAACGCTTAAACTAAACAGTACTTCGAATGTCAACAGATAGATTTAATAGTTAATACTACCCAAAACACACACTCATTAATAAAACAAATACCTTTAAGAAGAGTCTGCGAGATGCAGAGATCTTTGGCTTTGCTTTCTGTAAAGAAGAACCCACACACAACCAATTCACGTTTACTGGGAATGGATTTGATGTATAGAACAGCAAAATCCTCAGTTTGTAAAGCTCTGATTTTAAGAACTCATGATACGCTTATGGAATGTTTCCTCTCCAAAGCTGTTGTAGTTCATCTCTCATACCACTTTAAATCCTCTAAGCGCCAAAGCTTATCCCCATGGAAACTGATGTTTGACAGTTTTTGAAGAAATACAATAAACTAATGCATTCCTGTCACTTACACAACTCTCCTCTTTGTAGAAATGGCTTTTTGGTTTTATAACTATTCAAATTAAAATGTCTACTGTACTGGCTACTCTCTCATTAGGGTTGATTATGTTTTCTAATTCTATTCTTTAGATTACATTTAGATTAAAATAAAGTTAACGACTTCCATGACGGTCACCTCTGAAAATCTTTGAAATTTCACAGTAAAATGTCTAATAAATATCAATTGGAGTTCCATCTCAACCAATCCTATTTAAATAAAAGACATTTATTCTATCTTTGACAAGAGAATGAACTCACCGGTCTGTCCAGATGTGTCCATAAATAACAGAGAGAAAAAAAGAACATATTGTTACATTTTTGTAATCTAACATTTTGGCAGCTTGTGACTATACTGTGATGTGATGAAAGATAATGAGATGAAGGTTCTTACGCTTCAGACATGTTTGCAGTTCTCTGTGCTGTCAACTCAGTTTCTGTATAAGTTAAAAGAAACAATTGTTTAGTTGTTAAAACTGGAAACATTGTTTGCGCAAAATCCTAATTTAGAAACCCACAACACTACTGGAAGAAGGGCAATATGTCAAGGTAAAATCTGGCATTGTAATTTCAAAATAAAAGTCCTTACCTTAAAAGTAACAAATAGTCACACACTTGCCTTTGTGAGTGGAGAAGTGCAGAAAGAGGGCAGATATATAGATTCCAGCGCTCATGTGAGTGGCTCACTAAAATAGATTCTCTGCATTCACATTCCACCACTGCGTTTCTCACATCCTAAAGTCTGCTGTGTCAAACGTCTTGCCATGTGCCTGTTGTCTCCTTACAAACAAGGAGAGCTCTAAAGGTGCTGTCATCCATCTTTGTGTGTGTAAAATGACATAGTGGATCCCTCATACAATCTATACAAATGATTTCACAGTGGATGTTATGATTGTTTTTATTGAGATTGATAGCATTTATAGACTCATTCAGAATGTCTGCATTAGTATTCAACTTAACAATGTTCTGTAATCACTTTAGGAATTCATTCAATTCATAAAACATTAGAATAGAGAGAAGATGCATTCATGGTAAATATTCATTAGAGAATAAGAAACAGGTTGCCCATCATTTCTTTCTCAATGTCATCACTTAGATTTCTCGCTGACTTTATTGTGTTTGAATATTGAATACAAAGTGCATGCTTGATAAACTAAATAAACAGAATATACCATTTTAGCACATCAAACAAAAGCAAAATAGTTAGTACCTATTGTTGTGTGATGAACAAGCACTAACCACAAAAAAAGCACAGGTTGAGTCTAAAAGCTCATGCTACCATCACAAGGCGACCACATAGAACTGAAGGACCACAGGCAGAACAACAATCATCTGGAGATTATTTCACTCATACACACTTGAAGACACAAGCTGTAATACAATTTGTAATCGCAGAGTAATATCTTCTATTATTAGATTAATTAACACATTCCGTCTGATAAGGATCTAATTATATTGCTTTACCTTCATATCCACTATACAAAAGTCACACCTAATCTAAAAGTACAAACAGTAGGAGGAATATTGCTTCAAAAAAGACAATTGTCTTTTCCTTCTCAGTTGCCGGCAGCATTAAACAGCTTCTTCCTGCCCTCCATACCAGACATTGCCTCCACGTTCTTACGCCAATCAGTCACCTCCTCCTTTTGATGGAAATAGAAAACATGGACGTACAGTCAGAAGAAGAAATTGCAAAATAATTTCCCCAACAATAACTTTCTTTAAAGGTTTGACAAAGTAACCAGAGAGCAGAGCCAGACCAACCTTCTCCTCTTCCTTCTTGACCGTCTTGAGGTTGGCTTTGAAGTCGATGGACTCCTTGTGCCTGGAGCCCAGCAGAACACTCAGCATGGCTTCAGCAGAGATCTTGACTCTCCTCAGGGTCGGCTTTTTGAATTTACTCTGCAGCTCTGTGATCTTCAGCATCAAGTTGTCAACCTGGTCAGGGGAGTTGATGGAAATGACCATGATATAGCCATCAGTTATTGTTTGGTTGCTGGTTTACTATGCTTAATATGCATTAATTGCTTTAGTATTTATTACTTTTGGGTTCTGGGGCATGATTTGGTGCCAAGCTAAATCATGGAGGTTACAGACAACAAACTGATTGCATGAGCCTGTGTGATTCCCACTGCAGCCACTTGAGAGCAGTGTTTGTTCACTTGAAGTTCTTTTGAGTTGAGTGTGTTTCCATAAAAAAAGCCAAAGTCATCATCAGTAGATTCACTAAGTTTAACCTTTTGGATTCTGATTGTTCCTCAATCTGCAGCAGCTTACCTCACTCTGGTTTTTGGATACTTTGAGGCTAAGGTCGTATCGCTCCTCATCTACATCATCAAGCTTGCGATGCATTTCCTTGCATAACTCCTGTAAACAGAGTAACACATGTCCTCTAGTGGTGGATCTGAGTACTTAGGCCCAAAGAAAGAGAAGAGAGAGAAGAAACGGCCTGACCTGCATCTCCTGTATGGACAGACCTGTAAGATTTAGAGGAGGAACTCTCTCCGCCAGAGCAGCTTCTCTCTCTTTCGCCTTTTCCTCCTTCTCCTCCTCCAGCATCTGAGCAGCAACTGCCAACAGTCGAATCTAAGGAAAATGAGGGAAAAGAAAGAAAGAATATATGAGAATCAATAAACGGGTAATGTGATGGAGAGTAGGGCCAAGGTTTGCTGTATAATCTTTGTCATGCATCTTAAGATCTTGTTCCAAAGCTGTTTGTGGTTCGACTAACACATATCAGCTGCTGTACTTACTTTCAACCCCAGCTTGCGAGAGGAGGAGATCTTGGATTTTCTCTACATTTCATACACAGAACAAAATACAGTAAGTATTATTTTTATTATGAGAAACCACTTTGGCATGTGTGAGTAATTGTAGCTATTTGACATAACAGATACTCACTGGTCTGTTGGAGCATTTAACAAGAGGAAGAAATTGATGAAATAGTCAACAAACAATATCAACACGTATTACCTCACATTAAATAATTCAAATAAATGGACATAGAATTAAACTAAATAGTCATTATACTCACCCATCAGCCATGATTGTCTTCAATTAAAGCACTGTAAAGTTCCTTAAACAATGACAATGACAAAATAATGAATGAAAAAAATAAAACATTTGTGATGTAGAATCTCTAGAATTCCTCTCAGAAGAGTCGGTGAACATTAAACTCTGTTGAGCTCCAGAATGAAGATTGATAACTCAATCTTCAACCCCACTGCCCTGAATGTTTTAGCCACTCCAAAAATTCATTAACTCATCAAAGCTAAGTATACAAAGTTATTTATTGTCTCTTCCCCAGTCCAGCCAGCCAGAGATCGTGTTCACATACTTCTGATCTACTGATTGGGAATATTGCATTATTCTATTTGAGTTTTAAATCTCTATCTATGTCATATTCATGAAGATTACATAAAATCAATGATTTTGATTAACTAGAGTATCTGCATAGTTGACAAATTCAGAAATCCCAAGAAGCATGGTGCTACATTTTAATCATGCTTGGCAGTGAATAAAATGAAAGCCTTAGTGTTAAAGGTGCCATCAAACAGGTGCTGTTGACTTTTGCAGAGGTTGATGTTTTTGTCATTCAAGCAAAATTTGAAAGTTCAGCTAATCTACAAGCATATGCAAAACATTCACAATGCAACGAGCTGCTAATCTTAATCAAGCAAAGTCAACGGAGATCTAACAGATTCTACGCTTCTAGCAGTTTCTTAAGAAGTAAGTCCTTCACATCTCATCACATTTACATGCATACCACACATGATCTATGCAAATCCATAAGCAATGGTAGCAAGCAGGTCCTATACCTTCCTATAGCTCAATGAGACGTACCTTAAAGCTGATGTAGAGTGTATGCGTGTGTGTTTGGGTGAGGGTCTCTCTGACCTTCTGAGAGAGGATGAGGAAAAATCAATCAGATTTATAGTGTCTGTGTCCAGTGAGAATGTCTTACCAAAATAAACTCCTCTCTGCGTGCTATCCGGCCAACTGCAGTGACATTTGCCGTTGCGCACGTTGCATCACAGGATTCAGACATAAAGAAGGTAATGAAGCCTTGTTTACAGCCTTAAACATTGGGCTATCCTGTATCTTGTTTGGTTTAGACAGCTGTTGGTGGAAGTGACAGAGAGCGATTGAAGAGGTGAGCACATTTGTTGGATCAGTTGATCAGTGTCTCGTTCCCATTTTCATCCAGACTACCTCTATTCACTCGTTGAAGGAGGGTAGAGATGGTGTATTGATCATGCGTATTTTGCCACATTCGATGTATTATTAGCAGAGTTATGAATTAAAGGAAATTGGCACTCCAGTCTATATCGAAGGTAGCACCTCTGAAGTCCACATGACCACTCTCATCCTACAAGTGTGTCTAAAAATGTGAAGCTTGTCCAATGCATCAACTCAGCTGATAACATCAAATCCAGTATATCAATTGTAAGTAGCACCAGGCATCAATTATAAAACAACTGTGTAAAGGCTTTTGTGGCTGTAGAGGTCACTTGAGGTTTGAATGCAGCAGAGTTCAGAGCTCAGAATGCAGAACTCTTAAGGGACTCATTATTGAATTAAATCTCAGCTTTGGGTTGAGCTGCCCGCTGCGTTCCTGCCCCAGCAGCTGTTTAGTAAACTCGAATGGGTTAGCTAGAGAGGCGGTCTGCTTCCTGGCGCTCTTCTTGCTCTGTCTCAGATGCCAATCGGCTCTTGTCAAGTTAGTGAGATTCCCTTCGGAGGATGCCTCGCAACTCCGAGAGAGAACTCTTCTCCCTTTCACTCGCAACCTTGTACTGTCGCCTCAGGCTTTTCAGCTCCTTCCTGAGCTGTAGGAGCTTGGTCGCTCTGTTGCTCACGTTGTATGGGGCCTTTGGTGCTCTCTTCACCTCCAACTCAAATCACTCTGCTGCTAGAGAGACGATAATGATGGTCATTGCTTGGAGGTTGCTTAGTTCTTGCTTGATGACTGATTCTGCTTCGGTGTTGAACTGGAGCCACTCCTCCTTCTTGCAGGCTTGGGCCCACTTGACCTGACGATGTTCTGATGTTCTGCTTGGGGCTGTGGCTTGTGTCACCTGGAGGTTCCGAGCACTGTGGGTCGATCCCCGGCTTGGATCCTCCTGCGTTTCACTGGGATTAGCGCATGTGCACTCTGACACTTTCACCGTCTGCGTGCATTTCACCTTAGCCTGGTGAATTTTCCAGCTTTTCCAGGGTTCTTGCAAGGGTACGGCAAACACATTCTGTAATTGTCGTCGTATTTCCGTTGTTGTTGTTCTTTGATCCGTCTGCCGACCTGCGCACACCTGAAGGTCCTGCATGGACAAGCCAGACAGCTGGAGTGGCGGCACTAGCTCACCACTGCAGCTTCTCTCTGCAGTTTCTTGTCCTTCTCCTTCTCCAACATCACACCTGCCATGTTCAGCAATTTAGCATGAATGAGTTGTAATGCCAGAACCATAACTTTCCTAGCACTATAATGTCAGTTGTCAGATGTTGATGTATTGTGATGATCTACCTTGAGTGCGAGCCTTGGAGAGCAGCATGGTTTTGTGTGTTTTAGTGTGGTAGCATCCCAACTTTAATGCCGCATCACTGCATGCTTTAGTGCCACTGATAGCACTGATATTCCCATCGTGATGTGAACCTGATCTGAATGATCAGATCAGTCAACCGAAACTATTGCATATTATCATTTCAGCATAGATTTGACTAAGTACTCTAATTATTTTCTTCTTTATATGTCCATATTTAGTCCTTCCCAATTTAGCCTAGTCCCAAGGACATTGCAATCTAAAATTCTGCAAGCAATACATTTTCATGTGTAGGTTTGGTGCTTCCTTCAAATCAAGTGCATTCTACACAAAGATCAACACATTTGTCCTCAGAAGAAAAACTGTTGAGGTGAGCTGCCACTGTTCTTTACTGCAGAACGGGAAAACCCAAGTCAAATACTATGCAACTAAAATAGACCCTGTCCTGGCAACCAGTATTACTCAAAATCAATCTAAACATATTTACATGAGTTCTTCCAACACCAGGTTTTCCCATTGAACGGCCGTTTCTCAAGTACAGGGCCTTAGAGTGGCCTGGACTTAAGTAATTGATTAAAGCCTGGAATGGTCTGTAGAGGAAAAACAATCAACTCGTCTCTTTTTCATCTTGTCATTGTCACTAAATAAAGCTAGTCAGGAAAAGACAGAGACAGACATTATAAACCTGAAAACCGAGACAAAACCGAAAACCAAAGAAACTATCTGGAAACATTCTTGTTGTTTAATCTGGTTCAGTATAAGCAGCAACTTGCATTCATTCATTCAGAATGGAAGGAATGCACCATCATCTGTATTATACAAATACTGGATTAGTATACATGACTTAAAACTGAAACTCACGCAACAAATAAACATTTTCAGCAGAACACAGACTTATACATTTATACCATTTTCATCACAAAAAAGCTCAGCATACATCATACATTTGATCCGTCTGACATACAATGGGTTCTTACACAGTTGTTTACAAGTTTACATACAGTTACAAAGGTGTCTCAGGTTTGTGATGGTGCTCACACACACTTATGGAAACATTAGTCCATCTTTATTGTCCAGCATCAAAGAGCTTCTTCCTGCCCTCCATACCAGACATGGCCTCCACGTTCTTACGCCAGTCAGTCACCTCCTCCCTCTGGAAAAATAGAGACAGATTGTGTCAATTTTTACAATCTATAACCTGGCCTGCACAAACTTTAAGGTTCCTTACATGCAGAGTCTAAAAGAAACGGGCAGTAAACAAACCAGCATAAGTCCGCTGGTACCTAAAATGTTGGGTGCAGTGTCTGTAACTACAAACCCCAAGTCTGTCTGTGATGGATGTCACCACATGGGGTCGGGAATACTTTGAAAAGCCGTTGTCAATTAACACAGATCGTCGCTCCGTTTACAAATGCAAGTTAAGATTGTACTACACAAAGAGGAAGCCATTCATCAGAAACATTCAGAAACACTGTCAACTTCTGCACATCTGAAATGGACTGATGCAACCTTTCAGATTGTTTTTAGAAAGAATGGATGTTGTGTTTTCCGGACCAAAGAGAAAACAAGAGGAGAAAGAAAGAGAAAATGGACCATGCCGATTGTTAACATCACAAAACTCAAAAGCCAGCGTCTGTCATGGTCTGGGTATGAGTTGAAACATTAATTATCTTGTATTTGCACCGCTGCAACTTTATTAGAATTGGGGTTTAGTCTATAGATGTTTTCCTCGACCCACAACCTCTAACAAAGATTATACTTTGTAATGTAGCATCTTCCATGGATTTGAACTTACCTTGTCCTCCTCCTTCTTCACTGTCTTAAGGTTGACCTTGAAGTCAGGCTTCATGAGTTTGGATGTGTCCGTGAATGAACCCATCATGTCGTCTGCAGATTTCTTCACCCTCTTCAGGTTGGGCCTCTTTACCCCCTTCATCTCCCTGATCTTCTGGCTCAAAGATTCAATCTGTGCATCAAACAGAAGAAGCACTAAGAGAGGTCAGTGAGTGCATGAACTGTGTTTGAATGAATGTGTGAATCAGGTTGTGCTGTACCTCTTTCTCATTCTTGACTATCTTAACCTCAAGATCATAACGTGTCTCATCAACAATATCAATCTTACAATTAAGTGCTTTGCAAAGTTCCTGTGGAGAGAAAAAAATGATGTCATAAATATGAATAATGTGACTAATGATAAATGGTCAAACTTGCATGATTTGTTGTTTACCTGGAGATCCTGGACTGACAGACCGGATAGTTTGAGTGGAGGGAAGCACTCTTTAAGAGCCTTTTCTTTCTCAAGTTTCCTCTCCTCTAATTCAGCCACCAGCATGGATGCGGCCTTCTTCAGCAGTTTGGACTTTAGAATAGTAATGAAGCCCAGATGAAACACAAAAAGCTTCTGATGCTGTTGCGTACTATTGATTTCCTACATATACATTTCCATTGATGTTAGTAAGACCCACCTTTAACTGCAGTCGGCGTGTAGCCGGGTATTTCGGCTTTTTCTGTAAAAAATTCAAATTTGTTCATCAGTTACATTGAGTTTATGATGTACAAATCTAGATTATTGGTTAAATGCAAATGTCAAAATGTAGGACTGTGTCATTGTTCTGACTCACCGGTCTTCATGAAGGTACCAAGAAGACAAAAAGATCACATTTTTGGGTGTTAGTATCCAAATCCCAAGCATAAAGACACATTTGTAACTAATGTCAAAGACCCAGCTGTATACTCACCCCTCAGACATGTCTGCAGCTTACAGTATCTGCAGAAGCAAATGTGCCATAGTGTTTTAAATCATTTATAATGCATCTTTTTCTTCTTTCGTCATTCTACCACATATACACAACAGACTAGACCTTGTGTTTATAATAACGATCTGTATCAGTTAATTTATCAAAGTCTCAATAAACTCCTAACGTTTATGTTGCTGCATAAGCCAACCTGTTGCCAATGAAATACATTTATTTAGGCTCAACTTCCCCCAGAGTTTCAGCTACATTCAATGTGTCAGTGAATAATTCTTTGTATTGCATAGCCACAGAGGCTGTGACGCTGCTATATTTGTCCCCATTCCCCCCCGTGATCTGCTGTGTCCTAACAGCTGTGGCCTTGACCATGAAAGAGAAAGTCAATCATAGAAATATTTGGCAGCCATGACTAACACAAAACCTGTGAAGCGTGTGAGAATAATCAAGCGAAGTTCTGAGTCGTGAACCAGTAAAACTTGTAAATTCTGTTGGTTTTGCATTCTTACAATGTCATTAATTTCATCTAAAGCCCCTCATGAAAGAGTTAGAATGAAAATAAGCAAGAGTTTGTTGTTATTCTCTTCCCTGTCACTCTGCATGACTGTTTTCCTCTCTCTATGCTGAACCTGTGACATATTATGTTTCACAATTACATTTGAAGCCGTTTTATAGATGAACAAAGAGATGGAGATGCCAAAGCAGAACAATAAACTTGTCCATGCGTCTTACACAACATGGTCATAAATCCACTGTAAACTAATCCAGCCTGATGGCGTGCTAAAGCCAAGGTAACCAAGCAAAGCACCAGATGATTGTAGCAAGCCGACAGCGTTGTCTCCTTCCCAGGAGGTTGCCAGTTTATATGATAAAGCCATCATCACTTATCACTCCATGGTCACTTTTTGGTCACCAGGGCGGATCAAGTGTGCTGTTACAAACCTTTAATACTTTGGCTGGGAATTTAAGCCTCAGATTGCATTTACACACTTGGGGGATCAAATGCTTAGCAAGAAGATCGGAGATGTCACACAAGTTAAAGTTGCCGAGTCGTGAAAAGTCGTTTTAAGACCTTGATAAAAGAAGCGACATAGCATGGATTCCCTTATACAAATAGCAGCTGCGCTATCACCATCAAGGCTGTGTTAATATGCCATCTACTGCTCCCCATAATAAAGGCAAAGCTGCTTACCTACAAACACACACATGGCTACACACACACACAGGCACATAGGGACCTGGACTGCTCTCTTGAGACAATAATCTACTTGGTCCCTAGGATTTCAATGTCAGACTAAAGTCGTCCCCCGCAGACGTCTATGACTTCTAATTTCTCAGTGCAGCTGTGCTGTGACTGGCACAGTTTGCTGATTGAATCAAACTTACCTTAAAGGTGAGGAGAGTCAGAGAGGCCAGCAACACTGTTAACTCAGGAAATGAAAAAGCACTATATGATTGTTAGTGAAAGATTTATGTGTTCAAAGCCTCATGTGAATGGCTCACTAAAATAGAAATCTGTTACGCATCTACTGACATCTGCCTCATCCCATTGCAGTACATTTGATTTGTCCTCAACCCGTGACACATGCATTTCATATGGGTACAATGAACAAAGGCATACCTCACACGCCCTATCACGGACGTATGCAAGATGAAGTCAAACCTTCTCAGTCTGAATTTACAGGTCACACGAGGTTACACAAAGTCTAACCTCACTGAATCTGTCAGCTGATCACCGCAGATATTTGTAGCTCGGGATATGTTTGTTTTTGTTGTGTTTCACGCAGGACCTAGCATCACCTGTTCTGAAGTAATACATGCTAACTGCAGTTTAATACCAGCGCGTCCTGTCATCTAATGCGCTCTCTCCATTCTCAAAGGGTAAATTTGTGCCCTTCAGCGTAGAAAATCCTCTTTGCGACAGCGTGATCCCAGCACTTCATAGAGTGTAGCTGTGCAACTAAATAAACAAACCTTGTTTTTAACGTAATGTGGTTATGTTTGGATCAAGGTAAAGCTGGCTTCTGAATAGGAATGTGCCGAACAACTTTCACACAGAAGGGGATCAAACATAACTTAATTTATTCTTATCGGATTTCAGTGGCAAATGTCAGTGTCTCAAGTTATGTAAACGGATAAGGTTGAACCTGATATGGTTGAACTCAGCTGTTGCAGAAGGACAAAACCTCAAACAAAGTGAGAGGAATTCACATGTACAGTGGCTGGGGTCGCATGTTTTCAGCTTTGGTAACCAGTCGGTAAACTGGCTAAACAAAGTCACGTCATGTTGTTTCTGTTGTCGGTGTGTTGATATTGTGATGTTGTCTGGAGTTTCTTTTAGGTTGAACTGGACATTAAAATTGACTTTAAACATGTCATTAATTAATTTCATCTCATATGACTAACCTAATTGTATTTTATCCTGGATAGTGTTTCTAACCAGGCACGAGCAGTTTACTGAATACTGTAGAACAGAAACACTTATGGGGATTCTTGTTAATGTGTACAATGCTGCGCCCTAGTGATTGCTTAATGCTATGACATGTGGGTCTGCTGGCGTCCAGTACAGTAGGCTGTATAAGAAATTCAGCTACTTCACAGAGGATATTAATCACAGATGTTAAACAGCAGCAGCTTGACATATAGAGCGAGGCTTTGAGCTTGCAGAGCAAATGGAAACTAAGCAGCATCAGATAAGAACTTCCTTCCTGTTCAGATGCCAGCACCTGATAAACACTCACATAGCACTGAAAGTTGAATCCTTCTTCACTCAAACAATGATGCATCCCAGAAGTCTTCTACCTGTTTTGTGTCTCACCAGAATGTTCCGTGTTACTTTGCTCTGTTGTTGTTTGACTGTTGCGCACACAGATTCGTCCTCTCTCCGGATTACGGACAAGCGCCTGGACTGCAGTCAACAGGTGACTCAATGCTGTTGTACAAAATAAACATCCACAAACTGTCCTGGAAGTAAACTGAAAGGGATTTATAGTCCTCAGCTTCATGATGTCACTGTGTATGTGCGGCCCAAAGGCTTAACTCTTGTATTTTTTCCAGGGTCTCGTCCAGTGCAGCACTCTATTTCGTAAGTGTCCTATTTTTAAAAAATACCTTTGATTAGTTTTCTCAACAGTAACAAAACAGTAAAATAATATGCACATACTACTGAAAAGAATGGTCTCATGGAATATGGGTTTACAATATGATTACATGATTCTACATTGGGTGAATTGATATGTATTTTATTATTATTTTTGCCTTTATGAACCAAGTTTGGTTTGAGGTCATGATCCACACCCACACCCAACTTTAGAACCAATTTATATCACAAAACAAGACATTCTACATGTAAAGGTTTATGACAATTGATCCCGAATGGTAAGGGGGAGGGGGTACAAAAAGTTCAAACCCAGTACAATGGTCTGAACCTACCACATTTACAGTATGTACCTGTGTTTTGACTTTTATGTGGGACCTTTGTGCCAGATAACTGCACCGACAAAGGCATGATTGTGCCCAAACACCATGCACCTACCGGTCCAGAGTGGGGCCCTGAGCTTGTCGGCATGGGGATGGATGAAAACAGGCCTGTTCCTATCATGAATTTGACATGGAGCTTACAATCAAATGGTAATACTTGTTATCAGTTATTGAAAGTCATTTTTGTGCCCAGATCTCTATCAGATATAAGTGGAAGACATTAGGCACACTGTATAATCAACATGAACCTCCTCTTACCTCATCTACAGCAGGTATATTCAACGTAAGGGGATCTGTGATTCATATTCTGGATGAAAATACCAATGAGAGTATGTGTGTGTACTATTCATACAAAATTAACCACCAGCTGACCCTAGAACATACCAAGGTACGACTATAACAGCTTTTCTTTTAAATACGGACTATAAAGTGCATTAACATTTACATCTATTTACATAACATTTTGGTTGTTTTGCTTTTTAGTGGACATTTTCTTTGTCTGGAGTTGTGGTTCAGCCTGAGCATACTTATTCGGTTTTGGCCTTTAATGTACCGGAACCTGACAATGCAGATTACAGGATTAGAGCACAAATCACCATTCCAGGCAAGTTAAAGATCAGTGAAGAGTTCATTCCTTTATTGTATTTTCTTACATCATGAATTCTTGCATATTATTATTAGTTGTAGTAGAAGTAGTAGTAGTATTTGCTGCTCCATCTAAACTGGGTGTTTGTTCTATTGCAATCCCCAGGTTGTGATCACTGGAGGATCCAAAACGCCCAAGTGTGTCTGGAAAATGGTCTGTCTTCTGTCTTTATATCTGATGTTATCTTAGGGAGAGGAATGTTCTGTAAGCACTGCAGGACCATCTCAATGTTGTGCTGTGTGTGTTTTGTTATTTCAGGAAGCCTTTGGGACCCTCAGATGTCCGCTGCTGTGTCAGTTGATGAGCAACATAAAACAATGTTCGTTACTGTGGCCTTTCAGACAGCAAAACATTCAGAGAGATACCAAGTTTCCATCCAAAGACTAGGTTTCCATTACTCAAAGAACGTCTCAAAGGTGATTATAGTGAATAGGACAGTGAACTGTAGAGTGCATGCCTAGTGTATAATATACTGTTGTACATCCATCCAATAGGAGAACACAACATCACTGAATGTCACCTTTGAGTTGGAGGTCTCACAGGTTTCTCAATGTCAAATTCTGTACATGGTGAGTTTAATTTTGAGTCAATGTTTCCATCCTGACAGCTATTAGATTCTTAGTGTTACTTATAGATGTAGGACATTATTGGTGTCCATTTAAATCTCACCGCATTTGTTTCACTTCAAAGATTCAGCCATTCTTTATACGATGCAAGAATGACTGTTTGCAGCAGAAGAAAGTCATTTACTGCCCCAGTGAGTAAGAAATCACATTCACAGTCACATTCTTATTACATTTTTATTTTCTAAACTTTAATTTGATTAACTGTGTGTCATGTTTTCTAGATTATTTCAAGACACGCACTTTAATTATAAAGGCAGTCTTGGGCCTTTTCATAATTGGAGGTTGTGCTGCTTACTTGCTGCGGAGTGCATATTATAAAGGTTTGCTTTATAATACGATAATTTACACTTTAATCATCTGAAAACACTCCCTAATTAAGTAATGACAACATCTCTTCTCAGGTTCCGTGAACAAATCCTCAGCTGCTGTTCAAAAAGAAGCAGAAGATGTCCAAGTACGAGAGAGAAAACGAGTCCTCATCATCTACTCCCTGGACCACCCTCTGTACAAGAACATCGTCCTCAAGCTTTCTGCCTTCCTGGTGGCTAAATGTGGCACAGAGGTCATCCTGGATCTGCTCGACTCTGCCAGGTTGGGAATGCTGGGCGGTGTCCAGTGGTTAGAATGGCACATGCAGCAAATAGAAAGCTCTTCAGATAAGATATTAATCCTGTGCTCACAAGGAGTGCAGGCCAAATGGAGAGCCATGTGCGGTGAGACACGGGTGTTTTTGAGAGAAGATGACCACTCACCAGTAGGTGACATGCTCACCCCAGCCCTCTACCTCATGGTCCCCCATTTTGTAAAATCCGCCTCCTTTCAAAGGTACATCGTGGCTTACTTTGATGATATTTGCTCGGAGGAAGACGTCCCTTCGCTGTTCCACATTACAGTACGCTACAAGTTGATGAAACAGTTTGAGGAGCTCTTCTTCAGGATCTTGGACACCGAAAAACATGAACCTGGGAGAATGAATCACATTGACGGACTTGCAGAGAAGGAGTTCCATCATTGCCCCTCAGGTTCAGCCTTGAGGGACGCCATAGAAGCTTTCTGTACATACCAGCTAGAACATCCCCAGTGGTTCCAAGATGAATTACTGAAGTACTCCAATTTTGAGATTGAGGAGACCTCAGACGAGATCTGCGACAATGCAACAGCAATGACACACCTCATGAGTTGTGTGACTGATCGTGTCAATGTTATCAACCACCTAAAAACACAGCAAAGGGATGTCACTGTGGACAATTCAGCACTTTACGTGGATGATCAGCTACAAATGTGCGCTTAAACTGAGTTCAACCTCCTCAGAGTTGAGAACATGTAGGAGGTTTGATCCAATGCCATTGCTGGATCCTCTACATGCCACTATGGGAACAACAGAATTATGCTGAGAGACATAAAACCCTACAGTTCCCTATAAAAGACACAGTTGGACCCACACAATAGATCTTTAGATGGGTGTTAGATGTGTCACTACATGCATACTGTATGTACATATGGTCAGTGGTGTCAGAGGAAAGTATTCCAGTGTGTCATGTTTGATTTTAACACTTTACAGAAGTCAAGTGTTTGAGTTCATCTATGTTTCTCTTTTCACATTCCCCTGATGGTAAGTATGTCATGTAAATGCTCTCACTGTGAAGACTGTTCTAGAGTTCAGATCTGTGCTTTGATGGTCCTGGGCTGTGCAAACACAGTGTTTGGGTCAAAGTTCACCCCTCTGGTCAAAGTTTGTAGTTTATTGTTGCACTGGAACAGGTAAGCACAGAACTATGTCCGAGGATATGCTTTTATTATAACGAGCTGATCGAATGAAGATGTTATGCTATCTGAAAGCGTGCACACTTTGATTAAATGGATGCTATTGTTACACTTACTTTTGTTTTTGGAAATGTGTTCATGTGTACATGTTTAAATCATTTATAACAAAATATATCACTCTGTAAGAATGCAGCTTTCTGTAGTGTCATTTCATCGGTTTGTATTTGTTATTACCTTTTCAATGACTTTCTATGATCGCCACTGATACTGTCTCACTGTCAGAGGAGGGTGTTAGATTGTTGTACTTGCATGGTTGAAGCTACCGTAATTATAAGGCGCGACTATAAGCCGCGCCTTTTTCCCCATTTTTCGACCCTGAGGCTTATATAACGGTGCGGCTTATCTATGGATTTTTACAGCTAACGGCCACTCGGGGAATATCTAAATCTATGGATTTTCCAGGTTACAGTCCTCCGGAAGGCGGAAGTCCTCCGGAGGCCGGAAAAGAGCGCACAAAAGTAAAAGTGGAACCGCGAGTGGTACGAGAGACAGAACGACAGCGAGACAGTTTGTGAGACACCCTCATTATGGAAATTGATATTGCCTCGTCAAGCGCTGTAAGCTTTGTTTTTTGTTATGGTACTACTGTAGGCTATAATGTAGATCAGTGGTTTTCAATCTTTTCCATGCCAAGGACCACTGCTGTAGATCACTGCCGGTACGTGCGCTGGGAGCGCACCGTTTCAGTTTGAAAGTTGAAAAGTTTGTGTGTCTGAAACGCTATGTGATACAGTACAGTTTACATAGCATAGTACATGTTCTGTAGCTACTATTGCACTAAATGGTAACACTTGAAAACGTTATGCAAATATGCATCTTGTTTGTTGAAATGTTAATAAATGGGAGCTTCCTTACATATGGTAATTAAACATTAAAAAACCGGCGGTTTATAGTCCAGTGCGGCTTATATATGTACACATCATTCAATTTAGCTTCTGCGGTTTATAGTCAGGTGCGTCTTATGTATGTACACATCATTCAATTTAGCTTCTGCGGTTTATAGTCAGGTGCGTCTTATAGTCCGAAAATTACGGTAAATGTGTCATATTAACTCAAATGCTTGGCTTTTCTCTGTTTATTTTAGCAAATATATAACCGGGCCTGTAATGCATGCCGGCCGAGTCTCTAATGAAAATCTCTAAAAGCAGTGAAGTGAGGAAATATAACTACACAGACCGTTTGCCTGTCTTAGCCGTGTTTCATGTTGCTAACAGCTCTGAGATTTAAGTGACCGGTTCAGGGAGTGACCATAAAAATGGAACTAGCTGGGGAATTTGTCTAAACTAACTGGAGCAGAGTAAATCATTACATTACATTACATTACATTACGGTCGTTTAGCAGACGCTTTTATCCAAAGCGACTTACAATAAGTGCGTTCAACAAAGGTAGATAAAAGAACTTCAGGTCACAAGAAATCGTAAGCGCATTTCCTTCCTAAACCAACAGCTAAGAGCATAACTAGAGCTGGAGTAGAAGTGCAATTAGTTCGGTACTATGATGAATGAGAAAAGGAAAAAAAAGGACAAATTAGAAATGAAAGATTAGAAAACAAGAGCATCAGACGAGGTAGGACAGAGTAGGTGATGTCCTAAGAGGGAGGATCCGGGTAGTGTTTCCTGAAATCCACACAATGGTTGAATTGGTCTTCTGTAGGCTGTGATGCAACTGTGGAGCCACCGCTGACTCATTTAACTTTACCACTGCAACATTCTTATGCTGTTTTAGTTTTTCTTAAGATATGATTGATGCAGAGATAAAAATAGATATGTGATGAAATGGAGACAAAGGTTTAAAAAAAGCATGCTTAGTGGAGGAGAAATCTAGAAAAGGAAACCATAGCTTTGAGGCTTTTATCAGGCATATCTGTGTCAGGCTACTCCAGTGAAACAAAATCAATTTTGCACAAGCCGAAATGTTCAGAGATCAATTTTTCATTTTGAAAAGTTCTACTTGTGTTGGTTGCAGTGTTCCCCTTGGGAAATTTGAACTGAGAATGCTGAAAAGAGTCTCTGTCCTCCGTCCCCTGAGACATGGAATTTCAACATTTTCCAGCAAATTCTGCAAAAATGGTATATATTTCTACTCAATTACAAACAGTATGTAATTAGAAAAAACACTGTATCTTCATTATAACACTGTGAGCATAACATCCCTTATGATTTGACAATACTGTATCTGGCACTGACATTTCACAATGCCCTCCTCATTCAGACAGACTCTACAGAGTTCATCCTTCTGTGGCACATGCTTTGGCTGAGAACCGACCCGTGGTTGCGTTAGAGAGTACCATCATTACTCACGGCATGCCTTATCCACACAACTTGAGGTAGCATGAATCACCTTGTGTCACTGTGGCTGAACATTCAGGGACAACAATGTGATTTAATCATTGATTATGCGCTCCATTCATGAATTGATCCAGCACTGCAAAAGAGGTGGAATCCATTGTGAGGGCCCAAGGAGCAACTCCTGCTACGGTTGGAGTTATTCAAGGCAAAGTCCATATTGGCCTGTCGTCTGAGGAGCTACAGTACCTGGCCTGCAGCAAGAATCCTCTCAAAGTTTCCAGACGAGATCTGCCCTATGCTGTTAGCAAAGTGAGACGTTCATGTCAGACGCAAACCTCAAAATAATGCCTGTAAAGATATATTAAGCCTGGCTTGTGTCCAGAAGAATTTGATCCGCTTTGATTATTAAATAAGGTGTGTTTTCCAGAATCATATGTGCATCTAAGCATGTTTTTATGTCGCTTCCTCAGGGTCTGTCCGGGGGAACGACAGTGTCAGGTACCATGATTGCAGCGCATCAAGCTGGAATACCTGTCTTTGTCACAGGGGGCATTGGAGGAGTGCACAGAGATGGAGAGAACAGTAAGATAACTAGCGTGCTGTGACTCATTTTGGTTTTATTGACTGATTCTGTCAATAACCTTGTAAAGACAGATTCACACACATTACACATTTGGCACGGAGGCCCTCCACAGAGTAAACAATCCCCTCACACAAGGCAGAAGAATGTAATGAGGTCTGGTCATCAGGGCTAGCCATCACACTTGGTGATAGGACTGTTCACTCTGAGGAAGGCTTAGCTCAGAAGGATAAATTAGTATCATGTTACCAATTCATTTAGAATACCATAATCTGTGAATATAGGTCTTGATATCAGTGCAGACCTGACAGAGCTGGCCAGGACTCCCATCGCTGTGGTCTCTGCTGGGGTCAAGTCTATTCTGGACGTTGGCCGTACCCTGGAGTTCCTTGTAAGAATAATTTTGTTCTTCAGAATACTGTTTATACACTGGTAAGCTATCAGACACACTGACGACATGCTTCTTTTATCAGGAGACGCAGGGTGTTTGTGTGGCCACTTATGGGATGTCAAAGAATTTCCCAGGCTTTTTCTCAACAAAAAGTGGCTTCCCTTCCCCATACCAAGTCTCCAACGCTCAGGAGGCAGCACAACTCATTGGTATACCAACAGAATTCCCAAATATTTAATGGTTTCCATGATCCTTAGCAAACAACACACATTGTATGTATAAGACGTGAACACCCTGATCATAACTTGTGCTTCCTTCAGCGAGCACCCTCTCACTGGGCCTCCAAAGCGGTGTCCTGTTAGCTGTGCCCATCCCAGAGGAGGTTGCAGCGGCAAGTCAGGAGATAGAGCAAGCAATCCAGACTGCAGTAGCAGAGGCCGGGTACTGTATGTGGCTGCGGCATCGGCTTTGGGCCCTATAACGTATTGTCATGATATTTTAGAATTTCTTGTCCTAGAGCTACGGGCGCTAATGATAGAAAAGAGTGAAATGACAAACGCAAGATCAATACATCATTGAACCTTTCCAGATATTTAGATATCAACTTCTCTTCTCTTCTGGACTTTCTCAGAGCTAAAGGTGTCACAGGAAAAGAAGTGACGCCATTCATTCTTCAAAGGGTTAATGAGCTGACTACAGGAAAGTCCCTTCAGGCCAGTATCCTAAAATCAAAGTGATTGAGAAGCCACACAGAGTAGATCGTGTCAACTTCTAAGAAGAAAATAGAACAAAAAAGTCCAAAACAATTCAATATCTGCATACATTATAAGAAACTGACAATGTTATAACCCGATGGCCACTTACAGTCACTGTTCAACTCGTCCTTAACATGTTGCGTTCAAAGACATAGCACTCATTCATAACAATGCTATGGTTGGTAGTCAGATAGCCTGTGAACTATCAAAGCAAATGAATAAAAGGAAATTAAGAAGCACAATCCACCATGATGGAGAGCAAACAACAGACTCCAAACAAGATATTGTGAGTATGAACATCTTTGATTGACCTTTGCTTTTGTCAAATATTGTCTCCATATAGTACCCGTGACACTATTCTCTTTCAGGTTGTCATAGGGGGAATAAACGTGGATTTTATCGCTAAAGGGAAAACTGAGAAACTGCTTGTAAGTTTGATTTCCAATCTATGTTTCTTCACAATCCTTGAAATTGTAAAAGACTTGAGAGAACACATATTATCTATTTTAGTTTGGACAAACTAACCCAGGGAGTGTCTGTCAATCGTTTGGTGGTGTGGGACGAAACATTGCAGGTTAGTGTCACCGTTTAATTTGTTTTTAAACAATGATTGAAATATTGTAATGCGGTTGGATTTCCTTCAAGACAAATCGGATATCGCCTGAAATGAATTCCTGTGATAATGTTTTTCTTCAAGACTCTCTGAGCCGTTTAGGCCACAGACCCTTGTTTATCTCGGCCACTGGAGCAGATTCAAACAGTGATGCAGTGTTAAACTACTGTAAACATATGGTATGTGGACGTCATCTGTTGTTTGCAGCTCAAACAAGAATTAAAATCCTATTTATTTTTGTACATGTAGATGTCAGATTGTGCATTTCTATCTTATTTTCTAAGAACACAAGTGGTGTGGCCAGGCTGGAGGAGCAAAGGACGGCCACATACTGTGCTGTTATAACAGCGAGTGGGGAACTGAGCCTCGGCCTGGGTGACATGGACGTTCATCAGCAAATCACAGAGCAGTATGTAAGTAGCGGTTCTGTGCCAGGCACCTTTTACTGTACAAGGCAACCTTTTTTGTCATGTTTCCAAGGATTTATATGTCAGTGTCTTCCTGTTTCAGAAGAATATCCACTACTAAATCTTTCAACATGTTCTTTCAGGTGTCACAGTTTGAAAAACAGCTTTCTTCAGCCCGTCTTGTCTGTCTGGATGGAAACATCCCGGTCTCCACCATTGGCTATGTCTGTTCCATTGCCAAGAAACACGACATCAACGGTAAGCAGTTGATAACACAACTGACCTTTAGATGGTCACTGGATGATGGTGAGGAGCTTACACAAGTGTTTTTATTGAAGGCAGTATGAGGTGGCATAACAATGAGCATGCAGGTATACATATTAGGATTGTTTTAACCATAGAAAGGAAAGGAAACTAATGAAGTAATAAGTACTGATAATTCATAGTGTCAGTAAGTATAAGGTAACACTTCATTATTACTCAAGTGGTAAAACAGAAAAGGGACAAATGCAAAGGAAAAGAAGGAGGGAGAGAGAGAAAGAAACGTAATACATAGATAATAGAAACATAAATAAAGCACAAAAAGAGGGAAACACCCCAAATCCCTAACACCCCACACACCCCACGCCCATGGTGAGTTGCTTCAATTGATTTTGATTAATATCATTAATGTTTGTCACAGTTTGGTATGAGCCTACTGATTCAGTCAAAGCTTCTAAGCCTTTCCTGTCAGAGGCCTGGAAGTCCCTGTCTTACTCATCCCCAAACCTGGCAGAATTGTGCACCATGAACAAAACTCTGGGTATCCAAACTCCTGAAGGTAATAAATGTTTAATTTTGCATTTGATTATTTTTCCACCACTCACTCACTCACTCACTCACTCACTCACTCAGGCTCTTCAACATTCACAAGCACACTTGCTAAAGTGAGAACTGCAAAGTGTGAAAAGTGAAGCGAGGATGCAGTTTTGTCTCATGTGGTCTGCAGTGCTGCCTTGTTCCCTTGATGAGGTATTGAATCTCGCTCTGGCTCTCTCACGCCCTCTCCTGGAGCATCTTCAATGTCTGGTGGTGACTCTGGGAGCAAATGGAGTGTTGTTGTGTGGGGAGCATGACGCAGGCTCTGTCAATCTGCAGCCAAGAAAACAGAAGAGGGTAGGGACTGCCGTCAGTCATGATGATGATGATGATGATGGTGATGATGATGATGATGGTGATGAGAAGTATAGTAGTAGTGAAGATATTTATTTCTCCTATGTTTACAGAGGGGTCAGCTTTGTGCCCTTCACTACCCGGCGCTGGCTGTGACTACAGAGGAGACGATGAATGTCTCAGGAGCAGGAGATAGGTGCTGAAAGTTACATAATAACATGTCTGTCTCACTCTCTCTCACACAAAGGCATGTGTAAACATTCGAGTACAGGACACTCATCCCTTTTCTGTCCACAGTCTTGCAGGTGGCCTAATAGCTGGGATTGTCCAGGGAAGAGATACAGACAGCTGTGTTCAGATGGGGCTCCTCGCAGCACGGCTGTCCCTGGCCTCACTGCACCCTATTGCCCCTGCGCTTACCTTGGACCTGGTGGATCCCAATAAGGTCCCAACTCAAGAATGGCCCAAGCCCAGCTTCATGTGGATCAATTAAAAATTAAACATTGTTGAAGAAATGGAAGATTTAGTTTGTTGTGTATTACTTCTTGGTAGATATTTCTCAGCATTTTGAATGTTATAATTCTGTCTTGTTGATTGTAACATTCTTGTAAAACCAGTGTGTAACACCTTCACTGACTGAGTCAACAAATGTAGGAAGATAAACATTTCATAATATTAATGGTACAACACATTTACTCTCCATTAATGGGCATATTGTTATTGCCCATTGTTAAATCACCTTCTATCTCCTCCAAATATCTAAACTTGTGAATTCAAATGAATAAATATTGTACATCGATGATAAAACTTATGACACAGTGCTGTGCTGTTTTGTTCCAACTAAGAATCATACATATATCAGTTTTGTGGTTATTACCTCTGCTTAGGAAGTTATGTAGACATCCATGTTTATGAGTAGGATTACTCAAAAAGCTTTGAAGAATAGGTTATGTTGGTGATCTCAAATCCGGTATCTAAATCCAATATCTATTTTTCACTTCTCGTAAATTGCAAATTGCAGTTATGCGTGATTTATCTTTATGTCAATGGCCAAGTATACAGTCTAATTTAAATTTCAATCTCTAGGCTTCACTACTTCGGCCAACACTAATTCTTATTCAGTCCGGATATTGTTGAATTATAAAATATAATATTATTATTTATTTATAATTATAATAATATATTTTTTCCTTTTTATGTCGTAGGTTACGGAACAAACGGCGTGTCATTTCTTAGAAGTGCCACTTGAGTTCAATAGTGACTCCATAGTGACGCACCTAAAACTCAATATCCCACAATGCACCGTGTAGTGTGCGCAGACTCAGTGGAGCTGAATACTTGCCCAGTTCCCTCCTCCCTACTTCAATGCTAGCTAAGATGGTGGTTTGAGCGTAAACTGTCTCTACAATACCAAGAAAAGAAAGGGGCAAAACATCTTTACAGCCTTTTAATTACAACAGAACAGTACATCTGCGGTTACTTTAAGTGTCCATTTATAGAGAATTTGACATTTTACATACATTGGCTCGCAGTCCCCGCCCAATTTGGTGTGACTCCCTTGGAGTGGAATCCTAAGCTAAATACGGACAGGGTAAGTAACGCTAACCATAGCCGAAAATGCTAACTAGGTTGGCTAGCTTTTTATTGTCCCTCGGTAAATAAAGGACACTTATGTCTAATAATATTCCACAGACTGACAGAGAAGTATTCACCAGCTCGTATCAACTATTGTCAAGTTTTTCCCCCGACGCTAAGAGAGAAATGTCAGTGATTCCACAGTGATCCCGGTAACTAGCAGGCTAACGACTTGCCTGTAGTTAAATGTTAGCTTTGTAGGCCGCATCGTAAGCTTGGCTCCAAAACCTCCGTTCAGTTTGGTCATAATGTAGCTGGCTAGCTGCGCCGACGCTAGCGCCTAGCATCAACTAAAGCTGTCAGTTAACATGTAAGAAGAAAACCCCCGCGCCGAACGGACATTTAAAGTGTTTTATCATTTATATCGTGACATCACATTACTTGTTGTCATTTGTCGTTATTTCTACGCGTAACTTGCATTTACTCCTGTTTATAACCAAAACAACACCGGCTTCTTCCACCAGTTCCTAGCCGCTGTTAGCTTAGCCCTCAACGTTAGTCAACATCTGTCATATTGTCCGGTCCAGCAGACAGCAGCTAAAGTTACCAGCTTGGCTAACTAAGGGTTTGGCTCAGTCTATGACTAAACCAACCCACCTGACATTTGTAAAGTTAATCACTAAAGAATACGTTCAACACCATCATTTCCTACGCGATCATTTGGCAGCGAACGTAGCATTTTGACCTATTTGCTGTTGTATTTATCTCTGCGTTGTCCCGTTATTAAACTAAATGAACCGGTCGTGAAGTTTGTATACTGACAGCTGTGTTGTCATCTAGAACGCGAGCTGTCTGTTGACTGAAAATGTGTCAGTTTGCTGTGTTTGTGAACAGCTCACCTTAGAATTTCATGGATGACGTTTTCTTATCTTATTGACAACCACTCAGTGATAAAACCAGGGGCGTCCTCCTGCTGGAATGAGTCGGGTTTGCTTCACTCGTTTGTGTTTATTTTTCTTAAATTGCATACACACAAGAGGTGAAAGAAGAAGTTTTAGTAAGCTGTTTTGTTTGTGTGATCCAGTGACCTTGAAATGAGTTTGAGAGCGAGCATCATCCCACCAAAAAGCATCAATAATATATTGAAATTAAAGATAAGATCAACCTTTATTCGTCCCACAACGGGGGAATAAACATTGTTACAGCATTGTTACAAAAAAATGCAAGAGCTTAACAAAAGTAACACAATAATGGATGGAATTTGCCAATAGATGAATGAATAGGTGACATGTTGCACAGTTTACTGGGAGCAGTGCTGGTTGAAGAGTCAAGTACATGTCTGTGTTTGTGTCCGTTGTTGATCATATTTGAGCTTTGATGCAAAGCCTTCTTATGCTTTCCCTAGCAGCCCTGTGCTGAGTGACCAGCGTTCTACACTGATCCTTGCCGCTGCGCTCTAGGATGTCCCACAGCCCCGAGATGAAGGACGACCCCATGGAGTGCCCCCTGTGCATGGAGCCACTGGAGATTGATGACGTCAACTTCTTCCCGTGCACCTGTGGTTACCAGATATGCCGCTTCTGCTGGCATCGCATCCGCACAGATGAGAATGGCCTCTGCCCCGCCTGCAGAAAGGTGAGGAAAAGAGAAGAAGGATGCAGTAACTGATATAGGTTTGGATCTGAAAACTGGTAATGTTTTACAAAGAGGAATTTGTGCATTCATCGTTCAAATCATGCCCGTTATTCCTCATCTGTGCAGATGAGGTGCCGACAGAAGTTCTAGAAAGACTCCCTAGTTGCAGCCCCAGTAGTAAATAATATACAAAGCTGTTTATAATTTAGACCAGAATAACATCTGAGTTGATGTGTCAGCGATTTGTGTTGAAGTGTTGCACAGTAAAATGCTTTTAAGCAGTTATGGGAAGTTTGTAGTTTATTGTATGAATATATTGCAACATATGTATGTAATTGTGTTATTTAGTCGACAAATGATTTTGTTTCTTGTGTTGGAGCTAGCTGTGTCCACGTTTTTTTGCATGTTGGATGTATCAGTTGTGTGTGTGTGTGTGTTTGCTCTCTGTAGCCGTACCCAGAGGACCCCGCTGTGTACAAGCCCCTGTCACAGGAAGAGATCCAGAGGATAAAGAATGAAAAGAAGCAGAAACAGAATGAGAAGAAGCAGAAGGTGACAGAAAACCGCAAGCATCTGGCGAGCGTCCGGGTGGTCCAGAGAAACCTGGTGTTTGTGGTGGGGCTCTCGCAACGACTTGCTGACCCTGAGGTGAGCGCGCCGCTGTCACTGACAAACTCTGTCAGTCACGGTTCCTTTAGACGTTCGGGCGTTACAGTGAAATCCAAGGAATGTCTCGATGGCATCTGTATTGTTCCTTCAGTGCCGCCTCCCCCTGGAACCTTTAAAGCTTGTGTTAAGTATTGTGTACGACAGAGTGGAGGCTATATTTCAACTCTGATTTTATCCTTCACTGTCCACAGGTCTTAAAAAGGCCCGAATATTTTGGGAGGTTTGGGAAAATCCATAAAGTGGTCATCAACAATAGCACGTCTTATGCAGGTTCACAGGTAAGACAGGTTGGAGCAAATTAACTGAATATAAATCAGCAGAGAATAGCCTATTTTAATAGTTGTAATAAGTTGTTTATAACACATTTATAAGTCGTAAGAAGTGCATGTACTAAATATTATATAATATCCATGTTTTTACCAGTATCAAGGCTTAATAGCTTGTCTCTGTTTTGATGAACTGAATGTTTTGTTAGCTGCTCAAGTTATATCTTTGTCACAATCATCCTGAAGCTGCAGGTGAACTGCTTGTTTACATTTGTGTTCTGGTTCTGCAGGGCCCCAGTGCCAGTGCTTATGTCACTTACATCCGCTCTGAAGATGCTTTAAGAGCAATACAGTGCGTGAACAATGTGGTTGTTGATGGTAGAACACTCAAGGTGAGCTTTTAACCTAATGCTTCAAAGGCGTTGTTTGTTTGTATGCAGCTATGATTAGAGTCTTTTCATTATTTGTACATTTAGCCATCTTGTAACTTTACTATATCTTTATTCTGCGTCCTGCTTTCTGTTCGACAAACATTATAACATTCCTAAATTGAATTGATTAGGTTGTGATATAAAGTGGTAACATTATAGTGAGATCAGAAAATGATTACAAACAGTTTTTAGGCTATCCTGAAATAATACTAACACCCGTATGCACATCAGGCACGAATACACTCCCCGATCCTTCCTACGCTGATCTTTTCCTCCATAGTGCCCGTGAATAGAACCTTTTCTCACGTGACCACACTGTTAAATATGAGAATCAATGCCCACAGTCCTTTGTAACGTCGGTTTGATGTCAGATGCAGGTATTAGGCTTGGCTGTCTAATCAATCAAGGGATCGTATTCCAAACGTATGCGATGCTAATTGATGAAATGTAGCTGTTGGCTTCCAGGTATTCAGATGTGGGCTTTGTTGCCATAACCAGCAGGCCACACACTCCTGAGACCACATAGGAACAGAGAGGTCACTGTGTGTCTTGATGCAGACGTTAGAAAGGGCGAAAACATTGGAGGATTGTGGATTTTGACCTCAGTCTTCCAATGTGCATATAAACTTTGTAACTGTCTTACACATCTGTACCTATTATATGCACCTTTAGAAATGAGTCACTAAGATTCTGTCTCTGGTCTTGACTTGCAGGCTTCTTTAGGCACAACCAAGTACTGCAGTTACTTTCTCAAAAGTATGCAGTGTCCCAAACCGGACTGTATGTATCTACACGAGCTGGGGGATGAAGCAGCTAGCTTTACTAAAGAGGAGATGCAGGTAAAACCTTTGCTTCTTCTCAGTCGTACATTAGTATTTGCTTTCTGCCATTTAGTCATTAGGTCTCCAATGACCTGATCATGTTTCACGTTGTCCACTTCTGTGTTTAGGCGGGGAAACACCAAGAGTATGAGCAGAAACTCCTCCAAGACCTCTATAAAATGAACCCTAGCTTTCTACAACCCCCAGCTTGTGGAACAGAAAAGTCAAAGAGTAAATCAAACTCTACACAGAGGTACGCCGCTCCTTTCTCTTTCGCCTCCCATGCACGCCTCCCTGCAAAACTATCAGATGAATGACGTCGTCTTATTCTCCTCTTTCTTTGAACAGAACCAACAGCAGCAACGGTAAAGATGGCTGGCCAACACTGTCGGGTCACAACAAACTGGCCAACGGGCTCTCAGAGGACCGCAAGTCCCCTCCGCTGCTAGACTGCTATCTAGACCAGGAAGTCATTTCTTCCGATGGGCTAGATGCCGAGCTGGGTCCGGGCCAGCGCACCATCCTGTCCCCCTTCTCCTCTAACTGTGACAGTACCAGGTAATGTCATTTTGATAAGATTGGTTTGTTTTCTTTACAACAAAAAACGACAAAAAACACGTCCTGGTTATCTTGTTGATGTCGTTGGGTAAGATCTGTATTGTGTTGTTTCCAGTCCCAGTGACAAACCTCCAGAGACGATTGGTTTGGTAAACGGAGAGACTTTACAGCAGGTAAACATGTCCTCTTATTTCTTTAGGTCTCATGTAAAGGAATGCGTGCTTGAATCTGGCGTCCTCACTTCTCTCTCCTCTCCGTCTCTGGTTTCCCCTCCAGGTACCTTCCAGTGACTCCCCCTCCCCTCCCCCGGGTTTAACCAAGCCCAGCCTGGTGGTGCCCATCAGCGTGGCCGACCTCACGGCCCGTTCGCCCTTTGAGGGTGCGGCAGCCGAGTCCCAGTCGCTCTTTTCAGACAACAGTAACTTCAGACATCCTAACCCTCTCCCCGCCGGCCTGCCCCCCTTCCCCAGCTCTCCCAGAGGAAGCTCTGACTGGCCCATGACCCCAGAACCACAAAGCTTATTCACATCAGGTACACTGGTTGTTTAATAAAGATCTGTGTTTGGTCTTGATTACTATTTTCAAACTTTTACTTTGATAACAGTGATGCTTCTCTGGAAACTGTCGCTCATTCGCCTCATCTAACTTGATATTGGTTGTAATGGTTGTGACGTCTACATTTATGGGTTCTCTGCTGTTATACTCATTGTAAATTGCTCTGAGTAAGAAAACGTGCAGTGTGTTTAAAAATCTAAATGCATTTTCTGGATGTCCTCTTCTTTGTGGAATGGTTAAGATTTTTGGAGACCTAAGATTGTTATTTTATTTCACTTCTTTCAGTTTCATAACTCTTCATCAGCTCTGACTCTCTCCCATCCAGGAGAGCCCTACTAACATGTTTTTCTTCCTTCCTCTCCTCAGACACAATACCAGTGTCTTCTTCCACAGATTGGCAAGCCGCCTTTGGCTTCGGCTCGTCCACCAAACAACAGGACGACGATCTGGGCTTCGATCCTTTCGATGTTACCCGAAAGGCCCTGGCCGACCTGATAGAGAAGGAGTTGTCGGTGCAAGATCACTGCCCCTTATCCCCCGGGCCGCTACCTCAGGGGAGCATCCACGGTCTGCCTTCCTCCAACCCCGGCGCGTCTCATCACTTCCCCAGTGGCCTGCCACGCCTTCCCCAGCTCCACCATAGAGCCTTCTACAGCTCTTTCAGCTTCCCCGGTAGTCAAAATAGCCAGGCCAGTCAGCAGCAGACAGCGGCCAGACACCCGTGGATGGGCGGCCCCGCACGAAACAACCTCACACACTTGAACCACTCAGCCAGTGCTGCCTCACACAGTAATTTTTTGGACCTGAACCTGCCTCCTCAGCACAGCACAGGGCTAGGAGGGATCCCCATTTCAGGTACCAGCACACCGAGCTCACGGTCACCTGTGACCCGTGGAAACCGTGCATGTTGAAATGTAGCGATGTTACCGACTGACATGTTGGGTTGAATGTATAGCAAATCAAACTTGGGCGTCAGATGGCGTGTAATCTGCCACTTCTTCTTGTGATCCATGATCTGAAAGTTGTTGCTGACTGAGCACAGTTCAGTGGTCAAAGCACCAGAGGAACTCAAACGTATGTTTTTCTTTCTCTGCAGAAAACAGCGGCTCTATAGATGGCTTAAATTTGAAAGAGTGGCAAGATGGACTGAGAGCACTTCTGCCCAATATCAATATCAACTTTGGTGGTCTGCCAAACTCCTCTTCCTCTTCATCCTCCTCATCCTCCAACAGTGTTAACCACATCGGTGGGCCACTAGGGCCCACAGGCATTTCACACAGCCTCAGTTGGGATTGCACAGCCAGTTGGATGGATCCTGCCATCATCACAGGTAGATTGACTGGACTAACATTAAATCTAACCATAGAGTTTATAACAAACCAAGCATGAGTGAAACAGCACATGCTAAATGACATCACACATGTGCTGTAAGAGGAGTTACACAGAGGACTGGACTAAGGAGATCTCATGGCACATAGCGACATGATTGACACTGACATTCCCTTTTGCCACTTTTCTTACATTTGAGGTGTTTGCAACTATCGATAGTAACGACCTCATAGCGCTCACAGAAGCAGCCACAGAGTCCTTTTGTTCAAATCTGCTCTCTTCAAATCGTTCACTGCTTTATTAGAACCATGACAGTCAGTGTTTTATTGCAGGCTGTTTAAAGCTGGATGAGGTCACATAAAAACCTCATAAGCCTCCCCGTGTTTACTCCAGAGCTCGTATGTTTCACTTCTATGTTCTTCTCCCTGTATTCTGTCATTGATCATCTCCTCTGCTCTCTCCTCACCTCTGCACTCAGGCATCCCCGCCTCAGCAGGCAACAGTTTAGACTGTCTCCAGGATGACAACCCGCCTCACTGGCTCAAGTCCCTGCAGGCGCTCACAGAGATGGACGGCCCCCCCAGCTCAGCCGTGCCCACCCCTCAGCCCCTGCACACCGGCATCCTGGACGCCCACCTCCCCCTCCACCACAGAGCCGCCGCCGCCGCCGCCGGCTGGGCTCCCTACCTGCCCCCTCCCACAGCCAACCCCGCCAGCCAGTTCCACTCCCCTCCCCCGGGCTTCCAGACGGCTTTCAGACCCCCGGGACAGCCGGCCACAGAGCTGCTACAGAGTGCCGCTGTGGACCGCCACTAAACAGACTACAGCAGACGCCTCCCCCCCCCCCCCCCCCCCCATCCGTTCCCCTACTACCACCTTATACCCACTCATCCTGTACCCTGCTCTTCCTCCCCCAAGATACAGTTCACACCAATCTGCAGA